>NC_139842.1:17557775-17870275 GCF_963691815.1 Echiichthys vipera
CCTAACAATAAGAATAATTATTAATTAACCTATTAACGTCCTGCTGACTTTTTGTCTGTTACATACAGGGGTTGATTTTAAAGCTAGAGTATAAACTGTTGAAACAAGACGATCTAATGCATCCACTGGTACCAACCATGTCATGTTACCGGTCACCGGTCAAGACAGATGGCCGTCCTCCACAGAGCCGGGTCTGTCTGACGTTCCTGCCTGTTAAAGGGAAG
The DNA here is from genome assembly GCF_963691815.1 of Echiichthys vipera. NCBI lineage: Eukaryota > Metazoa > Chordata > Actinopteri > Perciformes > Trachinidae > Echiichthys > Echiichthys vipera. Next base: position 17,558,000 of record NC_139842.1, read on the forward strand.
GTTTTCGTTGCCACCGTACTCTACAGAGGAATTGTTGGGTCCATGTAAATCATAAATAAGTCATAGAGTGTGGTCTTTACCTACTCTGTAAAGTGTCCTGAGATAACTTTTGTTATGATTCGACACTATAAATAAAATTGAATTGAATTGAATTGAATTGAATTGAATTGTTAGCTACTCAGGAAGGGGGCTAAATAGTGCTTCAAAGCTAGGCTAGGGAAAAACTGGCATGGGGTCCGTTGACCTTTGACCTAAAGATATCTAAATGAAAATGCTTCTCCCCTTCACATGCCCACTATATTCATTCTCATGCAGTACAAATGTGTTATTTTTGCCAATGTTTGAATATTTCTGCATACTGGGGTCCCTAAACAGTCTTGGAATCACACAAATGACCTGTTGTGACCTCTAGGACAATCACTGCCTTGTGAAACTTTACAACCACAAACTAGATAACTAGATTCAGTGGATGGATGGCTCTCCTAGGTTTATTGACAATAAGGAACAGTTTACTCAACACACGCTCTCAGCATCCAAATGTCGAAAAAAGTTTTTGACATAAAACCAAAGCTTGAATTTTTTGACCTTTTCTAAAGTGTTTTTCAAGGTTGTTGTGAATATGCTGCTTACAAAGCTATGTAATAATTCTCATTAGAGTCCCTCTAAAATCGCCCCTTATTTGATACATATTTGAAACCTTATTTTTCTTCTTCACCCATAATGGACATCTAAATATTGCTTTTATTGACAAAAGTACATTATTAATCAAAGGTATAGAGAGAGAGAGAGAGGGAGAGAGGGTTGGACTATCTCCAACTTCTCCCTTCGTGTTTGAAAACACAGGGTGGGATAAGAGAATGAAATAGATAAAAAAAAAAAGAGAGAGAGAGAGAGAGAGAGAGAGAGAGAGAGAGAGAGAGAGAGAGAGAGAGAGAGAGAGAGAGAGAGAGAGAGAGATAGAGAGAGAGAGAGATGGTGGTACACCAGTGGACCACAGTAGTTCTAACCTTATCAAGAGGCTCTCTGTCCCATTGTGCAAATCCGCCCATCCTAGGAAATGAGGGCTTCCTGTTGTTTTATAGACCCTTCCTGCAAAAAGGTTGAGATATGTAATCCCTACCCACCAGGGAAGACGGACAGAGCATTGTCAGGCAAAAATGACAGCCACTAGTTTCTCACTTGTGTTTTCTGGGTGTTTTGTGACTCTTCTCATCTGTGGTAAGTAGAGGATTTATATTGTCCATTTCTTCGCTTTTATGATATAACGTCTTCACTTGCCCTCCATCTCACCTCTCAAGAGGAATGCTTAGGGGCTTTCAGTGATTGAATGGCTTTTAGAAAGGAGCTTAGTGAGTCTCATGATTGAGTTTTACACTTAAACAGTTTAGTTTGAGGTTCATAGAGTGATTTTGACCAAGCTGAGACAACACATTTGTTTTTTGAGAATATTGTCACCAGATTATTACAGTTTATTGTATGATTGATGTTGTAGTTTATTATTGGCTCCTATATATTAAACAAAATGTTTTATTGTTGTGGGAGAAGGAATGTATTGTAAGTCTAAACATCCTTGAGTTGAATATATTAGGACTTCCTCAAAGGGGTGGCGGATAAAGGGAGTATGACCTGTTCACTCCTTGGTATTTCCTTTACCCGTGCTACTTTTACAATTTCTAAAATGTGTATACACAGGATTATCTATCATAATTTAATGTACAGGTACTACTTTCTATTGGAGTGTTGTTGTTGTTGTTTTTTACTTTCCAACATTCAGTATTCTCATTATTTTATTTCTCTTATAGCAGGATGCACAACCGTGGATTGTCTCGTTGATGAAAAGTTAGCAGGGCAACCGGCCACAACAATAGGTTTGTAAATTCTAAGGAAGAAATAAAATGGATAAATCTTATACATGGCCACAACTACTTGGACTAACATAACCCTCTTTCTCTACAGGGTATCCCTCAACAGAGATGATGAATGCCAGTAAGTATCCATTTTTTTCCTATTCATTGTCTATAGACTGTTAACACATTGAATCTGCTAATCAGGTTTTGATTTAATCTTACTTAAATAATTTAGCAGAAGCACAAGAATCATATAAACATGTTCTATACTTTACAGTTACAAATGGTGATTATATATGTGTGTCCACTGGGGGATTGTTCTGGATTAGTTCCTTAAACTTATTTGCTTGGCCTGGAACTGACAAATACAGAAAGCAGAGCACAGAGATGCCGGTTTCTGCCAAGAGCTCCTTGTGTGCACTATTATGAGAATCCAAGACAAACTCCTGGGGAGGTCTCTACCAGTGAGGGGTCAACAGCAGGCCCATAGTGGTTTGAGGTTAAAGGTTAACTTAAACCTCATTATGAGCAGACCCCACCTGGCTCAACTTCCTGAAATTGTTCGTCATTCACCCCATGCAACGTCTGTGATCAACGCATGAACTCTGTGTTGTGAAACAACTGGAACATTGGAGCAGCGCCCCTTTCACTGTTCCTCCTCCTGTGCCGTCCTTTTTTTTCCTTTTCCCCCTCCTTCCCCTGCCAACTCCCCCCAACTCTGAGCTCCTCCTCTGCTGAAAAGACACATTTCCTGATGTCATTACTAAATCAAAATGCTGCTCGGCAAACAGATGTTGTGAGAGGCCCAACATGTGGATTCAGTGACATAAATTAACAAGTTGGTTGTGAGAGAACTTGAACCATACATTCCATTTTTCATTCAATCAATGAAACCACCTCTCTCACACTGCTCTTTAAAGTGGTGAGTGGTGACAGTGAGAAACTACCTTACAGATGTAGCACAGTCAGGAGCGCTCCATGACATAAAAGTTTCCCACACTTGTGTTAGAAATATCAGTTAGTTGGCCTTTTAAACAGCTGGTCACCTCTGACTAATAACTTCTTCCATGTTTGGGTCAAATTAACCTAAATATGAAATCATGGCTGTCTGCACACTAGCACACACTGCATAGTCATGATTACATCCACTCCAAAACGCTAAGCCCTAAATGTTTACTTATGTTTCCTATTTGGCAGAGGCAGCCCAAAAGGCAAATAAATCACATGCTGTGAGCTGGCCAGGCCTTCGACTGTGAGAAACTGAGACTAAAAAGCAGAACAAGAGTTAAAGAGTAAAGGGTTTTCAGATGTGAGTCCAGCCCAGCTTGGGTGTGCTCCCTTTTATTTGGGAGAATGGAGAGGACAAACTTTGTTGCCTCCACCCCTTTAAAAAAGAAAGAAAATCCTAAAGAAACGTGTGTTGGAGAGGGGAAGAGCTGCTGCCAAGGAGCAGGGCCGTCAGACAGATCTTCGAAGAACATCTGGTAACCGCGGGTAACACTGTTTGGACATCTGGTAACCGAAGGTTACACTGCTTCTCTTCCATCCTGTCGGGTTTCCTGTTATGCCTCGCTGTACACAGTCTAAGAAGTTTAGGTTTATTATACATGGTCACCGGTTGGGGAAGACGCACCTTTATTCATTTTTTCTGACATGAAGGGAGCACTTGGTTTCATTGGGGTATTCCTCTCCTTTCTCTGCGGTGAGTGTGTGGTCTCCCTTCTACAGCTGCAAATGCCTGTCTCAGTACTAGACATATGAGGAACTCATGAGCTACAAAAGACACAAATGCTCTTTGCATTGAAAGTTTGCTAGGATGTATGTATTTGATAAACTTATTTAATAAACTGAATCAGAAAGGCCTCATATGGCATATTTAATGAATGGTTTATGTTATCTGTTACATTACTGTTTGATATAAAGTTTTAAATCTAAAAATCTGTTTTTTATCTGGTTTAGATGCCACTCATGAACCTCCCTTGTCATTTGGTAGGTGACATAACTTTATAACCTAATCGTAGCCATACAACCATATATCATTCTGTGAACAAATTACTGAATGGAAACCATGTTCAACACAACTATTTTGTCATGTTTTAAACCCTCTGAATGTCTCTCTCTATCTTTCTCCAACTCTTTACTTCATGCAGCTTGTGGGAATAATTCTCACAAATGTACGGGGTATTGCAGCATCTGTGATCACTTTTATGGTGCACCAACAATGGAATGCCTTTCCAGTCTGCTTGACCATCAATGTCTATACAATTTTGATGATGCAATGACATCACTAAACAGCACTGATTGGTGCACCTGGGGCAATGTGAGCGGGTATGTAGTGTACAGTTCTTTTTTTTTTTAATGTAAAAAAATGTTGTTGAATATTTGCTAATGTCTGATCATCTTTTTTCCACACTGCAGTTTGTATAGTAACCTAAGCCTTTGCACGGAGGAGATATCTGACTGTCTAGTGATCCCATGGCCTAACCCGCTGGTGGAAGAGACCTTTGTGGACATTCACTCCAGGTTTTTCAAGGATTGTCCCTCAGAGGAACTAAGCGACCCACCACCAGTCATCGTCCTCGCCCTGGTGATAACTCCCATCTGCCTGATCCCTGTCATGGTTATCCTAGTGGTGCTCAAGACCAAGAATGGGGATGGCAGCTCCTGAAAATCCTGAATCTTGGCTCTGCTCACAATCTCCAAGAATATTTTTGACCTGTGCTCTCCCCCTCCTCCTCCTCTGAACCTAAGGACAGCTTCATCTCACTAGTGACCTTGCAGGGGACTGAACATTTCTGCAATCACAATTAAGAGGAAGTGTGTGAGTGTCATAATTTGTGGCATCACAATGATTGCGTCTGTGCAATAACAACCCTCCCTGATGCTAACAGAGACACACCGTGACAAAAAATATATATATGTTCTTATATATCCCACCATACTGTGACAAAATATATTAAACCACCCCACTCGAGAGCTGAAGATGTATCTACTGGTCACGTCCAATTTGCACACACTATTCAGAAAACAGAGCTTGATTTTTTTCTTTTTTTTTTTTCTTTTACTGGAGGACTCAGTATTCAGGGTTATGGTGACAAAAGCTCTGGAGCTTGCAAAAGTAAGCCTCATTGTGTTGGACAGCAGTTGTGTTGATAAAAGACAAGGCCATTTTATTTTATTACTGAACTCCTGAACACTTCTTCTTATTTTATTTTTGCTAACAGTCAGTCCTAACTCAGCTTTGAGCTACTAACTTGACAATGTACAGTACGTATGCAAAGGACATGTGCAACCTAAACTGTTTTTTAAGTCAGAATTGGATACAGGTGTCCATGTTTAATCTATGACAAGTGTCCTCTATATGTGTAAAGAAAAGAGAGGAAAATGGGTAGTGTGATGCATGGATCTAGAAAATGTGAGTCATAGTGTATGTAAAGGTTAAGGTCAGGGGCTACAGTTGGGACAAAATGAGTGCGTATGCCCAGAAAGGGAGATTTCTTTCCTGATATTGTCTTTTTTTGAACAGTAAGAAATCCTTCAGCACTTTCATGATGAGCTTACTTAAGTAAAGTTTATCCAACATCTCTATCTAGTTCAGACAGACAGACGGACAGATTGTCTGTGCAGCATAGCGGTAAACACTGAGCAACGACGCAAAGATAAAACTGTTATCTTTTAAGGGGAATCATCATAATGGTGGTGGTTATGTATTGTTAAGTCTTGAATGATGAAGTCATTGTAAGTGCTTTCAGATTTAAAACAAAATGTGTATTTATATACTGTTATATTTCTGCCATTGTCACTGTAGTATCTGAGAGAGAACATATTCTGCCTGCTCTCACACCATTTACTGTATGTATTTGAATATACTTTAAAAAAAAGATATTTTATACAATTAAATCTACAGTTCGATTGTTGGCTGCTGCTCATTTTTACTCATCCAGACTGTCAGATGAATGAAAACCATCACAACTGGTTCTTTTTTAGCCAATCGTAACATGAAAGAAGCCGATTGTATTCAGTTCAGGTCATGTTCACTCAACATTCTGGCAAAAGTAGCCTTTAACCTTTGTCAGTATTTGATTAAACACTCCTTTCCCTTGAGTGCAGTGCAGATGGCATTGCTTTGTGCCTCAGGTAGTGTTTCACTGTATATCTTCAGTGAGCAGTATGTTGTGGTGCAGTTGCTATGCTGTGCAAGTGCTGGTGTAGTGAAGGAAGCAGTGACAGCAGTCATGTATCACACCCTCATCTGGCAAACACCTCACTGCAGGGTGGGCCTGTGTTTGTGTGCCTGTGTACGTGTGTGCGTCTGGCAGGGCTGGGTGGGAAAGTGTGTTCTGTGACCTTCTTCCTCTCTAGATGTCGGGTCATCCTTGTCTCCACCCCCATTCAGTTCTCATCCAATTCTGTGTAACTTATTTTTGTTAGCCAGAAACCGTTTCTGATTTCATTTTGCAGGATGTGATTGTGAAAACAATATTAAGCCAAATCCATTAGTTATACTTCTACTGCAATTGTTTCAGCAACAATACGTTTGTGTGTTCAGTACACAAGTCAAATACCCATGGTCAATTTACAGTAAAGTGCATGAGTTTGTGTTCAGACAGGAGACCCTGCCCTCTAGTGGTTGTATGTGATACAGTCACAGACCGAGTAGGACTTCTTCATACCAGCACTTACCAACATGACTGTCAACTCTCAAGACTGTCTCAAGGCTGTGCCCATTTAGGAGACTGGAAGTGTATACTATTTACTTCCATTGGCACAGCCTGAAATGTGCTATCTTCAGTGTAGAGACTATTTGGCGTAGTGAACGGTGTAGCTTTGCAGGCTGCAATATTTTAAAAACTGGGTCAAATGAATACAAAAATTGCAGTCACTAGTGATGGTATGGTTCCATCTCACCATCAATCAGTGTTCTGCAGTGTTTTAACTCCACCTTCTATTATTAGCTTAGTCGGCTTGGAACTTCATCCGAGGTTAACCATGACCAGGTACTTTCCACATTTTTTGCGAATGTAAAAGCACAAAAGTGAGTACTTGAGAACTGCTCACCCCTAACCCAGTAAGAATATCAGTACTGTAAAAGTTTACAATACAAAATGAGTGTGCTTGGGTAGATGTGGGCATCTCTTTGCAACAGTACTGTGAAGTATTTCATCACGAGGGCTCTCCCTTCAAGGGAGTACATTGGGCCAGTAGGTTATTCTCCAGTCCCTCAGCAATGCCACAGCGCAATTACATAACATTTTTGAGGTGCCTCAACATGCATATAAATCAGCTGATCTGAACACAGTCCCATGGGGCTCAGTTTCAATGATCTGTGCTGACACTGAAGTGGGATGACTTGATGCTGTAGGGTTCTCTCTGGAATGAACCGGGGAGCATGTCTGCAGTCCTCCAGATATATTATGTAATGTCAAATCTGACAGTAGTTTTGATTGACAAATTGGGAGGATTCAGGGGAAAAGGAACCAGGGATACCTTTGAACTTTTATTGGTGAAGGAAATTCTTGTAAAACATATTTTAAAAGTGAGACAGGGACTGTGTTTTTTGAAGATACGAGAGACCCTTCCTCGCTCTGCAGCAGTGATCACACCCTCGAGCCGCAGCTGTGTCTCCAGTTGCAGGTTTTGGCTCTTGAGCCTCTGTCAGTCAGGGCCTCTGGGTCTTCTCACTGTGGGAGCCAATGACTATTATGTCCCAGAAATTTGGCAGAATGGTTGGAAGGACAGTGGGTAAGGGCATCTGTACATCAACTGCTGGTTCATTTGGCAGACATAGTAGTGTGGCTGGGGACAACTCTACTGCTCCATATGAAGGGGCAATCAACAGCATCAATGACAGCTGGTCAACCTCCACAGGAAGCCAGAGAAAGTCATCTTCTGGAGTCTATGCAAAGTTATTGATTCCTTATTGATATCTCATTGGATTTGTAGATAATTCATAAGAAGCCTGCTTGCATTACACATTTTCACACTGACTAGTTCATTTGAGCACTCGCAGACTGGAGATTTGCTGTGAATTAAAAAAAATAAATATTAAATTAAAAGATATCATCCATTGATGCAAGTCATTCAGAGTGACATGAGTAATTATGTTGTTGTGTGAGATCCAGGCAGCTGGCACTGCTGTGTCAGAGCTGACCCGACAGCTGGATGACACCATGCTGGCGGCAGATGACTGTACATTCAAGTAGGTTTGAAACCAAAATTGCTGCTTGATCAGTCAGAATAAAGTCCAAGAAGTACAGAGCATGAACAACCGGGTTTCACTTGCCAACTGAGTCAAAAGAGGCGGAAATAGTGCTTCAATGATGATGGAAAAGGGGTAGGGCCTGCTCAAACCTGTGAAGGTCAACATTATTGGTTTGATGAAGATCGTGAGAGATTTATCCCTGAAAAACACCTGGAGCTGCAGCTGGACAAGTTGAAGGAAGAGCTACTTGAGAAACACTGAGTTGGGATCTTGAGAATCAGGAAATTAAAGGTCCAATATTGTTCAAAAGTGAGCTTTCTATGTCTGTTTTCATTATTATCAATAAGCAGGTCAAGGTTCTATATAAATAATGTGAATGCAACAAAATGCTCACTCCAGAGAGAACTAGAAACTTTGTCTTTAAACGAGCTGTCAGGACTTCTGTACAGTTGTGATGTCACAACTATATATGTAGAAAGTGCTGCTACAGTGGGGTTACAATCATGCAATGCTGCAGTGCTGAAGCAGACTGGTCTTTTTCCTGAGCGGGGCTTCAAGAGACAGGTGCTAAGATGGAGCGTTTCAGACAGAGGGTGAATACAGGTATATTCAGAGAGACAGTGTGAGAAAAATAATGTTTTTTAAACATTGAAGCATGTAAACATATTCTAGTAGAAACCCTAAATACAAGTATCAACCTAAAAATGAACATGATATGTCTCCTTAAAATCTTTAACAACTCAAACAAACAGTTGCCTAGAGACACATCTAGCAGTTATGGACAAACATTAGCATTGAGCTGGACTTGGGTTTCTGCCACCTTATGGATGTAAATTCAATATTCACTTTTTTTTGCTCTCTTTCTGTTTTTATTGAGGAAAATGTCTGAATTTTAGCTGCTAAATGCTCCATATATTCAGAGGCTAGTTCCTCACTTAATCTATGTGCTGTTTGCTATTTAACTCGTAGCATACAGCAGGATTTTAGTGATTCTTTTTGTTGAAAACAATGACAGCATGAGAACAGTAAAGTTGGAATATGGAAACAATGCGCTGAAAGTTACTATAAAGCTCTGTGGATCAAGGAAAACAGCAGAGTCGGGTCATCGTTCTCTGTGGGATCATCACTGCAAGCACGTCGTGATTCATAACTAAGATGCTATAGATGCTTTAAGTAGTAACATTGTGTACAACAAGGACAGCTCAATTTCCATGAAATGATAGGTTACGTGTACGTATGTACTGCTGTTAACATACTTGAGCTCAGAGTTAAATGAAGTACAGTCTCAAAGTATGACAACATGCCGGGTTATATATAGGGATGATAACACAAATGGCATTTTTGGATGATTCAGTACAGGTTAGCAAATGGAACTGAATAAGGTTTGTGTCATGTTACAAACTGACTTTTTAAAACAATATGTATTACAACATTCATGGCCTTTATAGACTTAGACGCATTAGGAAAGAAGCATCAAGGTAGGTCAGTTTCATGGAACAATGTAAGAGTATTATAGAGCACACTCAGTGTCCTCCCTCAGGTTATATGTATTGTTACCCGATACACATCTGCATGAGAGAAGTTACGAAATAACAAACTAACAGGATAAGACAACTTCCAAAGCCTGCTAGGAGCAGCATGACCTTCAACCCTCACACTTCATCCAAATGAATTATGAACGGTCCGTCAAATCTGAGCCCCAATTTTTTTGACAATACAAAACAAACATGAAAGAACTATGCAACTTCAGCTTATCTTAAAAATGTTTGACTTTATTTCTTACCCTTCTAGGCTCTCTAGAGGGAAATCTGAGTGAGATTGCGGCCTGTAATTGAGCTCCAGTGACGGGGGGCTGCAGGCGCCCGTCGCCAGCCTGACACACATTGGGGCTGACACAGAGTGAACTAGTGCCAGGCCCTGCTGGATGTCAAGACCTGTTTGGAGCCAGGAACAGCATGAGAAGAGGGTGAGTCACATTAATACCACTGTCTGCTCACAATGACAAGGCTTCTAGGAAAAGGACTGCTTAAGTCCGGTCCTTTACAGATTCTCAAAATCTATATACATTTCATTTTACTGTCACTGTAGTATCCATGTAGATGGTTTTTTCTTTTTTTTCCAGACTTGCCCAGAATGCTTAGAGCAGAACTGTAAACTGTCTGAGTACACTTGATATCAGAGGTGGCCTCTAGATGGCAGTCATTGAGAGCGTATTTAGTAGTTGAAGGCACTCAAAAATGGCACATTTCAAATACACTTCTATTGACTTTGATGAGAGGACAACCTGTATTATATTGCTGACTGTATCCTTGGTCATGGGCATTTAGGCTGTTGAAAGGGCTGCAGTCCACACCCAGACCTCAGGTCATTGAAATTCAATAATTTTCTGCTTCGGTTTGGACACTCCCAGATTGAGTCAATATAGAAGACGGTTCTCGTTTCAAAGCAAACAGACAGAATGACTGAAATTCAAACCACCTTGGAAGCTAGATTATGATCGCAATCACCCAGTTAATGCACTCTGAGCTTTGTGTTGATCAGCCCAAGTTCTTGTAGTGAAAATATTTCATGCTCTGAAGAAACACAGCCACTTTACAGTCTTGATAACAGGTGCTGATGATAACAGGAAGTAAATGGAGACTTCAAGTTCAAAGAGAGGGGAGATGGATGCTGTGTTTACTTCACTTTTCAACCCTTTTCCGTTTATAGCACATACAGAAAATACCAAGTGAAAATGCTAGTAAAACTTATAAAGCAATAATGTTTCCCACATTCTCATTTTTTTTCCTAACCTCTGCTAATGTTCTTGCACCGGCTTTCACTGCAGCCTTGCTGTTATTTTAGTGCATCAGCTAATTTTCGTCTCACGAAAAGACATAACTCCGATGGTGCACCTGCTCTCATCCACCTCCCTTTCCTCCGAACATCCCGGGAGGATTTTGAGAGAAGCTTTTTACCATGACAAACAGCAAGATTCACTCCTGTTTAGTGGGAAATAGCGTCAGTTTTCAATCCACAAATGCCGAGCTTCTTAAGTTTATCTACACGGGAAAATACATTTTTTTTAACATATCTTTTGTTTCCTATTTAAGAAGTCTAATCCCACTCTGCTCTTGAAAGATTTCCTCAGACTTAAATACGAATAACATAATGCACAAAAGAATGCATATGAATAATAAAAAAAATCTCTGAATGCAGGGAGATACTCAGATACACACAGACAGACAGACACACAGACACACACACACACACACACACACACACACACACACACACACACACACACACACACACACACACACACACACACACACACACACACACACACACACACACATTGAACAATATAATACAGAACATGAAAGAAGACGTATGTGCAGGTACAGTAAACATAGAGGAGATATTGAAAGGAAAAATATGAAAGGAAATCTGTGGGAAGGTATCCCTTATTTAAAAGCTGTGACAAACAAAAGTTTCTGCTTATTGTCCTTCATCTGTTTATAGGGACCGTGTGTCATTTCTCCAATACATTACTCCACAAAGCTTCAGGGACTGAGCCTATAAACAGGCCTAGTTTATGCCTCTATATTATGTATGGCTTTTATGCAAATGCATCAGTGACAGTGAGCAAAAACCTTTGATCTGGGCTTCTTTGTGGCAGCAAAAGCATCACGAATAGGAAAACAGAATCAGGAATGCAGCGTTGAGAATAGAATCGGGAGATCCCGATAACTTCGCCTGTGATGTAAATTAAAAGCGAATAGTGCCTCCTGCCTTAGAGCCCCATATTTTCTCGGGGTTAATGACTATATCTACACAGAAATGGTTGCGCCATTACTGCAAAACCAGTTTCTCGATGATGAGATAACACGTCAAGATTGTAATTTCTCCCCAATTAAAGAATTATACAGCTCTGATTAAGTGTAATGAGTTGCTGAGCTGTCATAACAGGAGGGGGTCTTCACAGAAAAACAACAAACAAATGCATCTATTCATTTTGTCCTTAATTTTATACATTCACTGGTTCATACCAGTGAAAAATGAAAAATGACCAAATAACTGAAGTTTTAGTGTTCCCTCTGGTTCTGCCAGGATGGGAAATTAAAGTCCTCTTCATCTCAAAAATCTAGTACTAATACTGTTCTACTGAGTCTCTTAAAAACAGATTTTAATGACACAAGGTTTTATTTAGCCAAGAATTGATTATTTGTTTTCATGTAGGTGTTCGTTGAGACATTATTTAGGATACATTTATTATTGTTATTACTATTATTATTATAACTGATTTGTAGCTGCTCTGGTCTTTCACAGAATTGTATAATTTAGCCGCAAGGTACTTTAAGAAAATATGAGAAAACAATGGGATAGAGATTTCATAATCATTTTCTCTGAAAAAAGTTTAGAGTTAAAGAAGTTTAAGAGTTAATTTTGAACAAAACACCAACGATGTTATTAACTTTTAGCATCACAAAAACTATTTAAATTTGATGCTTATTAAACCAACCTCTACAAAATGTGGTTAGAGTTAAACTTTCACATGATGTTTGGTGTAGTGTAAACACAGTGTTGACAATATGCTCTGATGTTGGGAAACATGAGACAGGGTGTGTCCCTGCTGCTCTCATAAAGCCAGTACGGGAAAAAAAAAACTGCACCTCTGTTCAAATTTCACTTCAACATGATCCTCCTGAGTCCACATAGAACACACATTATTTCTTTACACGCACTTTTTGCGAAGTCGAACACACACACACACACACACACACACACGCACACACACACACACACACACACACACACGCACACGCACACGCACACGCACACGCGCACACGCACTCACACACACACACACACACACACACACACACACACACACACACACACACACACACACACACACACACACACACACACACACACACACACATACACATACACACACACAGACACAGATAAACAGCTTCAGGAAAAAAAGGTTGATTTTATTCCAGTGTCAAGGTAAATACAGACAAGCTCTCCGTGTCTTTTATTAAGCTATGTGCCCTCATCCTGCGGTGAGTCATCCTTTGATTTTCATTTCTAAAGATGCCATTTTAAAACCGAATGCTATAGAACAGACACAGGCTTCAGCTATAAAGAGGGGGTTATTGCCGCCTGGATTTATAAACAAACTCAGAATTTAAGCTGATTTACTGAGGGGTAACACCCAGGTATACAAACGCATGTCAGCAACAATACATAAATCATGTGTGTTGACAGTATTAGGAAGAGATGAAGGGATGAATTCTGGCTAGGAGCGGTCTCTAGTATGTCTGCTGGCCCACGGGTGTGAAGAGCTTATCCCACACCTCCACCTTCATGATGGCGTTGCCCAGGGGACACATTGTGGCCCTGATATCTAGGTAGTTGCCCATATAATTAATTCCTGATCCAACAGCTTCCTCCCTGACAAACCCATGCTCATGCTGTTTCTTCTCGTAGTACATTTCCTTGTACAAATCCTTATCACAGTTGCGGCCCTTTTTATAGATGCCCACAGCAAACCAGTTCTTGTACAGGTTGTAGTCCCATGGAACTGAGAACATGATGGCCAGAGTCTCAATGTAGTCGTTCTGCGATCTCTCGAAAAGGTCGTAAGTCAGCACACCGATGCTGCCGGTTGCTTTGCCACCGGACTTGGCAAAAGTGCAGACCTCTGTCCTTAGGGGGCGCACTGTGGGTTGAGGTGGGTTGTATGTCTCCCCATTCTCTAGGTACACCCTGACCAGAACACAAACAGACACATCATTATGCATATTCTTTTGGATCTATACAAAATGTTTCAAACAAGCCTAAAATAATGAGTCCAACAGTCAGTCTTACTTGGGGTTGATGAGGCAGTAGTTGTTAGTGACATTTGCGATTTCGATGGTAACACTTCTCTTGCTCTTCACATCGGCTGCTACAGACTCAGCTGACTCCGTCATATTGAAATGGGCGTGAGATTCGCTGTTACAAAACGAAAAAAAAGATAATGTAGGTGTTAACCATCCGAACCAAATGACTTCACAGCTGGGACTAGCTCTTCCCTCCCCTCTAAAAACACACTGGGAATCATGAGAATCCCACTTAATACAATATAAGCTATCTCCCTGACCTCTGCCCTGATGACATGCTGTTTTGACATTGCATTGACCTTCAAAAGTGCACTAAACTGGCACTGGGGTATGAACGATGCATTTCAAGAGGCTAATGAGGTTTCAGAAACAGTTGTGAACAATCAGAGAATAGCTGCAGACTCTTTTGCCTCATTAGAGGGTGTACTCCTTCAAATACAGCATGCAATAATGAAGTTAGAGTGAAAACACTAAAAGAAATGATCACCCTATTTATCAAGTGATATATACAAATCAAACAAATGCCCCATCAGGCTTCTATATGCCTCTGCAAATAGCTTTTTTCTTCAGCTAATGAGACATTCTCTGCACTGCCTTTTATCAGGTTGTTTAATAAACTCTTCTTTTTTCCCCAAATGTTCTAAGTGACTTACCTGTTGAGAACCTCTGTTGATGCTTCCAAGTCCAAAATGGGAAATGTTACCTGGAAGGGAGGTGCCTGTAAATTTTTTGCTTTTTTTCAAACAAGGATAAGCAGAAGTGAGGAAACCCTCCCACTTGTTGGACAGAACACACCCTGTTTCAACACACACTCATCACTCACTCAAAAAAGGAGCCATGAGAACAAATATTCCTGGGTTTTTTCCTGCCACACCCTAATCTGTGCCAGAGTTTCCAGCAGTTTCTTACTGGATCCCGACATGTTGGTTTAGCCGGTATCATTCGCTCAGCACACTAATTTTCTCCTAAAGAATTGTAGATTTTGATAATCTCATTCTTGTGGTATTTTGCAACAGCAACAACAGCAAACTGAACAAGTTGAGACGGACATCTCTGGAGCTACTTATTATTCCTTGGGTTTGAAACTCTTGCATTCCAAATACCACACAAGAAACGCACCCTTTAGAGCAAAATGGAGAGTGTCATTGCCAGTGAAGAACAATAATGTAATCATGCCGATTAAAAAAACATCTATGCAGATATAGCATCTGTTGCTACTCATTAGAATGGGTTGGATCCAGCCAAGAGATTAAAAATGATTACTGTTCATCTGTAATAATGAAAGCATACTGAGTGAAAACATATCCCACACAACACAAGCATTTGGGTCTATATGTTTTATTATCATAATCAAAGACAAAGGGAGTGTACAATAGACATAAGCCCAAGAAGTAAGCTAATGTGGAATCAATGAGCTGGCTGTCAGATATTGATATCTTTCAGTGGACACAAAATACCGATGACAGCAAAATCAGTCTTCCTCTCCTCTGGATGACAATATGCAGTAGGAGTCAAATCAAATTAAAATGTATTTATTTTGTTGGATATAAAAAGTACAAAAAGGCAGAACACAAGTAGACTCTTAACGACCCATTTTATCATACAGCTCCACTTTGACAATGGCTCTGCCAATAGAAGACATCGTAGCCCTCAAATCAACATATGTAGCTTGATATTGCACTGCACAGCCGTGTGTCTCGGAGCGGGTAAAGTTACTGAGGTCTTTCCCTTCATACAGCTGGCTATACAGCTGTTTGTCACAGGCACGGGACTGCTCAACCACACCCACGGCCAGCCGGTTCTTGTACAGGTTGTGGTCATAGGGAACAGAGAACATGATGGCTATGCGATCGGAGCAAACCCGGCTCTGCGTATGGAGCAGGTCATAGGTCAGCAGGCCGACAGCGCCCGTGGCAGTGTTGTCATCCTTGGTGAAGGAGCACACTTCGGTCTTGGTGGAACGAACCGTAGGCTGGGGCGGGTGGTGACAGAAGCCACTTGACATGTACACTCTATACAACAGAGAAGGAGACAAATCCTTACCATCACTACCAATCAGTTGGTAACTTTTATGTCAGAATTTTTGATAAAAAAACAAACACAAGTTTAAAAGTTTTGGAGGGATTGACAGTCTACTTTTTAACTGTTGGGCTTTCCAGGGTACCTGAACTACCTTATGCTGATGGATGGAGTGTGACTGCGCAAGTACTGCTGTGGACTTCTAAGCAACAGTGAGTGTACCTGCATGCGATGTGCAATGAGGCAGTGTGTGTCACTGCATGATGGATAGGTAGATGTTCTCAGCAAAGAGATGTCACTCATGAAAACCACCCATCCAAGATATGGTCTGTCCTGTCACAGCTAGATAAATGTAGAAGCATGCTAGAAATTCCAATTGATGTGATCATTTTCTTTTACTTAGTTTTGTTTTATTCATTTTCATTGTATTGGCGGTCATCAAATCTAAAAATGTATTCATCTTAAATTGATGGTACACTGATATTTTACTTTAAATAGTATTGAGTTTCACTATAAATAAACATATATGTTTGTTTCTATGACTATTGGTGTAAAAAAGGTTTTGGATACTTCACTATAACAGAGACTCCATGCTAAATATTATCAAAACGCTGATCTGGAGCTGTAACCAGGCATTGCAGTCTCAAAGCACTTCAAAGCACTGCATTAAGCCTTTTGAACTGAAACCAATCAAACAGTACACACCCTGGTACTAGTGCGGAAAACAATGTTGATGCAGGTGATTAAAAGAGTCTAACCTGCATTGAAGTCCAATTTAGAGATGCACTAGAAAAAAAGCCTTCTCATTTATTGCAAAATTCTTTACATTATCTTCACATTTGTTTTTTTTCAGTAAATATGTTTGTGTTCTCATCCAATCCGCTTTTATCTCAGATTTCATATTCATTAAACCACTTCTTCGTGTATTAAATTGGTAAATGCAGGTACAGACTTACTTGGGGTTGATAAGGCAGTAGCTACCGCTGACGTTAGATATTTCTATGGTGCAGTTTCTGTTGGTGGGGAGAGTGGCTGACACAGCTTCTGCTGTTTCTGGCATCTTGGCTGCAAGGGGAACAGGACTGAAAGCTTAGAAATGTACATCAGCAAACAGGTCACTATTCAGCAGGCATTCTGCAGGAAATTGACACTTTTCTTTTATATAGAACACGCAAAAATAAAGTGATACAAATCTTCTATTGTTGTAAATGCAAACAACCAAACAATAAAGATTTTCTTCCTCTCAATTACAAAACTCCGAAACTGAATATCGGCACATACAGTATGTAGGTATAAAATATGAATATAGCTTATATAAGAACTGTTACTTAAACTTAAGTTATAATCTTGCTATAAATAGGAGTAATTATATTCACCTTTTGGAGTTAAACACTCAAGATGTGCTAGACAGCAGCGTCAAGTTTCCTTTTTCTCAGATGTTGCAGCGAGGTGGAGAGAGTCTTCCTTGTGTGATTACACCACCACAGAGCGTGTTCCAACACAAACACAGGCGTGTCCTACCGTGAGGTGAGCAGACATCATCCCTTATGGAAAATTCTCTATGAGAGGCACTTGGGCAACTACTAATATCCCATAACACAATATAATATTGTTACTAATGCGACTAAGGTCAATCATTAAACTAATGTATTCATTTGACAACATCTCTTAGACAGTATATGTGCGTTCATGTCAGACATGTGGGGGGGGGGGGGGGGGGGTTATTGATATCATCTCTGCATGCTGAAGAATTAAGGATTGAAGGGTTACTTTTTTCTTTAAATTTTACTTCACTGAAGTGTAACTAAATGCTGCACACTGTTGCGGAATCTTATAATATGATCTCCTCTGTGGTTTCAAACTGATTTTACTTATTGTTCTCCAGTTATTTCATTAGTTTAATGGATTTAATTTCATCATTTTCCAATGAACTCTCCACTTAGCTCTTATGGGACCCTTTGCAGCTCAGTTCAGCATATCATAAAGATCTGTATGAAACATGTCATGTTCTGACTCGCTTAGAATGTCGCCTGAATCCCACAGCATTGCTCAAATGATGACTTGTTGTTGCAGGTGATGGCTATCCACAGATTCCTAAGGGAACCTCCCTACATCAGTCACAAATTTCAACACCCCGTACGACTCTTATATCAATAATTCTTTTACTGCCGTCTCTGCTCCCACTGGAGTGTGAAGCTGAAGAGGAGACACTCCCTTTTTCCACACAGGAGCAACTTACAAAAACAACAATTATGTAACACAGTATAGTACACTGCAGTGGTATATTTATCCATAGGATTTTAGGGTCTGAGGGTCTTACCAATTAAGTATATTTTGCAAACTTAGTTAGTTTCAAGATGTGTTCATTATTCCTCCAACCAATTTAAGTTATTTTATGGCAGCTGTTCTTTATCATACATCAGGCGCCAGGAACTTGATTTAAATCATTTAACTCCAGAGCTTGAAGTCACCAGATGGCACCAAACATGCATTTGCAAAAATACATTTGCACTACACAGACTTTATCAGTTAATGTTGCTTTCTGATGGTTGGCCAGTGACCATGCAAGGAAATCTTTGACAAACATTATATATCCAGCCTGCCCTTCATTATGTCCTGTGAAAAGGGCACAGCTGCATTCAGATAGAGCTCTCTAAATCTATTGGAAAAGAATGAAACAGGTTTGATATAATCGCTCATAATAGTGGGTCAATAATGACCTTTTGTGCTGAAATTTACCTTTTTTGCATTATTAATAATTAATAATTCATCCATCCAGTATATTAGTGCACATCACCCTAGAACCACCATCTTTTGAACTGAACTTAATGGATGTCAAATGCAAGAAACAACAAAATGCCCTTACCTTTCCATTTAAGATGTGGGCATCCTCTATCCTGTAACACAAAAACCTCTATTCAGCAAAACGCATACAACCATCATCAATTGATTTATGTCAGAATGGATTCAAATTCCCTCCTTATTATATTAAGCAGATGTGTTAAGTTTAATCACGCTTCAGAGTAATCTTTGTCATTTCAGAGAACAGTTGGTAAGAGGCAATTAAGAAGGTGACAAAAAGACAGAATGTCAGTAATCTCTATCCGTAGGTTACTGAGGCTTTTAAAGTGTTATGGTGACGAAGATAAATGTATGCCGAAGATGAAACCGTATTTAATTATAGTGGCTGTGGTATCAGTAGGCCTATCTTAACCTCATGTCACTCTCATGGCTTTTTTTAGCCTGTTAGATACCTTCACTTACTGTAAATCCTTCTCTCAGTCTGTTCTATATGGAAAAAGTGAGTGTCAGGTTAATGGGTTGTTGAGACTGACGATAAATTCTTTTGTCAGAGTAGTGCTCTCATTAACCCCACATCTGTGTTAAAAGTGAACAAACAACAGCAATATTATTTATCCCTGAACACTTTGTTTCCATTACATTGCTTGTTTACTCTTTTGTATATTCAGCCTTAATTAAACTGTGAAATCTTATGTCAGCGTGTTGTCACCATTCAAGGCTTTAGTGCACTGAAAATAGCTGAGCCACGGGCTGCATTTACATAACAGAAAAGACTGCATAGCAATCAACACCTTTTGATGCGATGTGTGATAAATACAGTATAGTACACTTCTGTAACAATAAAAGACAAACAATCTTTGTAGAAAGGGCTGGTGTGGTACAAAACAGCCTTTACAGTCAAATGCAAGTGTGCAATCAGTGTGACCAGCCCTAAGGGCACAACTGTTATCTGTTGATATGAACGGGTGATGAGATGCAGGTGTGCAGGCAGGTGACGTGTCAAGTGACAGACTGGCGACACCTGGTGGGCAGGTGTGGAATAACACGTCAGAAACAGCAGGAGATGTTGGTAAACAGCAAAAATGAATCAGTTGAAGAGGAGCGGGGATGAGGAGTAGGAGGGAGCAGATGTTGCCATGACAACATCAGTAAATCATTCACAAATTATTACAATAGCATGAAATAATATGTGTAGAAATATGAGACTGTCGCAGGCTTTCTAATCTGGTTTATGATATTTGTCCTCAGATCCGATGCATTTTTCATGACTGATTCACAGCACAAAGAAAAAAAAGCCTCAACAAAAACAGGGGGAGGACCGCATCCACTCATTTGTATCAGAGAAGTCAAATTTAGGTAATACACCACTGAAAAATGGTGTGTTTTAGAGCATAGGAATTCATAACCCTAAGGTGATATTTGCACCCAAACTGATTCCTTCCAGCAGATTAACTCAGTTTCATTGAATTATTTTATCATCCTCAATTTTCCATTTACATGCTTACATCTTGACCCTGTGGCGTTTATTGGAGCATCCATTTTTATTATTATTATTTTTTTAACTACATATCAAACAAATGCACACCTCTGCAGGGATTCCCTGTTATGTAGCCTCCAATATGTGCATTTGTTCTTCATGTGGATGCCTCCCAGCTCTTATGCCCATTATCAGACACACAGTCGAGCCTCCTCATTCAGTGCTTGATGTCAGATTTTTTATTTTTTATTTATTTTTTGACCTTTCCCCAGAAACATGTTTTCACTACCAAATGTGATATCGACATTATGGAGCTCTGGGATGCAAAATTGGCCTCTTAGGACGTGTGAAAACAACCACGATCGTAAATTGCTCCTCTGGCGCTAGCATAGGCAGATGTGCCAGACCGATTTAGGATTGATATGACTTTGTACTACAGGGTGCTTTACATGCATTACAATTTTGCGACTCTTTGACTGTGTAGAGACAAAGAATTGCAAGGTGTACCCAGTGACAGTTACATTTAAATGCTTAAAAAATGAATCTAGTTATTGACAGGTAGGTTTTGCTTTTGTTAAACACAAATGCCTTATGATTTGTGGACGTGTTCTGTTCCATTCAAACCTTTTTTTCTGCACTGCATACAAAATCTGCAGCTGAAATGATGTGTGACATCAGTGACATCTCGCTCTCTCTTGGGTTCTGTCTAAGTCTCTGTTTCTGCTGTTACACATGGTGATAATTGTTTCCCTGATGCAGTGCCTTTACAGTTTCCACATCATTTTATAAAAACAGTGCCCATCCCAAGCTTCATTTGAATTTCACTGGTCATGTAAAATGTGAAAGAAATTCTCCTCTTTGAGGAGCACAGGAAAATACATCATGACGTAGATATGTAACAAGACACACAAACACAAAGCTGCTTTGCCTTCACCTGGCCTCTTTCAGAATAGTGTTTACTGATTTCAAATCATCTTCATACCATTTGCATAATTGTATGAAAAAATGGTAAAATGGTACCTGATAGAAAGGGCACGTTGCTATAGTTTGTTTGCTTCAGGAAGCTGTATTACATTATATTTGTGTTTCAAAGGTCTGAGGTAGATATAATATACTCAGTCATTATTAGAAAGTGTAATATTGTGTGCGATACTATTATTGTTGATAGATATTAATAATGATAACCTTGCCAGTTTAAAAAAAATTGAGATATGGTTACACTGTTAACTGTCTGGGAAGACGGCCTGGAAACTCTAAAAGGATAGACTTTACTTTTAGACCTTTCTATTTAGTATTTATAGGGAGCATGCAAACAGTATATTGTACAATTAATGTAACGGTTTATAACACACTATATTGCAGCTATAACTATATGTTAACTGTTTATTAATGAACATTATTTGTCAACAATTATAACTTCTGCTTTCATCATTTATTATCTGTTGGTCTCCAGTTACGGGTGCCCACAGGAGCAGGCCCAAATGGTTTCCGTATGTTTTATTTGTTTATTCTGTTCAAGTACTTCAGCTAATGACAGATGCAATTAGTAAGTGGGAAAAGTGAAGTTATTTTAATATTCATTTGGCAAAGAAATGACTCATATGTGACCATATGTTCTGCGTCACACTTCAAGAATAGCAATGTCAATTATAGGTTATCCACGCACAATAAACAGTGGCCCGCTTCATTTATGGTTCAATAAAAGTCCTTTATATATGATCTACTGTGTTTGCATTTGGGAAAGACTAATCTGTTCTGGCCAAACAGGCTTAAGTCCTGAAATTAAACTGATAGAAATTTATTTTAAGCGCATAATATTTTATATGATTTGGTTTATTATATTTTATTTATGTTATTCAGGTGGTAAGTAAATAGATCTCATTTCAGCACCGTGCTCTGTTCCGACAGCCTCGTGTTGAACGAGGCAAAGAAGCTTCTGTTCATGCCTCCCTTCTTATGGCGGAAGTATTAAATGTTATGAGGTGGTATTTATTGTGATTTACTAGAGCCTTTCATTCATATTGTTATCTATAGAAGATACACGAGAAAGGCAATTAAAAAGGTTTAATGAGAACTATGTAACAGAAAAGTTCCATTACATATCTTTGTTGGGGGGTTGAATTTTGGCCCACCACTGCAATAGAGTATGACTGCAATTTGAAATTTGAACCAATACACAGACAGACAATCTCTCATCACCCACTAATCTCATCACTGGGTGTCGGATAGACTTGCAGATCATGTCTATATTGGGTCCATTGGTCCATGACCAATTCTGGACATCTATTTGACGTCCAAACTAGGTCCTATTTGCACCATGACCAAACTTAGACGTCATGTTTGACCTTTGAACTGGGGACATTTTTTGGACATCATTTGGACGTCTATGACAGGTGAAGGAAATGTACATGATGTTTTTTTTGTTATTTTACGGTTTACAATTTCTCTTTAACAGGTTTATTTATATTTATTATATATTATTATATTATTATTATTATTATTATCATATATATTTATAATAATAAAGTTATTTATTTATGTATTTATGTGTTTTGCATTTATATGTTTTTTTTTTAATTTGGAAATGCAACTTGGTAGCCTTCCACCTTATTATGACAGAAGAAAGGCAGAGTCGGTCAGGAGCAACATGCTAATCTTAGCGCCTCTGCTAGAAACAAACAACATGTTGCTTCATCTGACGATGAATGGCCCGACTGATGGTCAAAGAATCAAGTACGGTATTTCTTTAAAACCTGACAGTCCTGTTGAAATTTCATTTGCCCAAAGGGCTGTTGCAGGAAACCTAGATAAGGAAGTAAGCCAGGATAACCGGAATATCCTGGATTAAGCCGGGATATTCCGGTTATCCTGGTTTAATTTATCCATGACCCGGTTGCACGAAAGCACATGCACATAAGTTACCATGGAGATTTATTCTGTGCTGTTAGCCAGGCTTGATTAATCCTGCTGCTTTATTTGTTTAGTCAGCTGTCACTTCGATCACAAATCTGAAACAAACTTGTTTCACAATTATTCCATGATCGCTTGATCTTTCTGACCAAATTTTTATAAGCCACGAAAGTACCAGGGATACATTGTGGGTGTGTGTGTGTGTGTGTGTGTGTGTGTGTGTGTGTGTGTGTGTGTGTGTGTGTGTGTGTGTGTGTGTTTGTTTGTGTGTAAATATTTAAACAGCTAACAATAATGAGAGGAAGAGAAATTAATGCAATTGGCTACTTTCATTTATTTCCTATTCACAAGATGACCACTTCAGATTTCAGTCTGATAAAACCCTGCATGCTTAGACAGACTCTGTGGCTCAAGGCAGGGTCAGGTTTGATGACGAAGAGCCATGGAGAGTTTCTCAAAGCAGAAATGTGGAATTCTAGACAGACAATCAGTTAAGCTAGATCCAATCAGTGAATATGAATACCTCTTTTTTTGAGACATCATATTATAGCCACATAAACTCTTACAATTTCATCAGCCTTGAGAATGGGAGATTCTGATTAATCCCTTCAGTCATCAAAATGGTCTTCAAAGGTAAAGGTTCCCAAACGTTGGGTAATGGGTGGGGGGAAGCAGAGGGGGATTATGCAAACTTCACAGTGATTAATTTTGGCCTGAGACGTATCTCCACTGATGGTAGCCAGGAGAGGAGCCTATTGATTGATTGCTGCAGGGGGCGCGAGGTTCTGCACATTTACTTTTTGATAAATAGGCTGTCAGGGACACGAACAACCAAATATGGCTCCGTAAATGAATGTTTAAGCGATTATGGTATAAGTGTAAATATTACACATCCATTAAGGAGGATTACATTTGGTGCCACTTTGAAGAGGGGAGGAAATAAAAGGGACAAGCCCGCAGAATATCCCACAGCAGAGTAGGTGCATGGAGAAAAGCGCTTTTAATCTGCATGTATAATGTTTTAGAATTCGAAATGGGAAAGTCCTTGACATTAATCTGTGTGTCCGCCAGTGTCTGCACTAGTATGCGCGCAAGTGTGTATGTTTATGTAGGCTGGTGTGTGTTTTGAAGAGGCCAGGGGCTGACGACGGGGGCTTTAAGTTGACAGAGCATGCCAGTGCATCCACCCGCTCGAATTACCACGCCATAAAAGGCATCCTGGGTGTTGCACTGGAGGTGCGAGTGGGAATAAATGCCTGCTTCAAAGATGATTTGTGCTCACTGCGGATTAATTCTCCCACCTAAGAAAAATCAATGGCACAGTGCGCAATAGGAATACATTTGTGTCACCTCATGGGGACAAGGAAGTGAAAACACAGCTCAGACAATACACATCACAATGAGTGAAACCCAATTAACAACCAAACTGGTTAGAAGGCTCATTCTGGAGAGCCGCTGGTAATTAAGGACTCCCTCTCTTTGTCTCTCAGTATCTCTCTCCATCTCACAGCTCAATGTAAATTAAATACATTTTTTTTTCCAAAATAGCACTTGCGTAATCTTTAACTTTTGAAGCTTCAGCATTTGATCACTCAAGATATGCAAATATATTCATCATTCATTGTACAAGTAAGCACTCTTTTTTTCCCCCAATCCCTTACACTCGACTATCAGTATACAATTTAAGAAGAAGATTTGACGTGAACTATTTTGCTTGTTTTATAATCATTTTTGGAGAAAATACTTTAGGTACATACATACGCTCACAAAGAGATGTCTGTAAACACGAGCCGCTGCTGGAGAGCAGAAAACATGCACATCATGTGCAATTCTGATTTCAAACACAAACTGATAATCCACTGGGAGAAACCCAGTGTGTGTTTACTTTATTTCCTCAACAGCATGTATAAGGCTGAAATGAAAACAAATCTGTTAGCCTCATTGTGGGCTCATTCTGCCACCACTCTGCTAATTACTAAATATGAATATTTAATGTATTTTCTGTCCTTTAAAAACTTGCTATGTTTTCTAAAACATATCTTGACTTTTGCCCTTCGCCACGTTTTCTTTCAAAGACATTTTGGAACAATAATCTACATCATGCAAACATGCTGTATCGCAGAGTTTGCACATACATTTACATATCCCCAGACGGCACATCCTCATCCTTGCATTGACTAAATGATAAACACCAGGGCCTCTGTTTGCCACTGATCGTCAGAAGAGAAGACGGACAGGAGATCAATAAGCTCCTCAACCTTACATTCCATCTGTAGGCTTTTCTCCTGTTCACCCCCACCCGTCTTTCCCAAAATCGTCACTCTGTTATCACATCCTCCAACTGCCCCCGAGCAGCCTTTCTGATGGCTCGATCCTGTACCTTTCACTCACACACCCACAACCCCGTGCCAGCCTTCCTGTTGCTCCCACCTCCCCTTTTTTCTGCTCCGTCCTGCTTTATAAGAAATATAATCCCATTGATCCAAAACCCGATGGGAAGCGGTGATCTGTAAACAGACTAGTGCTCAATAAGAGCTGTCCAGTCCTCTGGAGAGGAGATGGAAAGACGGTTTGTGTCTGGGTGGGTGGGGGGTGTTTACTGCAGCTGGTACAGTGCTGGAGAGGGGTGCTTGTGAGAAGGAGGTGGTGACAGTGGTGGTGGTGGTGGTGGTATGCCTTGCATCATTCATCAATTTTATTGCTTTCATGTCTTGTTGCTGGCTACCATCACCTCTCACCTGGCCCCTGTGTTCCCGGTAAACCTCACTCCCATCCGTGCCGCAGCCTCACTTCGATCAAACTATGTTCTACCCATGCAATTAAAAGGCCACAGTTCAGGGTGAGCAGATGAAAGGTGTGACATTTTGCTTTTGACTGATGATGAATTCAGAGTGACGGGCCGGACAGACGCATTCAGGCACAGATATGGATTTATTTTTTTCCCCCCTTATGTTCCCACACTCTCCCCACAACCCCTCCTCCCCTCCTGCCTTCTCTGCCGTCTTATTTTGCCTCTTCCTGAGGTGATGGGCTCTAGCTGTAAGGGAGTGTGCCCCACACCCCATCTCATCCTAAATCATTACTTGACAGTTTAAAAGGGCACGAAGCAATGGATGTTTTTTTTGCCTCTGTGTTTCCATGGTTATTTTCTTTCTCTTAACCCTTTCTCTTTTGTGTCTTTGATTAAGTGAGTGGGTCTGTCTGTAATTATGCTGCTTCCTTGTGTCAAGGTTATTTGTTACTGAGAGAGTAAGGCACAGACTCTCTAGCCAGATGGAAGATTTTTCACTTGCTGATGTGTGAGAGGGGCACAATTAGGATTGTTTTCGGCTGTCACATCTGTAGTACAATCAGAAGTGTCATTTCAGTCGGGGAGACTGCAAAACAGGATTTAAGTCTTCCATCTAAACTGAACTTGGGTTAACCTGGATCATCTTAAGCCACAGGTGGGGAACCCCTGCAGTAATGGCTTTTTAGGGGTCAGGATATTGATCTAGAGCATCCTTGTCTTTCGAGGATGCTTCAAAATGCTAGGGGTTCCTGTGAAATCACGGCGATGACCCGTAAACATGGTTCGAGGAAGGTGGCACAGAGGCATTAAATCTGCTGTCTTATCAAATTTTTGTGCATTTTTAGAATGCAAATTCACAATTATTTTTCCTCACTAAAGAGTCATCAGACATCACTTTGTTAACACTTTTCTAATGATAGAAGCAGATGCCAAAAAAAGCAGAGTAAATGCATACTGTATACAATACATAGTTATAATAGGTACAACATTACTCTAACAATGGTTCTACAAACATACTAAAGTTATTTTTATTAATTGGACACCTACAAATCTGCAGGAAAAAAGTGCAGGCCAGCAACACTGATCTCTACTCAGATGTCGGCACATTCGTGGACACAGTATTGACTGGAACAGTCCACAGAACCAACAGAGGCCTCAGGGTCAAAGGAACATTCTTGCTAATGACCCATAAAACAAACTGTACAGTTAGAAGGTCGCATCAATACTGAAACCTTCACCTCTTCTAACACAGGTCACTAATAGAGTGTGCACCCACATGAAAACGCTTTAATCCAAAGCCAATCGGACATCAAATGCAGTAACCACCTGAAAACACCATCACAATGAAACTAAGGCAGTTAAGAGAAGACAAGCTAAATGAGAAAAGCTCTATTCCCACATATATCTATATCAACTAAAATATATAAAGCTGTACTGGCACTTACAGAGTGACACTAAGCAAGCACGCACAGTAGCTACAGTACAGCGTGCATTCTTGCTTTGAAGATGCAACGCATAGTTCCTGGCCACATGCACCAAACAAACAGGAGGTAGCATTTCACATTGTGCAATGTACAAATTGAATGATTTAATAACTGCAGCGATGACACTGTTAACCTTGCAATGTCCTCAAACATTAAACTGAGATAAACTGTTGAAGTGGACAAGTCCCAGGAGAGTTTAGCTTCATCCTAGCTGAGATTAGTCGTTTAGCGGAACGCACAAAGACCAACAGCCCCTGCAGAGAGGAGGCACAGGCGGTGAAGCAAACAAGCCAGGATCTAGGCTAGTTTAAGACGGCCCTGCATAAACCTGCTGTACTAGGCATCTCATTCGCCAACGCCCGCTCTCTCATCAACAAGCTGGAGGACATGAAACTGTGGTTACCAATGGCCGCATGCATAGCTGTGTTATGGTGATAACAGAGACATGGTTGGTGGAAAAACTCCCCAACTTAGCCGTGGAGCAACCACGCCACATCGTCTACTGTGCATTGCATCTACATCCTCTCATTTTGGACTGAGGGCAAACTGGACACTAGAGTGACGAGGTACAAGATATATGACACGAAGTATGGCAAGATAGGACATGCTGGGTCTCTGCTGGTTAGCATGATAATTTCAATAGATATATCTACAATGCAATACAAAGACGTCTTTGACATGACGTCAAAACTGGTACTGCTTGACATTCTGTTGATAATGCTAGTTCCTGTTTTTACTTTGGCTTTAGAAATGTCACAAATACACTAATCATACTGCAAACACAGATATCAGCGGGTATCATTCTGCTTTAAAATGGGGTTAGCTGTGGTCCAAGGTGCGTGCTGTACACACACAGAGAGTTGTTATTTCAAATATGACCCATGACCTGACAGTTTGACCAAATGACCCGAAACACAATGGGCAAGAATAAGGTTTTTGATTCACAATTAAGCCGGGATGGAAAGCAATATACCTTTGGTAACCACATGACCTAGACAGAATGTCAGTGGTATGCAAGAATAGTTTGTATGAATTGAATTAATCGTCCAGTCAGGACCACTGATCTACCAGCTTTCTCAGTCAGCAGATATCAGGTGGCTTTCAAGCTCCAAGCATATAAATCTTCAGATCCAAACACGCTGTCCCACTTTCTGAGGGAACAGAAATTAATTTCCATTTGGGCAGAGGACAGCAGAAAAATATATATTTTAATAAGAAGCTGAAAATATAGTAGATCAGTCCAAGAAGTGCTGGCTAAAAGCAAACGTGACTCATCAAACAAATGTGCTGTACTAAAATGGCATAATTAGAACAACAACACATTATCATTTAATGTGAGAGGTTTATCAAACATGTGTTTTATTTGTTTTGAAAATGACTAGAGTTTAGCTAAACTTGTAAGTTGTCCAAAGAAGATTATCTCACATAGAAAAAGAAGCCAAAAAAAATATTAATAAGCAGATTTTCTCCCAAATGTGAGCTCAAATTGAATATTTCATTATTATGGAAGTTGAGCCAGCTGTAACCTGCCTTTATTGCTGTTTGTTGGGCTGTCTTGGATAATATTATTTCCTGTTATTACAAGTATAACATATTGGTGTCTCTTACATTTGATTTTGTAACAATTTATTACTGTCTCTCCTCCATTTGATGCAAGGAAATCAGTCCATTTGTATGCATTTAGTCTAACTTTGAGTGTTTTTCCTTTTTGTAGATTATTGTGTGCGCAAGCAGAAGCGTCTTTTCCCACCTTTTTCTTTTTAACTCAAATAGGCACAATGGGAATTCAATTTGGCTGTATTGCTGGTAAGATTTGGTGGGGCATTCTTCTAATAGAGCCTATCTATCTTTAGTGTACAGGGCCTATTTGAGCTGAGAATCAGCTGCTGTTCGCAGCACTCACACCCGCTCTGGGCCAGTGTTGGCTCTGAGATTCATCTCAAGTATAATCAATATACTGTACCTAAACTTTTATTTCCCATGGTGATGTCGAGTGCAATGAATCTGGTCAATTCCATTAAATTAAAATGAGTTTTGTCAACAACAACAACAAAAAGAAATCCCCCTCCATTCGTCTCTTCTTCAGTGTATGTTCACATCTTTAGCCTCTACAGAATGTAATACCTGTGGGACAATCTTTCCTTTCTGCCACGTCAGAACTTTTCTTGTTATTGCAACAAAAATACTAATACCAAAACCATGTGAATGAGAACTAAAACTGACTGACTATTCCTGCGTGCTTGATCACATACTCAGTCATCAACAAATGACTGCAACTGCCAGGGATACCCCAGAGTCAACTTAGCAAGTAGACAGATGGCTGGACTAGATAAATCATGGTTGTGCAATATTCATATATTAATTGGTAGTTATGTTGTTTGAACTGGATTCTAGTATTTTTAACAATCAACCAACAAACAGGCGGGCTCTGTGTCGTCTCTTAGCTCATTTTTGTTTGTGTGTTTCTCAATGAGACTTGCAGGATAAAGCTGATGCAGGCATGGTGAGGCAAGCTATTTGAATGAGTACCAGTCCAGTAAACTGGCTAAGTTCCCAGATTAGGGATGGAAAACAACATCTATTAATTTCTGTTGACAAACTATGCTTTACTACTACGCAATAAATTTATGCTAGGTCTATCCAATTATCAATATTGGGGGAGACAAACAGGGAGAGGCAGACACAACTTGCTATTAACAATCAATTGCTTATTGATGACAATAGCGGTATGGTGACACAAACAAAGTCAAAGAAATCTGGCTTGCTGAGAGTGAAAGTGACTGTGGCATTGGCGCTACAAAAACCCAGCTATAGGTACATGTATGGGGTTTCTACTAAAACATGTGTACAGGCTTAAATGTTCAAAAAAATACATTGTATTTCTCATGTGTCTGAATATACCTGAATTCACCCTCCGTCTGAAAGCTCCGTTTTAGTGGCTGTCTCTTTTAGTCCCCCTCCCAAAAAACTATAGTCTGTTCTGATTGGTCATTGTTTCTGGTTCTTGGTGTCTCTGCACCATCGTTGTAGCTGTGGAATGTAACGGCACTGTTGCGGCACTTTCTGCCTATACAGTATATAGTACGTAAAAGGCAGAAGGCAAAGCTTTTGAGGGCTTTGGCTTTTGCCGGACTGCCATTGTAAATAATTTGTTCTTAATGACTTTCCTGGTTAAATAAAGTTAAAATCAAACAAACAAACAACGGATAAACTGTGTACAACATCACTTTCACTGATGATTAATACTGAGAGGATTCGCTGGTCTTTAGCTTCTATTCACAGAACACAAGAAGATCCGAGAAGACATAACCTCAACACAACTGCCTGAGGCTAGAGACTTATTACGTGGTTTCTTTTGATTTCTTTGATTGTCTTTAGTCTCCGCTACACCTCCCCATAGGCAGCTGAGCTTTAACTCAAGAACTTTGATGCTGCAGGCTTTACTTAATTGTTTTGTTCACTTCAAAAAAATCTTTAAGTGTTTTTGTGAGAGACAGAGACAGAGAGAAAGAGAGAGAGAGACAGAGAGAGAGAGAGAGAGAGAGAGAGAGAGAGAGAGAGAGAGAGAGAGAGAGAGAGAGAGAGAGGGGGAGAGAGAGAGAGAGAGAGAGAGAGCGGTTGGGCCATCTTTTCAGCCAAAGGAACCTGGGGAATAATCTCAGATTGATCCGCCGACATCCAGAAGAACTCCAAGGCTTTTTTGGCACCTGTGCAGATGGCAGACCTTAAAATATCCGCATCATCACAGAGGTGAGCGCTCGAGAAAGTGAAGCACCGGGCTCCATAATAAAACTCATGCCAACACATCACCTCTCAAAGGGGAGCGAGAGCAATGTGGTGCCCAGGGACTGCATGCATGACACTGTTCTACTGTAAGACGCTTTGGTGCATGCACTGCAAACCTGAAATAATTTAGACATTCCCTGAAGGAGCTGTATGTAAGAACGCAAATGTCCAAATCAGTTGAACTGATTTTACTCAGCCAGCTATCCCTAGTAAAATGTCTGTGTAATGGCTGATAGAGTCAATGAGTGAATACAGCAGGTCATTGTGCGGAGGATTCACAGAGAATGAGTGGAGGATGTACACGCATGAAACCGGATAGATAACTGGATTCGGGAATTTCAATCTTCAGACAAATTCAATCTACAGCAAGAGATTTAGTTGTTTACGTCTAAATTATGAACCAGCTATGTGACGGTGGTGTAATCCGCATCATGTTCTGCCCCCTGCATGCCCAGGCGCCACCCCTCGTATACACCAAACATTAGTATTTCCAATAAATACTAACGCGTCTGACACAGATCTACTGTTGTGTGCTACATGTGTGAAATGTACGGACCTTTTCCAGGGTAACTAAAGTATGTTCTATAAAATGGAAATCGGATAAACAATAGCCAGAGGCAGGTTAAAAAAAATACATGTTCAGTAAACAAAGTTTTCATCACATGTAGAGCGTTAGGAGTAAATGCATATCTTAGTGGAATCTCTGCTCTTTCCTCAGCTGTGTGGTAGTATTGGAGGAGGGGGCGATACTGCACACACTGGCCTGTGTTTGACATCAGAGATACATTACTGTGAATTGTCCTCTGCCATCAGCCTCAGACACCTTACTTGGCTCCCACTCCATCTTTCCCATTCAGGTTTAATAGGCAATATGTCTGTTCCTACTATCTTCACCCGTGTGATGGGCAGCTAATTAATCACAATTGTGCAATGCTGTTTTTTTTATTCTTCCACCTTCTTCCCTTTGTCCATGTGTTGTCTTTTTAGCTTCTGAGGCACCTCTGCGACGTCAGTTGGTCCAACACTTTGTTACAGAGTGAAATATCTCGATAACTATTTGATGGATTGCTGTGAAATTTGGTGCAGTCATTTGTGGTTCTCAGAGAAAGAATCCTATTAGTTTTAGTGATCCTCTGATTTCTCTTCTAATGCCAACAGGGTTGAATTTACCCTTGTACAACACTTAATTTCAGGACAGGATACCTCACATCTTGTACTTTTCTTTAAAAACACAAGACTTTTTACTTTCGTTTCACATTAGCTTACACTGTATAAAAGAGAAAATAGTATGGCATTTTGGCTGTCGCCATCTTGGTTTCTTGGAGCCAGGAGTGACCATATTTGGACGAGAGTGTGGAGCTTGGAAGGAGTGCTAAGACAGACACCAAGCTACTTGCTGACACTAACTGTGCAAGCTTAGTAAGCAAAGTGCATCCTTTATTCAAATTTTTTTCTAACAAAAAGTAGTTTGAAAAACAAAATATAATTAGACCTACTGAACAAAAATGTACAGCCGGGTAATTAGAGTGTCTTTTAGTAAAACAAAATGCTAAAAAAATACATTTTTAGACGAGCAAAATTAACTAATGAACTGAAAAAGTCCTATTCCTACAATACAGCACCCAAGTTAACAACCCAAAACAAGTTTTTAGATTTCCTATCCTGATTGACAGGTCACTGTGATAGCAACTTGTCAATCACAAGGTAACCACACATAAGTTAATAATGATGTATTGTCTATTTTACTCTAAATGGCTGTAGTAAAAAAAAGACTTGAAAGTGGCAAGTGAGACTACTGCATTGACTTCACTTTTCAGCCTGGAGTTTCCGCTTATTACACATTCTTGTGTATATATGCAATAGTGAATATATACATTTACATTATTAGAGAGGTTATGATGCTTTGATTACTGGGGCAATTTCTGTCCATTAGTATTTTCCTAAAAAGCCTGAAGTCAGAATCAGCAGCATGATTTTATTTTTTTATTTAAATGAAAGTGACACAGACAGCAAGGCAGAGTGTGAGAAAGAAAGGAAGAGGTTGAGGATGTAAGAAACAGAAAGTGAGAGAGAGAGCGGAGGCAGGAAAGAAAAAAGATGGGCAGATGAAATTACACCTGCAGGTCTGTTAGCTTTAGCAGCTCAAGTCTAGGAGTGTGGTGTCCCATAACATACCCCAAGGGTCTGTAAGGAATAAAGAGTGAGTAAACCTCACATATCAAAGTTTCTTTTTCTCTCACACTCCTGTTATTGCTCCTGTGCCTCTCCTTGACAGCCCTGTGATTCATTTCCTCCTGCCTGAAAGACGGGAAATGAATAGAAAGCTTGGATATTGTCAGCCGCTAAATGGGAAAGTGGTTGCTCTGGAGACATAATGCAGGTGCAGGTAAGAATGGTGAGTTCAGTTTAAAATGCCACTCAGTCCCACTACACGGCACCTGTCTCACATGGCACAGGAGAAAAGGAGAGATGGTTGATTGGGTGTATAACATTCACACATCAGCACGGTTTATGTTTGAGTGGGATATTCATCTCTTTGCTGTCAGACTGCAGGATCCTGACACTTTGTTAAACGCCTGCACTTTGGAATGAGGCTGGCTTTTTTTTCACATTTGCTTAAAAAAAGAATAGAACTGACCTGAAAGTTTAACCTTTCTCGATACAAAAAATAAATTGGCAACTGGTCAAGTGCTTTGCCTGCGAGACGAATCTGTTGAGATCTTCAGGAGTGAATGTGGGATGAGCATACCCACGACACCTTTGATGTTTCCTGAGAACCTTAGATGTGCTCAGTGCTGCTCACATGCCGTCATGCTCACACAGCAGTTTCTAAACGTGAATAATAGCGTTGCACAGTGGGATGAGTTCTTTCTGAGGTCCAGGGTCCTGGACTGTTCATTTTCTGCATGGATACTGTAAGATGAAACTCAAAGGCTTGAAACTCTCAGTTGAATGACCAAAGTATTGAAAGTACTTGATTCTGTGATAATCAAAAAACACAGAGCTAAAAAATGTGTTGTGTTATGCTAACGGTTGGCTGTTTATCAGACCTACCGCACCAAAATAATAGCCACATAGGTGGATGGTGCAAACACCTTATTATTATCCATATTTACGTGTGTTGTTGTTAGTGCCCTCTAGTGGCTGTAGTAATGTTGGCAGGAGGAAAGAAGGAAGTCAGGCGAGGTAGTATAAAGAGCACCAAAGTCTGCGTAGCGAAGGTCTGGGTGGTGGATGAGTCAAACCAACACGGTTATTTAACCCAGGAGACTGCTGCCCCTGTACCATGTGAAACCAATAGTCAACGTTGAATTTTATATGACATACAATGTAAATACATCTAATTTTAACCGAAACCAGGATAGGGTTAAACTGAACCAAGTACCGGTAGTTCCATTTTTAAAATGTTAACCACGTGTATATAACTGGTCTACGTTAAAAAGAATGGTATAAAATTGTTTTTATTTTTGTGAGTCACTGACAAACAAAAATTCAGCACATGAAATGTGCGGTAGTAATTATTATGATAGCAAAGGAGGAAGTAAGGTGATATTATGAAAGAGTTCATGGTGGTTACTTTTTTATGTGAGGCATTGAGGATAGAATTGAAAGAAAACTCTGAGGAAAAAATACAAAAACCACAACACTACAGCAGATGTTTATTGTATGAAAAGAATGTAGAAACGAAGTAGAAAGTACTCAAAGGTTTCAATGTGACTCAAAGCTGTAATGAATCAATGTCAACAGCCCAAGGATTCTGTACTTGAGGATACATACTTGAAGTCATTGAGCCTTGTCATGTGTTGGACTCGGGTTGTAATCCAGGCATCTTCCCTGAAGTATGTTTGAGATAATCCGGATTAACATATCAAATTCAAGGAAAACCCTTCTGATACGTATGGAAGATGTATTTTTCTCAAGGCTTTTTAAGACAATATATTTCATGTGAGTTAAATGTCTCCATACATTTTCAGTGGGTGATCGTAGAGCCACACAGTGCGAGGATGACTGTAACATATCCAGACAGGCACGAAGCGCCCAGAATCTAAACCAAAGGCAGTTCTACGAGATGCGGTCTCAGACAGGGTGGATGATACTGTGTGTGTTCAGCTGGTTCAGCGTGGTCCATGACCTTCTCTCCACAGGTGTCCTCCATAAGGCCTCACTCTTTGTTTGTGATGTATTGGTCTTGCTGGGGCGTGCGGCTCAGCGTGTCTGTGCCTTAGGTGGCTACCCGCTGGGATTTGGACTCTTCCAGATGTGAGGGAGTGAAATTAATGTTTGTTTAGCACTGAAATATGGGATTATCTATGCACTGGTTTTGTTCCTTTGCATGTCTAGCCGCATTTGCGTGATACTCTTGAATTCAAATTTGGATCTAGCTATGTGGAATGGTTATAAATAAGCTTGAGCTCATGACTATATTTTGGATTCACTGTTAAGTTGAGAAGCTATATTTCCTGTATAAAACAATCCAGTGAACAAAGCAGTTTTTGTTCCATAAAAAAGCTGACAATACATGTAGAAAGGATAATGTACATGTGCTAATTATGTATAAAAACATATATTCTAATGGCACTGACTATTAGCCCACCTGGGTATGTAAAAAGCTTTGTGGATAAATTCAATGGTAACGTCTAATTCCTGGCAATATACTTTTTTTTTTTTTTTTTTACTGATTTGGCACCTCTGGGCTCAAGGTTGCAAAAACTATAGTTGTTTTATTATGACAGCTACCATTTTAATCTGACTTTGGTTATGAGTGAAGTTGGCACACATGACCCTTACAGTGTCAATTAGGGCTTTTATGATCACTACAGCCTGTTTTCTGAATGAGTTTGGTTTACTTTAAATTTTTAGATCAGTCCACCTGAGACTTGTGGAGGTGTTTTGTTTTAGATCATTGCATCTGAATCCTAATTTAATGGGTTGTGTTGTAGGCGAAGTTGTAGCAATACTCTCTACACTTCCTATTCCTTTTTGAATCCTATAGCCCTAAGAAAACAATGTTTAAATCTTCTCTTCTGACACAGTGGTTACTGATCTCTAATTTGGCTTACTGTTTTTTTTTTTTTTTTTACAAAATAAAGGTTGACGTTGAAGTGCCTTCATTATTTAAAACAAAGATGCTTGGGGTGGCTGGTAGGACAGTGGTTAGAGCAGGCGCCTCATGTAAAGAGGCTGAAGGTCCTCGAGGCAGCAGGCACCCTTTGCTGCATGTCTCACCCTCTATCACCCCATTTCCTGTCCGTCCTATATAATTAAGGCTTGAAAAACTGCCAAAAAAACAAAACAAGGTACAGCCCCAGAGGATAGTCAATCAAATTCAATATAAAAAATAACAGTATTTCAGAATAAATCAAGTATTAATAATTTGTTCTCTAATTTTGATCTCCAGTGTATATTAAAATTGGAAATCAGTTAACTGGTTTATTGAAATGGGAGCTCTGTTTAAGACTATACACGGAGAGATGGAGACCAGAGGAAGAGTAGGCAAGGAATGGATGCAGCAAGCATGGCAAAAGCTTTGTGCAATGATGTCTTTCTCAATTACTAACCCTTGTCACCCTTTAGTGTCGTGGATGGGTGTTTGCACGGAACACAAAGACAGTGGGCAAGTTCAGTAAAAGAGATGCATGACTAAACTCGGCGGATTTCACTGCTGCTGTGCTGCTATCTGTTTCATTATCGACATTTGTTTGTTGAATTTTTAATTAAATGTAATGAGTATTTTCTATGTATTGTTGTGGGAATTATTTGTAATTCATAATCATAGTTTTGTCAGGTCAGACAGTTCAGTGTCTCCTCTGTCTCACCTTCTTAATGGATAATGCAAATAACTAACTCATGATGATATAATGGCATATTTGTGCATCTGTACCCTGTGTTAGAGACCTTGTGATGAGAGAGGTTCAGAATGTTCAGAATTGTAATGTCTGAGGGATGTTTTTGTTTGGTCTAAAGACGTCACCCAACCAAGGCTATTCGCGTCCTGTCTCTTCACCTAAAAGACTGTGCGAGATTAACCCAAGGGTCATTCCCTGCTAGACTCTAGGCTTTGTGAGGATGTGGGGATGAACGTATTTTTGTCTGCAGAGGAAAATACTTTGGCAAAATAAACCACGGAGAAAAACCTGATCCTGTTTGTTGATCTTTATTGAAGAATCTATTTCCACAACAGTATACTGGAGTGTGCATTGCTTCATGTTCAACATTTTCAAACTACTGTACCGCACTGTGGGAGAGAGCGTGCATTATTGTTTGCGACACTGGGGATTACAAGTAAGTTTTATCTGTGCCAGAGCCTGCTGCTGCAGAGCTGGGCCGACACTAGATTTAAAAGTCTTCATGCCGGGATGCTGAATTAAACATCGCATGCATGCCATCCACAATCTGCCCCCCTTCAAACAATCCAAGAGTGCGTAATTAGTTACACAGTGCTGTCGTTTCTTTTGAAGACACGACACACACATAGCTAAAATTGGGATTACTGCATATGGACAAAGTGTCCCACAAAAAGGAAGTACAATTATGACAGCTTAAATCTCATAGCATGTCCCCAAGGCTGCCATCACTTGTCCAAAATGTTTTCTCACCAATTGTGTTTCTGCTTCTGCTGCTTTTTGACAATAAAGACACCTGTCAATTACTGTAAAAACACTTGCAGGCTGATGACAGCAAAAAGTTATACTGTTTCAACCATGGATGCATGGAGGTGTGGCTTCATGACCACCCTCGGAAGAGGAGAGACTAAGATCTGGGCTTCTGGTGCCACAGAGTCAGAAGAGTCAAGTAGCCCCCTGTAGACAAGCCATATGGCCTAGGAAGACTTTCATGGGTGTATAGTGTGACAGCAAGCACCATGCCAATCCCTCTGCTGATTTCTCATTATCGAGGAATAAATAGAACAAGACAACAAAACAGTGGCCCTGTTGTGTCATACCCATTCTGACTTCGGTGTGAGACAGATGGTACAAACTAAATGGCAAGATTTGAATAGTTGGGAAAGTGGGCACCAGCACTAAGACAACAAACAACAAACTGTGATGAAGAGGGAATTCAATTCTTCCCCTATTCTCCACATTTTGTGAATAACACCATCATTTTTCTTTTATTGTCACCTGTTTTGCGCTGCATAACCAAGTGTCACCGTTAACAGCAATCCACACTAGTTCTTGCTTTATTGCCTGTGCAAGCAGAGTGTGTTGCAGTGGCGTGGGAGGCTGTAGGGGAGACACAGGGAACAGCAGATGCCAGGTCTCCTCCAAGGTGGCTGACGGGCAGGCAGGCAGGCAGGCCAGGCAGACAAGCACAGGATGCAAAAAGCTGAGACAGAGAGGCTACCTGTAAATATAGCACAGAAGCTCAGAAGATTCGGTTTCCATTAAATAGCCATGTATTTCCCAGCTCCTGGCTTTATTGCACCGTTGCTTCGGGAGTGGGAGCCCAGGAGGCTCTTCAACATTATTAGCAGCTCACAGTACATAATCCCACAGCAGATTCTCGTCTATCTTCAGACCAGACTGAGATATATAGAGAGAGATGAAAAGTGAGAATGGGGGTTTGTTGGAGAGCATGAGAGGAGGGTGGGGCGGTGGCTGCTGCCCATTATTGTGAGTCCAAGTCATTGGCGCAAAAGGATAGAACGAGAGACAGACATATTTTGTAAAGCCTCCATGTTTCTCATCCTGGTGTCAGGCAAGTTCAATGGCAGACACCAGATGTTGGCCTGTCTCCAGGGGTCCCACGTGTCTCACTAAGTCATGAGGCCAGACACTGTGCCAGTGCCCTCCTCTGCCATTCTTTAAGAAGGGGATGAAGCTACCTGATACGGCCTCCCTGATGCCTCGGCCTGGTTCCACTCCTGCCGCGGCCGGTCACTCTTGAGCAGTTGGCGACTCATGCTGTTTGAGGGGCAGGGGCAAAATAACATCCAGGACACCAGCTTCATGTGATGGTCTAGCATGTACAATAGCCTAGTGCTGCATAACGTTTTCTCCATTAATGTACTGAATCTCATTTTTTACACTGTAAGGGCACTATAGAGAGCACTTAATCATGTTTGATCTACCATTTGGGTATACAAGAGGGCACTACATCACGTTTTTCTCCATTGAAAGGGCACCCTATTCAATTCAATTTTATTTATAGTGTCAAATTATAATGCTATCATAAAGGTTATCTAAGGACACTTTTCATATAGGAGGTCTAGACCACAATCTGTGATTTATTTATGATTTACAGAGACCCAACAATTCCCCCAATAGCAAACATTATTTTCGTACTTGGAAACAGTGGAGACAAAAACCAGGCAGGAACCCCGGAACAGACCTGGTCACATGGTAGCAGGCATCTTGACACTAGAGGACACTTTATCACATTGTATCTACTAGTTCGATGCCCCTGTGGTCCAACAGGATGCCCCTGGAGTTTACCAGTCCTCTCAGGTGCTTTTTAAAAACAAAACATTAGTTCCTGTTCATCATAAAGAATAATGTTCAAGAGATGCAAAGTGTATCTGGCCTAGCAGACAAGACACGTGACTCATTATTTCTGAAATATAGGAGCATGAAAGGATTACCAAATAGGCCTACCGGGCACAGACCCAAAGGCCCACATGGTAACGGGCCCTTAGTCAAAAAATGTTGCTGCAAAAACCCCACAAAACTGTCATAGGTAGATGCTTAATGACCACAGATCCACACAAAACAACTACAAACGACCCAAAATGACTACAAAGATGCAAAATGAGCACAAATTGATCAAAAACATCAACCATAAGCATGCAAAATGACTAAAAACAGATGCAAAACAATCAAAAAAATAAACACAAGAAAATGTAAAATGTAAAAAAAATAGACCTTGAGTTTGGATGTCTAGGTCAGGGTGGGGGGCCTATTACTTTTCTGTGCCCAGGGGTCCATTGTCCTGTAATCCGGCCATGATGGGATAAACACACTGCAACTAGAAGAAAAAACATTTTACTGTACTTACTTTCTATTGATTGCTAAGGGCAGGTAAGCGATCATATGTGAATTAACGAACAATTTAATGAATATGTGAGGAAGTTGGTCTCTAGATCAAGGAGGTGCTCCATCACCAACAGAGACCTCAGAGATTTGATCAGAAGAAGAAATATTGGTTGAGGATATGGGTTCTTCTCGACTCACAAGAGGTGACAAACTGAAACAAGAGCCCCTTAACAGCAAGCAATACATCTTAAGATGCTGGAGTCACAGGCCAGGCTTTTTGTTGCATTCATACTGTGATCAGAAAGATCAAAATTGAGCGTGCTTTATTGTTTTTAAAATTCTTGCTGTCACTTAGGACGGACAACATAAGGCTGTCTGGTGCTTAATCAATGCAACTCACACAGAATAAAAATCAAAACTATTGTAATATGTGAGTGTAAAGAAACTAGATGAAAGCTAGGAGAGGAACTGGAATGAAACAGGCACATGAGTATGGGGTATGTTCCTTCAAACAGATGAGCCATCAGAATACTGGGATCCACAATTACCCACTGTACACAGCAGCACATCACACACTTTGACATCTGTGTCAGAAGGTGAAGATACAATCTTAATATCCTTCAGCGAAATGTCTCATTAACATACTTAACTTAAGTAGTCACTCACTACGTGAGGTAGCAGCCTGTTAGATAATCACTAGATTAGAAGCAGCAAGGGACAAAGAAAACATGCATCACAACATCCCTCATAACAACACAGGCCTCTCTGATGTGTCGAGTGTAAAGACATGTTGCCATGACACAAAAAGCATCTCAACATCCCAACGGGACTGTCTCTGCACTCTGTGATTATACGCCATTGATGGCACAAATAAACAGTGTCAGACCATCAAATCGCCCCACTTGCTTGACACTTTGTTCTCCTCCTTTCGGTTTGTCATGTAGAAGCTGTAATCTTGCGCCCACTGTGTGTACTTTTGTTCTGCTGCAAATTAAAGGGATCTGAATTTAATATCGCAGCCACACGTTTGTGGAAGTACTGAGTGAGCAGGGAAATACCTGGGGTATGTGTTATTTTGCCACCACTTTTGAAAGCAGTGTTTATACTAAATGGATAGCGCAATCACAATTCTTCATTTACGATATATTTAGAAGGGAACGAAGACACGGTTTTCCTTTTTTCGAAATCTGCCCTGACTCTTATCCAATCATGTGCCTGCATCTATTAAAGAGGACCTATTATGCTCATTTTCTGGTTCATTCTTGTTTTTTTGTTTTCACTAGAACATGTTTACATGCGTTAATCTTCAAAAAACACATATTGCGCATGGCTGCAGCTGACCCCCTGTCTGATCCACCTTCATCTGTGCTCTTGCCGTCTGCTGTGGATTGAATGTAGCGTACAGGAGTACTTTCTATTGTCAAAAATCACAAGAAAGGCTTTGAAACTAAAAACTCCAAAACTCGGGAGAAATTAACAACATTGTCAACCAAGATTACAGCTTTCCCTTGCTTAGAGTGAAGCTACATGTAGCGGTGGACTGATTGTAATGGAGCATTTTCTACTGTTAAAAATCACCCAAAAGCTTCCAAACTAAAAAAAACAAAACTATCTAACATGTTCCAGGAGGAGTGTGATCCAAAATCAGAGAGGGATTACTACAACGACAACCAAGATTACAACTTTCTGTGAAGTTAGCATGTAGCTAAGTGTAGCAGAATGATGTCACCTTGAGCAGATGGAGACGGTGTGTATTGTTCTGTCAGGGATTACTTTGCACATGTTTACCTCATTATTTGACGCTTTGGCCAAGTTTAATATGAACAGCTGGCATTGTAACATTACATGACAGACAATAATGAAATTCATATGGCATCTTTAATTAAAAATTAATAAATAAACAATGCAAAAGTGTATACTGTATATTCACAATCCATACCTCTGACCATGATCACTTGATCTTAACCAATATAATTATGGATTTTCAATAATTTTTACACAATCACATTTTTTCAAACATCTCTATTGCATGAAAGTTATTCATATGTATGTTGGATAAATTACAACATGGGTCCCCCAAGGGAAAGGCCATTAAACCTGCTGTATGTGCATTAATCGCTTCAAATGTTCCTCCCAACTCCCCCGTGGCAAAGCCCCCAGCTGCCTTGCTGCTTTACTATTCTGCTTGGCAAGATCACTATCACCGCTCTCCACTTAGTACCTGCCCAGTAGCATCCCGCCAGAAATTTCACATCCTGCCCACTTATCCGACTTCTCTTGCCCTCCCCGTCCTCCCAACTCCCCTAACCCGCCCCTCCACTCACCCTTCTATTGCACTCTGCGACCGCCTCTCTGCTAGCTGCTGTGACATTTGCCACTTAGACGAGGGAAGAGGGACGAACCCTTATCCAATCTCTGACCTTTCCCCCTCTCTCGCTCTCTGGCATCACTGATGCATTGACTGCCAATTTCACTGACAATGAATTTTAAAGACTAAAACTAAAATTGAAGATAACACTTGATTGCATATGTATGTCATTTGCTTGTCTTTTTGGTTTTGTTGTTTGAGTTTCTCTATCCAATGATATTTACCTGATAACCTGTCTGAACACTGTACCTAACTGCCTTAATTAATGCAGGTAACTGCAGCAGCAGCAGTAAAGGTTAATGAATGCTCATTGAATGCCACATGCCGTGGAGTGCCCTGGGGCATTATGTATTCAGCTTATTCAGTGGTTGGCCTACTGATGATCTACAGTGCAATTTCTGTCCATAGCAGAGTTGGTAGAAATATCCTCTCGAGACGGTATAAATATCTCATTAAGCCCGGACTACATGTGAAAAAGGAAAAGGGCTTAAAGTTTAGAGTGTTTTTTCTTTGCTGTATTCCAACTTTACTGCCAGAGAAGTTAAAGTTATAATCAGGCAGTGTCTTCAGTACACAACAGGTTGCCACTAATTTAAGTGGCAGAGGGGTCCGCGAAGTGTTTGCCAAGATAAGGCTTACCTGACATGTAAAAAGCCAGAGCCATCCAACAATCACCTTGTCAAAGCTGTGATCTCCCTTTCCATCCCACCAGCATCAGTGGTGGCAGCAGCAGCAGGATACTGGTGACACATATGGCCAATTATAGGTGGAAGTGGAGAAGATGATGTGAGCTGAAAGCTTGTTCACACGTGGCGGGTGTCCAGACGGCCAGGGGCTGCATGTTGGAGGGGCGTGGGAGAGAAAAACCCATCAATAGCTGAGCTCTCCTCTCTTCTCTTCTCCTCTTTCTATCCTCTCCATTCATCCGCAGGTCTGTGGCAAATCAAAGACTACTTTTTAGCCGATCAATACTGCCCCTTAACTTCCCTTTATTACTCTGCAGCCAGAATAAGGGTCAGAGAGGGAGATGCAATATTCAGTTCATAAATCATGCAGTAAAAACATGTCAGGGGGGTAATTGTGGTTTTCTAACACCCTTTAAAGGAACGTAGATTTTATTAGTGGGTTAACGTCGCCGGGCGACCCTCATTCCTTCTCATTATGGAATCATGGAGGCATCATCAAACCTTAAACATTACAACACATCTCAGTGGACCCTGGCTTCATTTCTCAAATACACACCGCTGCTGAACATGCAGATACACACACAGAGTGAGTGGCACGAAACATAATGTAATCGCACAAGAAAGCCATGTTTGTTTGTAATACATGGATTACAGGATTGTATTGGTCAAACTCATTGTCTGGGATCTGTTTTATTCTTAATTATTGATTTGTTTTGTGTTTTTACTTTCTACACTGCAAGTTTCCTAAACCAATAAAAAAACATCCTTTCTATGTGGAAATACATAGCACAAATAAGTGGAATGATTGCCTCATTAAGGTGCTACAGATACTGTTTCACTCCCCCCCTCTCTTTCTTTTCCCTCTCTCTCCAATGAATTTCAATTGGCCAATAATTTTCCACCATATCCCCTAGTTACAGCGTTTTTGTCACATCTTTTAGTGATTAAATGGATCGATTTCTGTTCTCTGTGGGTGATTAATCCCACAGGGTTAGAGAGATTACAGAGAGGGAGCCACAGAGAAGCCTTCTTAATGGATTCACACAGAGAGGCTTCCATTCACAGGGCTAATGAGATTGGATTACAGGAGCGGGGCTTCAGAGACGAGAGGGGAAACTCACAAGAGGAAACTCATGTTCAATGGGATAAAAGTTAGGAAAAAATAAAAGGGCGTTTATGATGAGAAACATCTCGGTGCAAAAAGTCACATGGAAAGAAGGACCAAGGCCTGGTGTGTCGTCCGAGTGACCCTTGTCATTTTTCA
The DNA here is from genome assembly GCF_963691815.1 of Echiichthys vipera. NCBI lineage: Eukaryota > Metazoa > Chordata > Actinopteri > Perciformes > Trachinidae > Echiichthys > Echiichthys vipera. Next base: position 17,602,484 of record NC_139842.1, read on the forward strand.
GACTGGGACTGAAAAAACTCAACACCTGCTTGGCTAGTGGGGGTTCATACCTCAGCTCTTATCTAGTGGGATATTCTCACAGTCAAGTCTCACACATGATTGATCATAGTCATTATTAGTCAGTGGGATGGGTGAGAAGTGCAACGGATCATTGCAGCCATTTGTGTGTCCCACAGCCCAGCTGTTTAAGTCTGGAGGGAGCTGGTGATGCTGGGGCAGTGAGGGGGGTTTGGATGTTAGTGACAGTGGGTGGGGTCTTAAAGTCAGAGGTTCATATCTGTCCTCCACAGCTGGACATGGAAGCGAGAGGGAAGCCGTGACTCTTGTGGTCCAGAGGACTGGAACTCTCCCTCGGCCTGGCGATCTGTGTCATGCCCCACAGCTTCAAACCACCTCTTCACCGGGGTTGGAAAGGGGAAGCAGGGGGTGGATGAACTAGAAGGGAAGGTTCAGGAAGGACAGCATGTCGTTGGGTTTTAAAATACATGTATGACCCACAGAGGGTTTCAGAGGCCCCAATCACAGCTTGAGGTCATCTGTGTTACTGGGAGGGGAAAAAAGAGGCAAAGCAGGCTGATGCTGGTTACTCCAGGTCACTGCACAAGCGATAGCCCCATTTAATCTGGAGTGTATAGAATAAATGCCCACAAAGTTTGACGGATTACAGAGCGGAAAGCGCACACTTTAATCCATCTCTGGTCTCTCAATGGATCTATAGGTCTGACGGAATGGTGTGTATGTCTCTTAAGGGTTTCACAATTTTTCATAAACACAAAAGCTGCTTGTTACAACTAGAAAAGTAGTACTGTATTTCCACAAGGCAAGATTGTTATCTATTTATGTGCATGAGATATCTAGACAGATCATAGGCACAATTAATCTGGCAAGACTTTGGTGCTTGATCCGTCATATTGTACTCAAATGAGTAGTGACAGGTTACTAGGGGGCAATGAAGAAGCAAACAGGGCCCTGAGGTAATGTGTCTCATCCCACAGCAAAGGGCTTTGCTGACAGGAAACTGTGAACCACCTAAAAAAACAAACAAGCATTCGAGTGCCCTCAGCAAGGAGTCACATACGGTCTGCTGCAGCCTGACCAGGATACCCCCCACATCACTGGGGGACATCACTCTGTGGAACACACGCCTCCACAAATGGTTTACATCAGAGGTTTTTAAACTGTGGGGCACACCTTCCCAGGGGGGCTATTTGTGTCACAATTCTTGGAGTCATCGAATCCAAACACACAGATAGGATACACGTATTTTTAGATTCACTGTGATTTAGACTCTACAATGATTAAATTATCTCCGTCTATTTGAAAAAACATCCATAGATTCATCACTTAGAGATGATAGAAACTCCTGAGCGTCATCATGTTTTTAAATCTTCTCATGTATCAAAGAAATCCAGGAACGGTTAATTGTTAATCCTGCATACTTTTAATGGTGACAATTTGCAAAAATGTAAACAAATACCATTAAAAAAGGGGCTAAAAAGAGGTCTCACTGAATTGCACTGACTGTATATTCTAATGTATGAATGTGTTTTTATTTTTAAAAATGCTGAAAATGCTTCATATCTTTACTATTTTTCTAACATTTTATGTCATGGCTAAATATGCCACAATCAAAATAAAAACATCTACACGTTTTATTTATTAACATTCTAAAACGTATTTGATTGACAGTGATCAAACAACTTCCCATGCTGTCATCCAATTCTGATTCAAATGCTGTTAAATCCTGATTGGCGCACTCAAGTGTGTGACATCACCGTTCTCCACCTGAGCCCCGCCCACTGATGGAAATACAGAAACCCCTCATGCACAATAACCTAAAACCGTTTGAACTTTGGCTTTGTCATTTCATGTAGGAACCCATCTCTCAAAACAAGAAAATTGAGAAAATATGTTTTCAGTGCCTTTAAATCCTAAATATAATCTTCGGGTTTTGTTTTGTTCATAGTTTGTTTATCGCCAGCAACAATATTGACATCAACAAAACATATGGAAGTAAACGAGAGGAAAATCATATTTATAGCTAGATTACAATTAGATCTTTAAATCGTTCTGTAGCTGTAGTGTTAACTGCTTGACTTTTTAAAAAAAAATCCAGTTTTACTTTCTTGTTTTTATATTACTGCAAAAACTGATAATAAAAAAATAATCAGAAAAAACTTTGTAAACTCCCTGCGGTGCTACCACTTTGAGCATAAGAAAACAAATATACAGACGCTTTTATGACTCACAAATCTGGGTGAGCAGTGCTTGTGCGCTAACCTAGGGTGATTTTTTGGAATCCAGTCCAAGGTTAGTTTCGTGTCACACATTTCTGACGTCAGGCGGTTGCAGTTATATGGGGGCTAATTATGGACCAACACATGGGGATTTCTGCCTCCAGTGAAAGCTGCTCTCATAGAGGGGTAAGTCATGCTGCTGACTCTTTCAAATAACTGTCTGTCTGAGTGAAGCACTCTCGTATACAGTATATATGTGTGTGTTTGTGTGTGTGTGTGTGTGTGTGTGTGTGTACACCGTACACACAAACCAAGTGCAGCCTATATTTTTTCAGTGCAGAATGTCTCCAGGTAGAGGCGAGAGTTTTCCCTCAGTGCAGAAGCCATTAGTCAGAATGGAGGTGATTTATGGGTTGTCTCCTTGCAGAATTTAAATTAACTGCCATGCTGTATGGAGGGAGGAGGGAGGGTATCACAGATTTTTGGTCGCTCCCCTTTACTCTCTCTCTCTCTCTTTCTCTCGTTCTCTCTCTCTCTAACAGACACAGGATAAATTTGGAACGTTTTTTTTTTATCTAGGTGTGATGTGTGGTCAACGCACTCATGGATCTCGGAAGATTTCACTGGAAAATATGCTCAGCCAGGCCAAATGAAAACATCTTTTTTTTCTTTGAGAAAAAAAAAATGAAATCTGAATCATAAAAAGACACAGACAAGGTCAAGGTCAGCCGTTAGTCTTGCAGAACGGTGCTGTGTCTTTTTGGTCCAGCACATCCTCCTGATAATGCTGCCCAGAGACTCCTGTAAAAGCCCAAATATATACATCTTTTAATGTAAATATGGGAAGCATTCACATAGTTTCCCACACTTGAATGATTAATAATAAATGTGTGCCCAAATGTGAAGATACACCATTACTAATGATGAGCTCCTCATTATTTCAGGATATGCTCTCCCTGCTCCATGATCCATATTAATGATTTTTATATTAATGATGTTTTGTACTTTACTCTCTCCTCCCTGTTGGTTAAATGATATATAACTGAGTCGGGAGTCAGGCCATACAGTGTGACATGGGAGCTAAAGGGACAGGGACTTAATCAGAGTTAATCCGAAATTCCCTCCACGTTGCATATGATTCATGCCGACTTATCATAGACATAAATACATACTTATTGCATAATGCTTAATGCTGCGTGGATAGCTACATGCTGTGAGATGGAGTCTGCAGGGAGGGGCGGGTAGCTGGCAGGGGCCAGAGGTTAGAAGTCATGGGGCTCGCGGGTGCCAGGCAGTGCGAGGGTGGATGGTGGAGGAGAGGAGTGAGGATGACTCCATATGACATTGCACTGTGAGAGTTTTACACAACATATTTTTTGTTTATTTTCTCGATAGATATGTAGATAGTGCCCACATTTACTTTGGCTGTATTAATCTATCTTTTCTGATGAGAAGATGCTTTAACAGCAGTATCATTGCTTCTATCCCCCCAAACCACACATACTGCATCAACACACACCTCCTGATTTCCTCCTGCAGGCTCACTGGAATCATGGTGAAATATGTGATGATTTCATTATGCATGTGTGTTCATACTGTATATAGAGCTTTGACCTTTTGTGTACTTGTGAAATGTTATTGCCGCAGAGCTAAAAGAGGAATTTAATTAATTCCTTACAAGTACATGTGATGATGTGATTTTAGATATTTTTTAATATTAATACAAGCCAAAGCATTCATCATTCTGCATATGTTACAGACTGCCTTCCAGCACCTCAGCTCATTAATTAACATGTAGCATCTCATTTTTCCTTTGTACAAAAACCATGGATAACAGATGTTGATCTTTTTATGTGACTCTCAGCAAGAACATATGACAATCATATAATTGAGATAATAGTTTGAATTACCACAGTACCATCACTATTACTATTTTCAACATCGTCGTTACCACAATTATGTTTTAGATGTGATAATTGCGTAGAACTACTTTGTTTAAGACACTTGTGATCCCCTCCCTTCATCTCATCTCTGGAGAAGTTGTCTTTTCCATAAAAGCTCGATCTCCTCCCCCGAGGACAGAACATTCCTCTGTGCTTTCGCTGATGCAGCCCTGCCACGCTGGGAACAAGAGCAGGCCACAGAGAGCCTTCGCTGGAGTCCAGCTGAGGTTTTGACAAGCTCTTGTCTTCCATGCCTGGATGAAGGAAACCACCCTGAGTCAAGAAGAAGAAGAACGAGAGAGAGTTAACTCACTGATGAGTGCAAAGTTCCAAAAAGACTGACATCTTTCATACTCTCAGGTTTTTTTCGTGTGTACTACATTTTTATGGATATGCTAAATAAAACGGCTCAGTTTCCATCCATCCATCCATCTTAATGGGGTGGGGGTGGGGGTTGGGGCACCTACGGGCAATTTAGAATCATCACTTAACCTAACACCTTAATGTCTTTGGATTGTGGGAGGAAGCCAGCGAACCTGGAGAGAACCCACACAGACACGGGGAGAACATGCAAACTCCACACAGAAGGGCGCCAGCCGGGATTCAAACCGGGAACCCTCTTGCTGTGAGGCGACAGTGCTAACCACCACACCACTGTGCTGCCCAAAGCGGCTTACGGCTTCCCAACTGAAATCCACTTAACACCTGGTAGATGTTGTTACCTGATTTTGGATCACCTCGGTCGACATACGACCCACAGTCATCAACAGACAATACACACATAAAGATATGCACACAAACTGTGAATTCCATGACCTTGAAGCAAGGTCTTATCTGCTTCTCGAAAACTGGGAGTGTGCCAACCACCATCTACTGAAGGTAATACACTAATTACGGACAAGAACCTCATACAACCCCACTTAAAAAAAAACCTGAATTATCGCTTTAAAATTTGTATGGCTCAACAATATATGTTTCCAGTTAAAGGATGAGTAGAATCCTGTTATCAAGAGTAAAGTACTGTAAGAGTAAAATGAAGTTTTCTCAATATCTTAAACTGCTATATGACAAATGCTAATGGATGTGTATGGTGCTATAAATATTGAAAAATATGAAATATCCCAAGTCTATAGGAATTTGACCTCTCTGTAAAGCAGGTTCAAATCAGATACAATTGAAGGAGGGAGGCAGAGGGAGAGAAGGAGATGAGTGTTAAGTGAGGAGACGAGTTTCCAGTTCACACTGTGAGTGACGCTACAGTCCTGGTCGAGGTGGAAAGGTCATCCCATCATTTGGGAGCCTGGAGGGCGAGGAGTCAAGACTGAGCGAAGCCACAACCAGCTTGCCGCAGGCAAGGCAGACTGAGGGAGGCAGACACATGAATCACACCACCACATTCATTATGATACCTGGATATATTAGCCAGCCCTGCAGCTGGTCAGTCAAAGAGCAAGTCTGCAATTTCTCAATTCTCTTCCCTCTGCAGCTTGGAGGACAAGGAGTTAAAGAACAATTTCCCTGGAGCTCTGCTGCTCAGTCATGGGAAAAAAGACAACGTGTAAACAGAAACTAAAGATCAAGGGGTGACAAAATGCAGCTACCCTGAACATCTTCACAGTGTGTGCAGTATCCTACTTTTGGCTGATGCTGTTAGCATGTCTGTGTAATCAGCTAATAAACATTTCATAATCTTGCATACAGAGCATGCAACTGTGATCAGATCATTGCAATGAGAAGTGCATGCAATAAGGCTGATTTGACTGCAAATGTGACCTAACGTGTAAAGTGGTCACAATGTGTCATAATCGCTTTGGTATCCGGATCTACTGTGCACACATACACCCCCGAACATGCAGGAACACCAGGCTGACTCACCTTTAAGTGGATGAGCTCTGGTCGGCAAAGTCAGAGCTATTATGTAAAAAAAAACGCTGTCACATACTTTAGTAAACAGGCGTCAGGCTTGATAGAACCATGGCTGCTGTAGTGAGGAGGAACACATGGCCTCAGGGTATTGTGTGTGTGTTTGTGTGTCTGTTTGTGTGCGTGCGTGTGTGTTCAAGTTTCCACTGGAGTCATGTCCTTCACGTTTCTGCATTCACCTGGATATTCTGTGCATTATAGAGCGCGTCAGCAGGAAACCACTGAGGCAGAGAGGGCTTAAAGCAAATACATATTCATTTTCTCCACACATATATAAAACAACTTCTCCCAAGGCTCACAGATCGCCTGTTTCTCTCTGTTATGAACACACACACACACACACTCACACACACACACACACACACACACACACACACACACACACACACACACACACACACACACACACATCCACACACACACACACACACACACACACACACACACACACACACACACACACACACACACACACACACACAAAAACTGTTATTCCACAGACACTTTACAGAAGCCGTGGGCAATTCCCCTCCAAACTCTGTCTTTTTCCTTTCCCATTTTACTTTAAATGCACAAATGCATCATCTCCCCCCTTCACTCACCCTCTTCAATTTTTGACTTCCTCTGCCTTGCCTTCTTTGTTTTGAAGCCACCCTCCGCCTCCTTCCCCTCCCCATCTCCAAACCACCTCAGTGGGTGCCAAGCCGTCACAGCAGTGACTTGATCCTGGCACTTATGAAAGGAGCTCTTTGATAAGCCTCGGCCAGGAGCAACACAAGGGAAGCAATCAGAGACACAAACTCAACTAGAGATGAGGCATCTTCAGTGTTTTCTTGTTTGTGATGTTTTTTTTTTTTTTCTTTGACCTGTTAAACTTTCCTCTTGGAAAAAAAAATGAAATGCTTGAAGGTCCCTTTTTTATTCTCATTTTTTACTCTTCCGTGTTTTGTGCTTTTCCCTTGTGCACTTCTAAAACACTTGGAAACACACTTGTTCTGCCTCAGTAACCAGGGAGAACAACAAAGTGATTAAAAGCTTTTGAGGTGTGTTTGGATGTGGCTGATGCCTGGACACAGTGCTACTGAGGTGGTGGTTTCCTGTTCTTGCCTGGTCCTCGCATCCGCTCACTTATTGTATCCCAAAACTGTGCTCTTTCATCAGTCTGATCAGCTGTTCTGTACAAAACTGGGAGAAATCTGAGCTCTATTTTAACAAATTAAGAGAGCAGTTTAAAGTAATTCCCTTATAGAACATAGGTCTCGTTTTTGTAGCACTGGTCATCAGTTACAATAATATTTCTATATGATTTAACTTTGACGTGTATAGATGGAATTAAGAGCCTGACATGCACTTAATAAGGTATTCTGGTTTAGTCTGTTGGCTATTTTGAGGCAGTTCTTATAAATAAAGTGAGTTACACCTATTTAATAATTTGTTGCAAATCACTAAAGAACAAATACAAGAAGAATACTTACTAAACCTTTAGGATTACATTGTTTGGATTTCACTTGACAGTATGCTACCTGTTCAGTGCCAAACAACACACAGGCACAGTTAGAGACAATCTGTTGAACATAAAGGAGCATTTAGCAGCTAAAGAGACAGATATTTCTCCAAGGAGTCAGTGTCAAAAACAGAGCTAACTCGAGTGTGAATATTAGGCTTAGATGAAATTTGACTCAAAGTTAATGCAACTGTTTGCCTACCAACTTAAAATGTGGAGGATATGTCAATGCTGTATTCACAGCTTCTGGCCAAAAGATCCGTTTCAAAGCACTGAAATAAGATCAGTTACCAAAAGAATTGCCAACCTACGAATAGGGATGGAAACCTAGAACCAGCTCGAGCTGAGAACCGGTTATAAATTAAAATTGGAGTCTGAATTGTGCGCTTCCGAGCATATAAATTCCTTTTATCAATGTCGGTAAGTTTTCATACTCATGCATATGCTACTTGAAAATCGCAAGTGCTGGCGTTAACTGGCATAACATTAATGCCATACAGAGAGGCTTAGCAGATTCTTTCGTCTTTCTCTAAATAAAAAAGAAAGCTGTACAAATATTCTGTCATTCAGATAATTAAGCAGTTGTTTTGGAGCTGAAAACATGTGGAGGTCTTTTCCCACACAGAAAATTGAAGTGCCAACAAGTTTCTGTTTAACTTATTATTGTGAAGTAAATGTTCATTGCAAAATGTAATGGCCATAGAATAATGACACCAAAGGCATTTAGATTGGCTGTCTATGAGCCTTACTTTCACTGTCCACCACCAGGTATGAACTTGCGACAAAATGATGACTCGCTTTACGGCACAGAAGAAGAAAAAATGTCTTGAGTGGTGCCTGTAACTAATGAAGGTAATACAATAATAACATGGGAGTGTCACAGTCTGAACCAAGACAGCAAACTGCTTTACCTTCCACATTGTCAACAGCAGCAGATTACAGCTTCATTTTTACATTATTATGTTTCACAACAAAAGCCCTTCACATATAATGCTAAGGTTACACCTCATCGATGCTCACCAGAGAGCATTTTGCTAAGAGGCAAATGAACAACCCAGCTTACAACTCAACAAAATATCTTACAGGAGCCACGATCAGGTAGCATGAATGACTGATAGTGAAACAACGAGCAAAGGAAAAACAGCCCAGTGGATGGAGGAAGAGGATAAAATCCCTTCCACTAAGCTAGAACCAAGGTGAGTACAAAAGCTTGCCTACTACTGGTTGTTAAACTCTGCCTTTATCTGAGCACTGAGATCAGGGTTTCAGGTTCAACTTGGGGTAGTTGTTGTGTCTTTCTTTAGCCAGACTGCTAATGGTAACCATGTAGCTGTCATTGGTATCAATAAAACTGTATAAATCCCCATTCCTACCAACAAAGCTACCACCATACAATGACAAATTGACAAACTACTGATGTATTTCAAAACATCCTTCCTATATATGTTTTTTTTTATTCTGAGTACATGGATGTGTCATTCTATCTCCCCAGTTTCACTCCCCACTGAGATGTGCCATAACCAACCGGTGCAACCAAAAGATTGAATCTGGTTTTCCACCTGCCAATGATGCCAAATGTGTTTTCTGCTGTGGACAGGAACTTTAACTCTGCACCATTCAAGACACCCCCTAACACTTTTTAGATTCTGACATCTATAAGACATCCCAAAAAGTGCAACTCAGATCTTAAAAAAATCTGACATCTACCACATGCAGCAAATCAGGGCTTTACACCATGTCACTTCCATGTGTTATCACGACTGTCACTGACACTCATGGATTCTCTCTCTGTGCTCCACAAAATCAAGCAAGACAAACCAGCTCCACTGATATGAAGCTTAGCTGTCACGCCAGTTAACTTCCGTCTCACTGTTGCACCTCTTGCTCCCCCTCTGCCGCACTATTGCATGTCTCCCCCATCTTTCTCATCTCTCTTTCATCTCTATCACGCTCTGTTTGTCCTCTCTGGTGTGCATTGATCTCAGTGGTTCAGAGATTTAGAGATTTGGGGCACTGGCAGTTACAGCCGACAGGTGTGAGAAACAAACAATGCCCCCCTAAACAAACCCCGAAACCAATTTAGGGTTTGTGTGCTTCCTCATATAGGCAAATTCCATGTCTGTTATGAGGAATAAAACAAAACAGGCAAATATGCATTACAGGTACACCTGGTGTACCAGTTATTTGGGTTTGTCTCACAGACTCTGCTCAGTGATAAATTAGACAACCAACCGATGATGCCATAAGTTTGGAACTGAAGTTTAACGATGACGAAGAGAGAGAAATGCAGCAAAAATAACTGGCGATATGTCAAGCGAAGTGGTGACAAATAGTCCGGCATCCTGCTCATTGATCCATCTCAATCCGTCACGAGAGCTCAGACCAGCACAGGCACAAACAGTTAAGCCGGGAATGGGCAACACTGTGAAAGCCAAGAATCTGAAGATTTTTATTCTAACCAATGACGACACCAGCTGATTTCACTGACGAGCAGGGTGGAACTGATCAGTGAAAAAACCTGTTAGACTCTTAGTCCTCAGAGGCACAACAACCCATCTATCCAAAAATGTGTGGACATCATATATGCTGTCCTCATTCACTCTCCATACTTACAAAAGCTCAGAAAAATGCACTGAAATTCTTATGTTATCGACGTATTACTGTAGAAATTACATCGTGAACAAAAAAGGAAATCAGGTGACGTAGTCTAAGAGTGCTAAAATCCACACAGACCCCAGACTTTTTTCTAATTTTAATCAATTTGTTTTGGTCATGTTCACTTACAGCTCTTTAAATAGGATCTATATAAATATTTCGTATGATATCTTACAATAAAAAAAATTTCACAGCTTTACAAAGAACATCATATTTCATAAGATATAAGAATGGTCTATCATACAGACCTGTTGATGAAAATGCATCGCGACATAATATAAAAAGTTGAAGAAAACTACACCTTCAAAGTGTTCACATGTAGACTCATTGAAACAGACGTATCTAAAATATATAATTTCTAAAGAATTTACTACTATGAACAAGCAGCCACACCAGTCATGTCACTGAATACTGAAAATGATCATTTCGATTTTTGTTACCTTGAACTGCACTGCATCATTGGATTGTGTAGTGTTGAGCAACCAGCTGTATTGACTTCAGTGATTCAAAGCCAGCGATATCAGTGCAAATTCGTCTCTGCTGCTTTTACCATTGCCCCTGTGAGGGGACACTAGACAGTTTATATTGACATGAAGTTGCCATATTCTCTCCATCCAGCTTGATTTATTTGTCCATTTTGCATTGTGAACTGTATTAAGACCAAAGACACCGAAGACCGACCTCACTGCAAACACATATTTCACATGATGACTATGTTTGTTTGCCATCTACAGACTTTGTCATTTGCTTTTTTACTTTGCCATTCATCACTCCGAGAGATGAAAATGTCAAACAGATGACATCACTGCTGCCGATAGATTTTTTCCCTCCCAAACAGGACCCTTGATTTGATAAAAACCGTGAAATCAATACCTAAAAAAAGACAACAATAAGAAACGGTGTCAGCGCATTCACATGGAGAAACAGGGTTATCGACACAGGGGAAAGGCAAAGAGGAGAATAAAATAATAGCAGAAGAGCGTCAGTGTCAATGGCCCTTAGCGGAAGGATAGATCAGCTGCTTTTACCCTTAAAAAGTGGCCTGATGTGACGTGCTGCAAAGGTCATTAAAAATTAAAGTTTTCAAACAGTTCGTCAAGTGACGTTGGATTTATAATTTGTACAGTTCAAGCTCTTGGCTTATGGATTCTTTCTTGGCATTAACTTCTGTAATTAGCACCTTTTTTTTGAGAAGCTGCTATAACATTTCCTCGCACAGCAGATTTAAGTGTTGTCTGTGCACATACAGTATATGCATAAATCTCTAGAATCCACCTCCAGGAAAAAATAAAAAACAAAAAAAAGACTGTCTATCCACAGCTTCATCTTTATTTTTAGAGTCTGGGTGCTGATGAGAGAGAGGAAAAAGCAAGGGAGTGAGAAAACAGCATCAAAAGTGGGGAGAAGGAGAGAGAGCAAGGGGAGAAGAAAAGAGAGGGATGAAAGAAGAGGGGAGAAAGATGGTCAGGGGGTTTGTGCTGGTTCCTCGGTGGTTCAGGAGAGTGGTAGAAAGAAATGCAATGTGATGAGAGTCCTTCCTCTGAGTGAGCCGAGGAGAGAGAGAGAGAGAGAAAGAGAGAGAGAGGGGGACGTAACCACACCAACCTCTCACTCGATGGGGGAGCAAAAGGGAGGGAGGGGGTGGCTCGGCTGCTACTGCCGTATAAAAAGCCATGCCTGAGTATCCGGCACCACAAACTCACCACACATACACATACACACTTACACACACACACACACACACACACACACACAGATCCAGTGGATGCTCTGTATCTCTCACACTCACCCACTCATCATTTTCTCTCTCTCTATTTCTCTCTCTCTGTCTCGCTCCCTCTGTCTCTCACTCCATTCCTCTGGGATCTGCATCCTTCTTGCTTCTTCTCACAAGTCAGATGTGTTTGTAAGTACGGGCTGAATGTCTCCCTGTGTATGCTTGGGTTTACTTAGGTCTTTTGTGTGTGTGAGTGACTGGTTGCCTACTTTAGTGTGACTCGGCAGAGCAGTGTGGAGTATCACGTGTATGTGGGTCTCTGTCTCACCCTCACACACTCGCCAGTCCTCTTGCAACTCTTCTCGGGATCTCTGGATCCCTTTCGTCGGTGACAGGCTCCCCACACCAAGCAGTCACCATTTCCGCCCCCGGGAGACCCACGCTGGCAGCGCAGCCCCTTCCCCGACTCAGCATCGGGAGGAAGACCCTGGTGGCGGCTGCTGTAGGGGTTATGCTGGTCCTGGTGCTGGTGGTCCTCATCCCCGTGCTCGTCAGCTCTGTCGGTACAGATGCCAGCCACTATGAGATGCTGGGCACCTGTCGTATGGTGTGCGACCCCTACCTGAACAAAGGAACTCCGGCCAGCAGCACCACTTCCACCGGTCTCCAGGCTGAGGCAGAGGCGTTAAGCGACCACAGCAACGTGCTTCCACCATCCACCTTACTGCAGGGCCCACAGGGGAAGCCTGGCAGGCCTGGCAAGCCCGGACCGCCCGGACCGCCGGGAGAACCGGGGCCACCAGGACCTGCAGGACCTCCTGGTGACAGAGGGGATCAGGGAAGGACTGGAATTTTAGGTCTGGGGGGGAACGGAGCTATCAGCACGGCCACCTACAGCACGGTGCCTCGGGTGGCCTTCTATGCAGGGCTTAAGAACCCCCACGAAGGCTACGAGATCCTCAAGTTTGATGATGTGGTCACCAACCTAGGCAACAACTATGATGGCATTTCGGGCAAGTTCATCTGCAGCATACCAGGCACATACTTCTTCATCTACCATGTGCTGATGAGAGGAGGGGATGGCACCAGCATGTGGGCAGACCTCTGCAAGAATGGCCAGGTTAGTGCTTTGAAACTTTTTCTGAGTTTCCTTTTCGTCAGTGTAAGCATGGTACCTGACTCCCCTGATGCTAACTCTCCTCCTCTTCCTCCTCTGTGGGGCTCTCTTATAAAAATCAAAGCAGGAAACGGATTTTTTTTAAAAAAAGGAAAAAAAAGCCGGTGAATAAAATGTGACATTGTAGGGCAAGCGTGCGCATCTGTCGTGCGCCTCCAAAGCCCAAAGCGCACAGCTGTGGTACCCAGCGCGCCTGGAGATAAAGATGTGTTAACTGATTGCAACCCGCGTCCCTTCATTGCATGATGTGTCCTGACATTGGCGTCCCGTGATCCAAAGGGCGGTCACAGTTTCGGGCTGAACAGGGAGTGCGCAATTGTATACTATTTTAATTTTAAGCATTAGGATTCATATCTAGAGGAATTGTATGAGTTTGTGTCGGAGTGTTACAGTATTTTAGAGGTGGAGTGACCAGGAAAAAGAATCTGCTGGAGTTGAAAATGGTTGATGTCTTCGCCTTGCATTTTATTTCATCACTATTATGTTATGTTTTAGTTATGATATTTATATTATTGTTAGGTTTATTATCATAATAAACGCCAGCCACGCTCATACAACTTTTAGACGGGCTTTGCTGGCTTGTCTGCGCTGAAAGTGTAAAGAGGGGAGGGGGAAATATTATAAATTCCACAATACTTGGACCAGAGCAGTCTGTGCAAGTCTACGAGAGTGTCTGCCAGCCGCTGCACCCATCTGTCTTTGCAGTCGTGTTAAATGCATTAGGACGTCTACATGATCTATTCAGGGCTTCTTTGATGCATCATTTTAATGGGTCTCTAATTTTATTTTGCGCCCCGGAGGGTCTTCACAGGTTGGTTAATGTGTGCCAGTGTACTTTGCAGCCTTCCGATCAGTCAGCGTCGGATCATCATCTTCAAACCGCCTTCGAAATACGTTTTGCATGTAAAAAGGTGGATGTTACGCCGTAGTTGTTGCGGATGGTGTTTGCTTTGTTCGCTCAGGCTGCAACTGCGTCTCTTTCATATCGTTTTTTCATATTTTTTTTTGGGTCAGTATTAGGACAAATATGAAACAGGAAAATGTATTAATGTTAAGGCAAAAACAGCCACGAGCATTTTTTAGTTTTTCACACTTGATCGCGAAAAAAAAAAAACGTCAGTGATGTGCAAAAAAAACAAGCACAATTTCAATACTTCATAAATAATAAAATTCTGTGTAAAAGTGTGAAAAAAACATCACGAGAAAGTCGGAGTTTAGGTGTGGCATTGGATTTCACACAACTCCAATTTTAACTGCATGCCCAGCTGCACTTTAATTCTTGCCACTGTAATCTTAAAGTGAATTATAGGCTTCACATGAAGACACTGTAATTGTAATGAGATATGCTGCTGGCAACAGGCATTTTTCTTATGCTAAGTGAGATCACACTTACCTCAGGGACACAGGAAATGCATCATTTGTAGTCTATTTCATGGACATTTGGTTGACCATAATCAGTTTGTGCTACAGTCAGAAACACAGAGCTCTGCATTGAGACGAGGTAAATAATATATAGAAGTTAAAATACACCAGATCTGATCCCCCAAAACTGTCATTTCACATAATATCACAGCCTCTCTGGCCTGTTTAACATCTACTGGCGGTAAAATTATTTCATCAAGTTTTTGCATGGAAAAAGGCATGTCTGATAATAACCACAGAGTAAGATATAAGAATAAATAGGTTTGGGATGTTAAATTACAAGTACAGTGCAGTACTAGTGCAGCATGGCAATAAAATAACAGCTGGCATTAACTCCACAGGGTGAACCTACAGTCTCACCAGGCAGCTAGAGGTTAATTCCTTTACCCTCGCCAAGTTCGAACCCAGAAAAAAAAAAAAAAGAGTTACAGCAATCGTCTTCTATATATAATTTCTCACTCAACAGTAATGTTTATGGGTGGGTGTAAAAGCATTGATATATAATAGGGGAAGAAGAACATATGTTCCTATAAAACACCTTCTGTTCCAGCTTCATTGTGCTCCCAAGGGGAGGGTGTGGAGGTACTTTAGTTAGACGCACGGTGTGCCTCTCCAGAGACCCACGTAATGTTTATAAAGTGGAAATTGCATCTCTTTCTTCGTTTCCCTTTGTCAGCTTATACAAAGACTTGCTGTCCTCTTCCTGTTGTGTTTATTAGGTTGTGTGTTTGGCTGATAGAGAAGACCCCAGAGCCCCAGTCTGTGTAAATGACTGTGAATGGTTATAAATGTTGGGCCAACTTATGCTACATCATTGATGAAGTGCTGAGAGTCAAACTGGAGCTCCTACATTCACACTGGTGCTTTACTCAGCTCATTAAAGCTGCAAAAAGCTACACTGTGAGTTGGGACAGAGGAGGCAAGGGAATTGCAGACAATACTAGTATTTTATCATCTTTTGGCTTTGGTGAAACAGCAGCTTTCCAGGCCCAGCAGTGCCGTTTCACTCCAGCATTTGCTCCTCCCACTCCAGGGGTCCTTACAAGCTGTCTCTAACATCAGCATCCTTTATTTCTCTTCTTCTTCTTCTTCTTCTTCTTCTTCTTCTTCTTCTTCTTCTTCTTCTTCTTCTTCTTCTTCTTCTTCTTCTTCTTCTTCTTCTTCTTCTTCTTCTTCTTCTTCTTCTTCTTCTTCTTCTTCTTCTTCTTCTTCTTCTTCTTCTTCTTCTTCTTCTTCTTCTTCTTCTTCTTCTTCTTCTTCTTCTTCTTCTTCTTCTTCTTCTTCTTCTTCTTCTTCTTCTTCTTCTTCTTCTTTGTCTTCGTCTTCGTCTTCTTCTTCCAGAGCTCAACACAAGAAGCCCAACGCTGTCCCCACAACTTTTGACACTTTTCAAGCTAGACCAAAAAGTGAGCTTCCTGGTAAACAAAACAAATAAGAAATCTATTTTCAGCACAGCACACTTCATCTGCTTTCCAAGTTCCTCTCCTTGCACTCTTTTGGCTTCTTTGTCGCACTGTTCTTTTTCTCGCCTGCCAAATATTTCAACCAATCCTAAACCCTCCCCCAGTAAATCTATGCTTTGCTATAACCTGTCTTGGACACATCCTAAGGGATACAGTAGCAACAATGAAGACACATCCAATGGATCCAGTAGAAGGGGGGAGAAAGAAAAGAGGATAGAAAGGACATAGTTATTGTGCTAGTGTGCCATCAAGTCGATTTAATTGTAATTAAAAAGCTTGAACCAGATCCAGGATGTGTTTGCGCGTCTCCTCTTCATTCCCTTCTTAATATTGTTATTAATTCGCAAAACCGTTTCAGAGTTAATTAAAAGCAATGACTTCAGCGTCAGTCTCTCAAGAGGACCATAGTGAATAATCACTCTGTCTCCTCCTTTAATAAGCTTCAACGTCCTTCGTGCACATGTCTCTTCCTTAGCAATTACCGCTGCAGTCTCCTCTTCCCATACACACACATGCTCACACTCGCTTGCCCCCCCTTCCCCTCCCGACCCACCCCAACTGTGCACTGCCCTCCATCTCTCCTCTATGTCAGGACTACAGAGCTCACTTTTCTAAAGGAGCAGAAAGTTTTCATTTTAAAAGGAAAAATTATTTAAAAAAAAGAAGAAGCTGGATCCCGATTGCGGTATCACAGAATCGATTTGTTAACACGCAACAGCATCAATATTTTTCATTGCTCTCAAGTGATGCATTGCACTATAACAGAATAAGTTAGTGTACCGTCCTGGGGGTTGGGGGCTGTGGGGGGCTTCAGTGTATCCTGTTGCTGTGAATCCAGGTGAAACCCGCATGTGGTGTTAATCCTGACATTAAACATACGAGCTGAGCCATCTGGATGAAGGTCTGCTCTGTTTGATTAGATTCTCTGCTCTAAAGAAAGCTTCGAACAACAAAAAAAGAGATTCCATTCAACAGCTTGACACAGGGCTGTGGTCTTTATTGATTTTTTTTTAATAAGTACTTTAAGCCATTTTCAGTTCAAAAACTAAAGATAACATTTTAATTCAAGCACTGAACACACAAGGTATCTACGCACACATACAGCAATACTTAGACTTGATTGATTTTAAAATTCTGGTAATGTTCAGACCTGCTATTCTTCATCATGGTCAGACTTCAGCACTGAGAGGCCTCTGTGTGTCTGCCTGGTGTAACAGAGAGACCCTGTCTGAAATAGACAGAAAGGGTTTGAGAGAGCCACCCTCAGTCCCTCAGCCTCTTTGCCCTCGGTATTGATCCACTTATGTGTGTGTGTGTGTGCATGCATGTGCGTGCATGTCTTTCCTTCTTCTGACAGACCCATTTCTTTCTGTGTGATGTATACCGTGGCATATCTTCTATAATCAGCCAGAGAGGTAGTGGAGGCGGACCTTTGGCCTTGATCTGCTGTGTAATTGGACACTGGATTTGACACTTGGCCGAGTGGAACATTAGAGCTGGTCTAATTAGGTGCGAGGGCTATCAAATGAAGATTGGCCCATGTTGTTAGGAAATACCACACAGATTGGAAATGTCAAGATGACATCAGGCTGTCATCTGCAAGCATGGGGAAGAAAATCTATCATTTATTGGTGAAGTTTCAAAACTTGCCTGGAAACTGCCCACACCACTTGTCTGTAATAATTCCAATACTTTAAAACATTTTACACTAAGCTCCTCAAGTAGAGAGCCATTAGAGTCCAGCAGTGCACACTCCTACTGCGCTGGCATTTCAGATTAAGTAGCTCATGAAATACTGCTATAATGTCTCATGTATTTGTGAGAGAAAAAACATACGGTCTAAAATAGGCTATGGATTGTCTCCTGTGGCTGGCTGACTCAAGGATGCTATGGTGTTGACTCACAAGACTTCTTTATTATAATGAGGGCCATATGGGAGATAGACAAGTGCCCCTGGCCCTCTTATGCAAACATCCCTCTCTCCGTCTCTCCCCACGCCCCTGACATTTAGCCGGACCCTGAATTCAGTCTTCAGTGATACCAACAATTATCCTCTCCCTTTTCACGGGAAAGCAGCAAGTCAATGGCTTCAAATGACTCACAGTCTGCTACATAAATCAATATGTTTAACACCTTCGCCGTCTTTCGTAAAACATCAACAATCACCCAGTGAGAGGATGGGATCGACTGCTGTATAAAAAATGCATGTCATAGCAAAGCTGACAGTCTGCCTCTCATCCAACACTTACAGAAACTCTCTTTGCCTCTTTTTCTTTTCATTTAAGAAAAAAGGGAACATCTCGGTGCCTCAGGGTTACTAGGAAGCACACTGGAAAAACAGGCTTAGTGTGAACAAAGGTTGAAAATTTTGCAGTAAAAGTCTCTACTGGGAGCAGTGATTGTGGTTTTGGTGTTGTGGGTGCGAGACAGACAGTGCTGGGTATCTCAGTAATTAACTGAGCGTGATGAGTCAGACACAAGAGAGAAAAGAGTGGCTGGATTGCAGGTCAAAGTTGATGCCTCCTTTCCCCACCACTGTTTCTCTCTGACAAGCCTCTTTCCCTGGTTCTTTCAAGAGAAGCTGTCTTGATTTCATCCTCTTTGTCACCACTGCTACAAATGTGATACTGTTGTTGTGGCCTCTCGAAGGCTTCTACTGTATTTGGATCACATATCAGCGGTGCATGTGATAAACTAAATGCCTTACACCAGACTCACCTTTAGCATTATTGTTAGCAATTTCATAAACTGCAGGAGGTTTGTGTAGCAAAGTCATTCGGTTTCAAAGGAGGCTGAGCAGGTACAAAGAGAACAGCTGGTGAAATTAATTCAGGGAGCTTTTTCCTACTCTCGTCTGACAGATGGCAAATCTCCTGTTACCATTTCATTCCTCTTATCATGTTTTCACTTAGGTTCCTCTGACAAATAAACCTGTAACACATGAGAGCCGACACTTTCTGACACGACAATTCTTTTGCAACCAATCGTAATTTCCTGTTCTCATTATTTCAGTAACACTGCATCTTGTCTGTATGCGTGTGCACAAAAATGCATGTTGATTGTCCTTTCTCCACTGTGTTTGTAATGTAAAATGTTAGAGATCAGGCTCAATAGCATGGGGGCAAGGTATCTAAGCTGCAATTAAGCATGCAGTTCACGGCTGGAATGTTCAAACACAATTAGAAGGCAGTACACTTTGATTTAAAGAGGACCAATAGACTCGTTGATCCAAAATGGAGGCTCAATATCAAGTCAACAAATCCCTGACAGAGAAGCTGTGAGACATGTCCTTGTCACAGTGACAAAGCCTTTTGTAAGATGTCCCACTGGGATGATACTGCCTCCTCCTGCACCAGCGACAACAGATATAACTTCAAATAGTCGTGGTTTTCGTAAACAGCGTTCTAATAAGGGTTTAGATCAGAAGCACACTACAGCTGCGGGATGAAGCTAATGTAAAAATTAATCTCAGATTCCTCACATAAACACCCATTTCATATATGTTCAGTTATACAGTGCTCAAGTTAGGAGAATCCACACTGCACATATTATCTTTTAAACCCAAGTGCAGCATAGAATTTCTCCACTTGAATATTATTCAATCAAAGCCATCACATTGAAGATATGACGGATGCAAACACGCACGAGGAGCCGCAAGGAAGGCAACATCGCCTGACACTTCATTTACCATCGCTGGAGTCGGCGCTTACAGCCTCATGCTTTGTTTGTCTTGTCAAAGTTCCTCTACATATTCTGCGTCAAGGTCACGCACTGCACATTTGTCTGTTTGTCCTGCTCATCCCTCGCTATACTGTACATCTGCCATTTCCTGCATTTGAACCTCAGATTCCTAACAAGCTCCTTGTGTGCATTGGAGACCAAAGAGAAAAAAAAAGAAAAATAGCTCCAATAGGAGCTCCCTGATCATTATTTCAAGAATAGTGAGACTTTATTCATGCGTGCTTATCATTGAAAGCAAACGAAGGAGGCCTAGACTGCGGCAGTTAGTCTCAGAAGGGGATAAAAATCATTAGAGCAAAGAAACAAAACAAAAATATCATTGTGGAAGACCTAGAAGGATTTCAGGGAAGTTTGCTTCCACCAGGGCTTTGCTCATTCTTTCTCTGTTAAAGGAAAATGCTATATTTATATTGTCCCCCTTCTCCCCGCCATAAAAACATAAATCATGCACATAAAGACAGCTTAAATTTAACTCCTTAAATAGCAAATGAAGAGAATAATTTAAAGGTATTACACATCTGTGACATTGCCAGAGGTCTCCAGGTTCTGTGTGAACACCCGGAAAGTAAATATTTTGATAAAGTTTCATTAAAAATCCCCACTGACAAATCCTCCTGAGCCGTCATCACCCGCTCCCTCACCAACCCAATGTGGTAACCCTCTAATAGGATGGTGTTGACTTTGCACGCTGGGGGCGCATCAAATCATATTAATATGCTCCGGACGCTGGCATCTCAGAATCAGAACAGGAGGCTTTGTTTGCACATCGATATGAGCTGTGCGAGATTTAATCAGGAGGATAAACAATAAAAAAAAGTACAATATTCCATATATTACTCCTGCATCTTAAAACTCTCCTCAGAATTTAATTAGCAGTTACAGCACCTGCACATTTCATACCAACGTGACTGTCACTGTCCATGGTATGTTGTAAAAAAGTTGGATAAAACTTCCTCGCCTCTTTGAATATAAAGTATGTGATCTGGAAGATATAGTAGTCCCTCTCTATGCAGCTGGAGGAAGGTCATTTAGATTGAAATGTTGCCGAGCTTGATTCTCTTTTAAATTAATCTGGCTCACTATTGAAGTTTTGTATATGCCCCTTCTTGCCCATTTCACCTTTCATTATAACACTGAGTTTTTATTCTAAATCACTGAAAATAAATCTGTTGAGATGGCAAAGTGTCAACCTTGCTGCTCTCTACTTCACAGCTCAATGCGGTGAGCTGAAGGCCATGCAAAGAACAGTTCTTGCTTTGAAAATCATTCAGAGAATGTCTGATATATCGTAAGAGGACTTCATTGTCATATTGGCCTATGACTAACAGATTAGTAATGATATAATAGCACAGCTTTATGTAAGTAATTAAAAATGTTATATTAGAAATATGCTGCAGTCTGTGTATTTAATGTTGAATCATAGAAAACCAATTAATAATGGTCATAAATATTATGTTATCCTATCAAAGTTGAAGTGTTGTGAAGAGATGTTCTGTACAGTAATACAGTGTTACCCACATAGTGAAGCATGAAGCCTGGTTTGGTCGCGTGTCACAGAAATGGCACCTTTCCACTCAAATGCTTGAGTGTTAGTGGTGCTGCAAAGACTCTAGCCTCTAGTGTAACTATCTGTTTGTTATTGCTCAGGAGAAAAACACTTAAGACTCTTACATGCTTTCAAACTATTTAATATCCAGATCTTAAAAAAGTTTGCTTTTTTAATAAGACTTTCACATCTATGCACACGGTGACACCTTATAATAAGGGAACAAATCCAATATAATGGATTATAAAACACTAATATACTTAAAAATTCCCTCAAGACATGTATTAAGACTTATACAAATAGTCTTCTTGGATCAATAATGCGTGTCTGACATGTTTTTGTCCACAAATAAAGGCATCTACCTTATTAAAAAAAAACAGAATCTATGAATATGCAAATTGTGCCCATCTATAAATATCAAAAAAAGAAAGTTGCGATGTAACAAATCATGGTCGTAGGTCAGCCCTTTAAAATCTGATTTTCAATGAGCACAGAGAAACTTTCAGTAGATAAATGTGAAAACATTTTCTCATGTCGAACTCTGCACATACGCATTCTGTACAGTGAAGCTCAAACATCCAGTTGTAGGAACAAGAAGAAAAACAGATGAGCAGAGGAGGAATTTAAGTAATGCTTATGCTCAACATGTCTCATGAAACCTGTGAAACAGATTTTATTTAACACTGTGAATCGTCAACCAGTAGCTGACGTGCGACAGTTAAGTTTAGTCAACATCAGGTCACTTTTATGTTAAGGCACCAAAACAACTTGGTTATGATTAAGAAAAGAAGGTCGTGGTTTGGCTTACCGGGACACAAACACCAGGTGAAAGTCTTGGGTTTTGGGACCCATCCACCACCCTGACCCTGATTTCCTTTTATGCGCCAGATGTCATATCTACAGTAACAAATACTGTACATGGGTTTTATACGAATAAGAGCGCATTACTTTATGTATGACCAGTGTATGAGGACAGCCTGAACTATTGCATGACTCATACCCATACTTTCATGCATGAAATGATGCAGGATGTATCGTGAATCCCTTCACATTAACAAATAAGTCACTATGACTTTATCTGATTAGTTCACACTTAACATATATCTCACCAGTCAAGGAATGTGAATTCACAGTAACTTCAAAGAAACTATCTGGATTCCTCCTACATAAAAGTTTATTTCAGGATCACACATCTGCTCAGCCTATGATAAAAAAAAAAAAACAGAAGCGTCAAATTTCTATGAGAATAGAATTTTTTCACAACATAGTGGGTGGAAGAAGATGTTTGGGTTTGTTGAAAGCAGTGCAGCTTGCACACATCTGATATATCTCCTCTAATTTATCACCAGCTGAGTGGTTTTAATGCATCTTCATGGATGAACTGGGAATTAACATTCTATAACTGATGTTCTGTGAATTAATCACAAAGTTATAGTGACTTGATTATTTCTTTATGGTCAAAAGGAATCCATGCTACATCCTGCATTGAAGTATCATGTTACCGTTGAGCATAACTTAAGTGTATGATTTCTACCCTTGTTATACAGCGTTACCTCATACACCTGTGTTTACAACAGCAGGTTGGTAAAAATCTATCAAGGGTGAGATGGGGGTTAGGCCTTCACAGCTACATTCAACATTTAGAGTAAAAACACAAAAATACTAAAACAACAAAATGGAAACGATCCCTGGGCTTTTAAATACATATTTCATTAATTGGGCGAAATAAATAAATATATATAACATAGGTATACAATTTATCACTTTAGAAGTACCTGTTCCAGGCTCCCTGTTAAACTTGGCAACAGTGATACTTTCTGTCTGTAAGTGGCCTCTAACATTTGTCAGTATGCCGATTGTGTGTACTCTTTAAATCGGCTTACTAATTATCGGGCAGTCCTCTTTGTCGCCTGTTGGGCCATCTTGTCGACACCGGCTCACAAAGCCATGATTTCAAGCTGTGTGGATAAACACAGAGCCACGGTCCAGAATGAGACCCGATAATGAGCCACAAGAAAATACTTCAAATGCACGTAAACTATTGATTTTGATTCAACCTTACTGACCAGACTAAGTGACTAATTGGCGTATTTCACCAATGGATACTTTAAAGGATGTACAGTGCCTTGTATTTTCATCTCAGAGAAAGTAATGACATTTTGGTCCGATTCTGTTCCATTTAAGTTTTGACTCATGGTTCTCTTTGTAAGTAATGTTTAATAGTTTAACACTGAGATACTGCGCAGACTGTAAGCATTTGGAGAGTGGCACATTTTTGGTTGTTTTGCTCTGAAACAATCCCTATGAGGTCAAGGTACCAAGTTTAATTTAGCATCTATATTGGGTGGACAGTTTAGAAATGATTACCCTTTTTATAGTCAATTTTAGGTCACCAACGTTACCTGGGAGATACACATCAAAGGTCTCATATTGTGAAATGTGAGATTTCCATGTCTTTTTTTTTATTTATTATAAAGCAGGTAAAGGTGTATAATATAAATACTGTTAAAGTATCAAAACGCTCAATCCACAGAGAAATGCACACAGCCCGTACTCAGAAACTGTGTCTTTAAAATGAGCCGTCAGGACTTCTGTACTGTTGTGATGTCAGAACTGTACTACATAGGTTGATAGTGCTGCTACAGTGCTGTTACAGTCATTCCCCAGCTGCAGAGATGGTGCAGTCGCGAAGAACGCAGATGCTGACCAATCAGAATATCCATTCATCCATCTTCAACCGCTTGTCCCTATTGGGGCCGCGGGGGGTGTTGGAGCCAATCCCAGCTGACATTGGGTGTGACACCCTGGACAGGATGCCAGTTTATTGCAGGGCCAATCAGAGCAGACAAGGCTTTTTCAGGAGGAGGGCTTAAAGAGACAGGCGCCAAAACGGAGCATTTCAGACAGAGGGTGAATGCAGGTATATTCAGACAGACAATATGAAAACACATGCTCTGTCAGAGCTGTTCTGCAGCCAGATTCAGTTCTTGCTTGTTTTCGGAGCCTTTTTTGCCTTCTGTCTGGTCTTCAGCAACTGATGCACATGCTAAGTAGGACTGAGATCAAGTTAATTAAGAACACTGGCCATGATACCTCCTTGGTTGTCTGAACAAATTTACAGGTTTTGCCTTTTTTTTAGGCTCCAGAGGGAGCTGCACAAAATCTGATTGTCTCAAGTGATGTCAGTTGAGGGAAGTAAGTAAGGTCACCAAACCGCTGTAGTTGTAGTTGAGCTGCATTGCAGGTAGTCTGGCTTATCGGATGTAGAGTGCTGGGATCTCCTTTCGCTATATACAGTATTTTGCAAGGGCATCATCTGCCTAGCTCTGCCCAAGATGATTGTGATTGGTTTAAAGAAATACAAACAAACTGGAGCCTTTTTTTCCTTCTATACCAAAATGATAAGTCAGTGGTGTCTGCGATATACTGTGGCCCCAGGTTTTAACAAGAAAGAAGACTGCATGGAATAAAAAAAGAATGTTAATGATCATTTGCAGTATTCTTCATTTCAGTCCAAATACTAACAGGGTTTTCACTTTACCGCAGAGGGCTTACATTTAGGACTGTTCTATGGAGGATCATATTTAATTAGGCCTCAGCAAAAAATGGCACACACTGTATTTGTGACCTTCATTATATATGTACCTGCTGGTTTCTCCTAACTTTCTACTCACCCTCCTTCGATTTAATTAATAAGTATGGTATTCGTCAAAGAGAAGGCTACAAACAGCTATACGTCTTAAAAATTGCAACTTGACAAAAAGCATTTTGTAGAAGTCCGGTTGATAACATGTCTCTCTGTCGCACGCGCGCGCGCGCACACACACACACACAGCTATTGTTCCAATGCCCATTTGGCACTGCAGCTACAATGTCCTCCCCAGAGAGAGCGCGCATGTTTGTGGTGGAGGTCTTAATTAGCAAGGACAGGTTATTTAGAAACCACACCAAACTGGCAGGATACACACATACACATACAGACACACACATGCAAACATAATTCTATTAAGACTCTTTTCATTATATGAAATATTTCTGCTTATATTCAGAGGGCGATTCGGTGTTTCTTTTATTTTATTTCTCAGGAATTTCCAGCACAATGAGATGCCCACGGAGCCAGACTTGTTTTTTCTGAGACTTTTTCTTTCTGTGAACCTTTTGTTCCAGGGTTGAATGTTAGGTCTTCTGTAGAAGACTGCTGGCTTGATTAAGGCCATAAATCTGTTTGACAGAAAGGCCTGAGTTTGACTGACCCTCTGGTTGGTCCTGTAGGTTATATCAAAATGAAGAACTATTCATGCCACTGTAGTGTCCTGTAAATCATTTACCTTTATGACATTTAGAATTTTATATTTTTTTTATTGAATTATGTTTTCATAAAAAGAAATGTGGGTACATTTTGCTACAAAAATGTCAGTCTCTTTCAGATTAGTGACGTTTGCCCCTCCGTTACTTCTGCCAGAGCATCTTTTTTGTTTGTTTTGTTTTAACAATTAAACTCACATTATTTTTTTTTGCTAGTTTGTTAAAAGATATCTTAAAACCGGATTCATTGATTAATACAAATAAGTCGTTGGTGGAGATCTGAATCCAGACATGGCTCTGGGAATTCTCTAAAGGATTTTTTATCATTGTGAAATGGGACATTTTTTTAATATGTTCACTATTTTCTCTATATTGATATTGATATGAAATTCGGAACGTGTTCTTCTTCTTATTATTATTGTTATAATTAAAATAGCAAATGTAGAGGAGTTGCAGCCTTGGTGGAGATACATATGTGAGTGCTCAAAGTACTGATTCACAATAATGGAGCCAGCAGTGAACATAATATCTGTCCAGCCTTGTAAGTAGTATGAGAGAATGACAACTTGTTTAGAGAATTTTCCTTAATGAATTAAGCCAATATTCTAAAATGTACTGGAGCTTACAGTCCTACCCATTCTCCTACATGTCCGTCTGTCCCTGTTCTTCCAGGTTCGTGCCAGCGCCATCGCCCAAGATGCTGACCAGAACTATGACTACGCCTCCAACAGCGTCATCCTCCATCTGGACGCAGGGGATGAGGTCTACATCAAACTGGACGGAGGCAAAGCCCATGGAGGAAACAACAATAAGTACAGCACCTTCTCTGGCTTCATCCTCTACGCAGACTGAGAACAGACAGACACAGTCAGACAGGAAGAGATTGAAAGAAAGAGTTGGGGTGTAGGGCGTTTGTGTGTGTGTGTGTGTTAAAAGCTGGAATGCTTTCTAGTTTTTCCTAATTCTTTCCATCATCACGGACACCTCTGCTTTATATCCATCAGCCAAGTCATCCAGGCTCTGTAGCCGAGTCTGGATGCAAAGCTCCTGAGGACACACTGAGAGGGGCCGGGCGGGAGGAGTGTGATTTGGGGTGGAGGTGGGCTGGTTTTACTACGCTCCTCGCCACGATGCCGACGTGTCAGAAGCTCCTCGCTATCAGTGTCTCTCCTCTCCAGCCCTGCTCCATTGCACAGAAATATCAACTACAAAAATGAAAAGCCTGCAAAGGAGGATGATCTCATCTCTTGTCTCCACAGTGGCAACAGCCGACTATACGTCAGTGGACTCGACTGACTGAAACCCGTAGTGTTGTTCCGTGCAATTTTCCTTTGAGTGTGTTTTTATTTTGTAGACATGCATAATATTCTACACAAATGAAATTTAAAAAAGAGAATATATTTGTCCCTTGTGAAGATATCCTGTTTGACTGCGAGAACTGATTTGTGAGATGTTATTTGTGATGCAGCTCAGACAACTAACAGTTGGAAAGAAATCTATAAGACTGTCAGTATTTCATGACAGTGGGTGTTTTTCTTTTTCGCTGGGTACAGCAAGGTAACTATATATTGTTCATGTGGAGAATAACAATACATTCTGCACAGTACCTTCCAATGTATCTGAAAAGGAAACATCTCATATAGATAATATCCTTTCCACGAACCACCTCACACTGTTTTGCAGCCAATGTCCTGCTGCAGTTTGGATTCAAAGTAGAGTTGAAGTCGTCTCCTGTTGTAGTTTTATGTAGATGCTCTACTCTGCACCACCAGCCGTGTTATAAAGCAAAATCTTCAGATTCAGAGCTAACCTAGTTGAAGAGTTCTTTCTCTTGTGCTGTGCTGACCTCTGAGACTCCGAGAGTGCTGTAAAAAAAAGAAGAAAAAAACGGCTTCTGAAGCGGAGGGTTGGGGGGGTGGGGATGGAGTCACAAAGACGGAGAGAAAGAGTCAGAAGCGAGTGAGATGGTGGGGAGGTGGAGGGGCGTTCAGCACAGTAACAGTGAGTGGGCAATTTTTCTGTTTCAGTGTCTCTGAGCTTCACTGGATGTCATCCATTCATTAGCTGCATACTCACTGACACACAGGCATTATGGTAATATTTACTCAACATGGCGGCCTGACAGCTTGCTTGAGAATGAAATTGATTGGGTGAGTGACATGGTCAATCATGACTGCACGTTTGTGAGTGAGTGTGCGCGTGTGTGTGTATGTATGCGTGTTTGCACGTGTGAGTATGTATGTGTCTGTGCATACCAGTGAGTGTTTGCATTTAAGCATGTGCTGTGCCATAGCGACATCGTTCTTTTTTCAGAGTTATTCTGTGCTACAGCCAATGACAGATATTTTCCTCTGCAGCCAATGAGATTGTGCTCTGTAGGGTGGGGAGGCTCTATAAATGTGATGAGAAGAACAAACAACTTGTAAATTAAATCTATGACGTTTGTCTATCTTATCTTTTGGAATTGTTGAATACATTTAAATAATAAATGGGATTTTTTGAGTGACTTGTCTCGTGAGAATTCCTGTACCCCAAATACTCTTATTAGAGAAAATGATCTGTAAAGGATCTAATTTGCTTCGGGAGAGTAACTAACTACAGTGCAAACAACATGACTGGAAATGTGTGTTTCTTGTTCTGTTTAAACTAAAAAATTGAACAATGGTCTGTCCGTGCAAACATTAATTTTTTTTTTTCATCAGCAAGTCCCTCACCTCTCTTTTCTCTCCAAAAACGAAAGTATATTTAAAGAAATGGGTGTCGAGGGAAAGATGTCTGTCTTTATGCTCCTTCCGTCCCAGCCTAAAATGATCCTGTGGAGCTTCTCTCCATCTGTAAAGGTGCACTCAGAGATAAAGACCCTCCAACTTTAGCAACAGTAAAATGCTGTTCTTGAATGCTGATGAGTCCTTAAGGAATGCAGGCTAGTCTTCAATCGACAATCACAGCCTCTTTTCACAGATCCTCATCAACTGAGGCATGATATACCCAGTGAGGAAGTGTGGACAGAGGAGAAAAGACAGAGGGAGGAAAGATTGAGCGAGATAGAAGAGGAGCCGAATATGGTTTGACAAAGACAGATGGAGACACAAGAGAAAGAATAAGCTAAAGAGAGAAGTAATGGAAGGGATAGATAGGGAGGGAGAAGGTGAAGAGAAATATAAGGAAGACAGACAGAAGAAGAGGGGAACATGTGCCGATTTGGGGTGGGGAGGGAGCGGGGCTGGATTGTTTTCAGGGTAGAGTGATTCCCTGTCGGGGCTGTGTGAGGTGTCAAGAGAGATTAGCCAGCGTGAAGCTGGAAGAGAAAGCTTGAGATAGCTTGGATTGGACAAGTGTCAAGGACTGGACATTCCTCAGATGTGGCAGGAATGGGATGCGACACTAGCTGCTACGTTGGTCTGCAATACTTAGCTCTTAAGGGAACCAGTCGGCCCTCTCTGCATCATTTTATCCAATTTTCCTCTAGCATATAACAAGCTAATGCACAATGGTGGGAATGAGAATGTTTTGTTTAATGGCATCTGCTAATCATTTCCACAGTCATTTTGAAGAAATCATGACTAAAAACAGGACCGTCACTTAAAAAAAGCATCTACCAGCTGCGTTTTAACGTTTGACACCAGGTCAGATTCTGTTGGAAACGTTCTGCTTTACAAACCCGGCACAAAGTGGGAAGTGGCTGCTCTTTAACGCAAATGGACTTGAAGCAGCCAGAGCTTTTCGCAAACACAGATGGTGAAAGAAGTATAGGGGCAAAAGGAAAATTGATTTCCTGTTCATCTTTTGACAAAAAAAATAAATAAAAAGCACTCGCTTTACAAAATGGAGCAAGATGGCTCATGGAAAAAGTGGGTTTCACATTGTCGCAGCTCAACTCTTTGAATAAAGAATAATAGTGTGTGTGTGTGTGTGTGTGTGTGGGTGTGGGTGTGGGTGTGTGTGTGTGTGTGTGTGTGTGTGTGTGTATGTGTGTGCGTGTGTAAGAATGTGAAGTAGTCTTAGCAGTGCCAAAAAGAACCAGAAACTGTAACTATTGGCCTGAATGTTGACCCAGTATTACAAATTAAATGAGTTGACACCATTGTGTGGCAAAGCAAACGCACCATGGATGCAATAAGGAACAAAAAACACATACAGTAATGATCCAGATGACAGATGGACTAAAAAGCCACACACAAGTTTAAAAAGGCATTCAAGACAAAGACTGGCGTTTTCCACAAAGAGCATTTCCTGTAAAGGACAGAAGTGTCTCATTAAGATGGGATGATCCATTTGCTTCTCTTGTCTTTAACCTCCAGCAGTCTATCAAACCTCATGCATAAAAAAAAAAAAAAACTTTCTAAATCTTTTTGTGCAGCCAAATGCAAATACTCCTTAACATTTTGGCAGTGTTTTTCTGTGAATGCACCTGGCAAATGATGAACGTTCTCAACAAAAGCAGGAACCGTTGTGAATTATATGTTATTTACATCACCAGCATATCCGAATGAAAGAAAACTGGGTTAAGACGTGTCAACTCTACATGTCACCAATGTTTCAAAATGTTTTATTCTCAGCAATTCAAATGAGGTGTGAGAAGAAAAGTCCGGGTCTCTCATTTGTTATGCCAATTAAGGTGTTGATTAGTGTGATCTTGATCAGTTTAATTAGCATCTTTAACAGCAAGGTTTTCCCCTTTGTTAAATATTCCCCCCATGAACGCATGAGGGGAATATTGTTGGTGTGGCTTTGCTCCGGAGTCCTTTGGTTGCCAGTTGTGGGTTACAAAAGGTTTCCATTGACAGTGATAACTTTATAATTCTGACTTGCATGCACTCTAGCACCATCATTTTCTTTCCATGTTCAAGCCTGACCTTTTTCCTCTCACTTTCCATTTTTTACCCACTTTCTTTTCTCCTTATTGCACTGTGCCTTTAACCTGGTATGACAAACACAAAGGTTAGAATAGCAGACAGCTGTTAGTAGACCGGCCTTCTCCTGCTGCCCCAAAGCCTGTACGGACACACACACACACACATACACATACACATACACACAAGCATAAAAGTGTACACACAGAAGCCTCTGCATGATAGCACAGTCACACATTAACACTGTCAACTTTGCTCTGTTTGCTCCTACGATCGCACACGATTCCCTTTGTCAGATTGGGTTGCGGCTGAGGAGGAAGCCTTTCCCAGTTGTCCCTGGATGGTCTGAAGCTGCCAGGCCAGGTGTACTCTGCAGTCACTCCCTGCGCCAGGGGAGTCGGCCGAGCTGAGTGCCCCGGCTCTTATCTGCAGGCTCGCTCTCGGACCGTACGTGTTACACCGTGACCCCATCTCGCCGCTCCACTGCCTTGCATACATTGGTTTAACACTGCAACAACATATTCCCAGCCACAACAGAACCAGAGTTAACTCACAGAACTTTAGACACCTTCGACCCTCATTCTTTTTTTCTGACTTGCCACAACTCTACACCTCTTTTGTTCTTTGTAAATGTCTGATCAGTCTGCACTGGCCCTTACACACTGTGGGCAGAAACAGACAGGATGCAGTGCGGTAAATGTTTCTCACGTTCTCCAACTCCTCCTCCCTCACAGTGAAAACACCATGACATGTTGTAGTGCCTCATCTCCAGGGAACTCACTGTAAAGAGAGATAAAAAAAAAAAACACAAACAAACATCCAACATGCCTTTTTTCCCCTCCCTTCAGCAGACAGAGTGCATTAGTGACCTTTTAAAGTGCTGCCTCCCTGGTGCTTTGCACAAACCCCAAAGAAGAACAAACTACTAATAGGGCTAAAAAGCTGACACACTTTAAGAAAGATCAAACCTTTTCTTGGCTGTGAGGCAGTGCTTGCTACATTAATGGTATTCAATTATCTAGCCAAGATAAACAAACATCTTTGTAGGCCAACAGCAGGAAAATGTGTAAAAGTCAGAAAATAATATACACCACAAATATGCAAAAATACATTTTTGCTATATGTATCCAGTGCTGCAGTCACTCATTATGCTATCGTTTTGATTACGCTGTAGATCTATCCCATCATCTAAAACAACATCCGCGACTTTGCATTCACCTGCTTCACATTTCTCATACAAGCAGGAAATAAAAGGTTTAGGATTCTGAAGAAACAACAGATGGAGAGGAGATGAGGACACTGAATACAAAATGAAACAGATTAAATTTACTGTATGGTTCAAGGAAAAGACAGGGTTGTAGAGTGCTTTCGAAATGGGCAACTTGCAGAAATAGAATTTGTTTTCTTCATCTACAAAATGACCTTATTGGTTAGAATCGTGGGAGGCAGTAAGCTCACACCATATGACTCTAATTGCAGCGAATCTGTATGTGTGCGCGTGTTTGTGCTAGTGCGTGGGGAGTGCGGTGGTGTTTGCGTGAGCGGACATCAGACAGAGCTACAGGGCCTACGGCACTGCGGCAAGGTGGATAAGGTCAGAAATGCAGAGGGCAGATGTCAAAGAGGAGATATTACCCTCCACATTACTCCCACTCAACCAGGATCAGCCATTACACAGTATCTCAGACGTTAGCACGCAGATAAAATAGATATTGACAAGACAAGTAGTCACCTCAGCTGGCAAATATTATATAAAGATATTGTGAATTATACACAAAACCTCTCCAAGATGTCTGAGGGAGACAGCACAACCAGGAAAAAAAGAATCATGCCAAACTTCTAATGAAATATTAAAGCCACCAGATTCTTGCATAACTTTGAGCATTCTGCTTGAACTGAGTAATAACTCCCCAAATTTAGCTCAGTTGGCTCTCTCCTGCTGCTTCTCACACCCTCATGGATGTGTGGCATGCTAGTCATGCCGCCTTGTGTCACCTGTGCTGCGCTCGCTCCGGGCAGAAAGACAGTGAGAGAGCCATGGGAGGTCTGGAGGACGCTAGAGAGGGGGAGAAATAGACATCTGTGATTAACACATACAGACACGTGTCAGTGTGGAGCAATCGCTGGGAGGCGCTCTGAGAGACGCTCACACACAACCTGGTCCTGACAGCAGAAGTTTGCCTAAATAAAGGCACATATATAAGGAGGACAAAATGTGGGGAGGGTGCGATGAGCCCACTGACACAATCACACAGGAACGTGAGCGCTTGCACAGCATGAGGGGAAATGAATTAACAGATTGAGTGAAAAATATATCACAGTCTGAGGTGAAAGGCATGCGGCTGTCTGCACAGGTGTACAAACATTCAGTCATAATCTCACACACACACACACACACACACACACACACACACACACACACACACACACACACACACACACACACACACACACACACACACACACACACACACACACACACACACACACACACACACACACACACACACACACACACACACACACACACACACACACACACACACACACACACCTATAATTTGCTAGTAGTGTTATTTAGAGACACAAAAGGACCTCTGGAGACATGCCAGATTAAGACAGTTTGGAACGGCAATTCTATTATTCTTTTCTGATACCATGTGCTCTTTCTCTCTCTCTCTCTGAACATATAATCAGAACCAATATAAATTATGGCCAAGCTTGACCCAAACTTAACCTAACCCAGTACATATAGAAAGAGAACATCTGTAGAAAACAGCGAGGTTGAAGTGGGGATAATGTGACTGATGACTGTTGCTGTTTCACTGGGCTGAAATCACAGTTACTGAACCCATAACCAATTACAGAGGCATCGACAAATGTTCAAGATGTCAATCTCCTTTACTGAATACCCTGACCGGGTGATTGTCTGGGTATAAGATGGTTCGAATACACAGATGTGTTAATGAGCCTGGGAGGACAGAGGGGAAAAACACTAAACTAACAACAATTATCCTTACCTGGCTTGGCCTTCAACTTCCAGTGCGGATCCTGATGTAAACTTGAATCATTAAGGACACTTTGAGGAGTCTTTGCCTCTGAGGAGTTACACAAGCAGAAGCACACACACTGCTCTCTCTCTCTCTCACACAAACACACACACTTAAGGGAATGGTACCATGGAGAGATTCAGTGAGCCATCTGCCAAATTAGGCCATGAGCCCACAACTTCACTGTTCTATTCAATTTTCAATTACTGTGCTAGAGGCTTAAGCACAAGGTCTGTATACACTTACACACATTAACAGAATAGATATTTTTTCACAAATGCATCCAATATGAGATGAGATGAATCATGCAAACACGATTGAGTTATTCATAATGTTTCTATAATGGATAACTTACATGGTACAACAACTTGTTTGGATTTTTTTTTTTTTTTTTTGACGCTTGGCATGAAGATGCACAGAGATGAGATAAGTGAGAAATCAGCCCCTGAGGGGAAAACACACATCAACATTGATCTACATACATGCATACACATGAGCATACAGACATACAATACATTCTGTTCCAACACAGCTGAGCTGCTTCTGTAGCTACATCCTTTCCAAAATGTCAGAGGCATACATAGCAGTGAGGGTGTGAGGTGATAAACGCACCTGGCTGAAAATGTCAGTGTCACCCGTTGCCATGACAGCCAGCAAAGTTTGGCAAGGACTGGTGTGCTTCAGCCAAAGGCCAGATTATTTGTTTCAGCTAATTGAGCTTCAGGTTTCTACTACAAATATATACAGGCGTGAGCTTTTAAAAAAAATGCCGGAACATCTGCACGTTTCTGTAATGATTAACCAAGAAACAAAGAAAAATAACACTCATGACACTGACAGTAATCATTCGGAAAATATGAGTCAGAGACACTAGACTAAGCCAACACTCTGAAAGATATTTTCAGTACCAGGGTGCTGGTGAGGAATTGAGAGTTGTTTAGAAAGTAACCTAAGGGAAGTGGGCAGATGGAAGGAGGTGAAAGCTATTTGAGGACACATTCTGGGTCCCTGTTGATCAGTCAGTAAGCCCACCCTAAGGCCACAGTTACATGTCAAACCTTTTAATGCAGTGTGGTTAGTCCAACAAGGGTCAAACTAAGTTGCACTACTGAAACTGTAGCAGAGTTAAAACTGCTCAAACCTAGTTCAATGACATCGTATCTGTCTATAATACCATATACTGTAAGCTGAGTAACCAGAAGTATAGAGTATTTGTTACTTGACTGTTGTATTGGATTTTATTTCCAGTGTAAGCCGGTTTTCTAGTTAGCAGGATATCTCAAAACCTAAAACGATTTTTATTGTCATTTGGGAGAAACTTAGGTAAAGAGCCAAGAGAGGATTGATTAAATGGCTTAACAATCTCAGCTAAGAGTCTTTAGTTTACTAGTTTGGTCTCTCCATTCACAGATGAAAATGAATAAATCCAAGAGATATTGTCCACAGGTTTCCCTCCGTGTAAGCCACCGACACTTCGGATTCATATATATCCATATGTATGTACATATTAGCTCCAAGTGAAGTTGAACTGCAGTAATAAAGTACTTTCTTCAATAAAAATGTTTGTTGTTTTTCATAATGTATATTTATAATCTTTCCTCCAAACAATAAACTGTCCTATTTTGAAGTCACAGTTGCCAGCCAGTGTTTTTCTGGTGCTCTCTGGCAGTGTGAAGCAGCTGCTCACTGTGTTCCTGGAGGCGGGCATGAGGCAAACAGTTGACTAATTATTATGGAAATGTGATAAATTACTTGGCTAAAAACTTGTGGTTGCCAATAGTTGCAAATGTGCTAATTTCAGTGTACTTACAAGTGAAATCTCCTTTTTTTAAAGCAGAGAAGCAAGTTTTAAAAGGCTGAACCTCTGTCTTGGGAATGAATTAGCAAGCCCAAAAAATAGTTTTTACAATATTGCAGCTGTTTTAGGGACATATACCATTTACAATAGTGAGTGTATTCATGCGATATCAAAGAAAGGTCAATAGCCAAACTGCAGGGATGTCATAGCAACAATATGTCCAACCAACAAGTGTTTAATAAACATTAATAACTAGTAATGTTGGCAATTATGGAGAATTTTTAAAAGGGGATACAAATGAGTTCAGACTGTATTTTCAGCAATTTTCAGTCTGTCACTTAATATATCCCCTCTATAAAATGCACAGATCATGTCCAACCATCAAGTGTTTAATTTTGCACATATTTGAGATCATAACTAGAAACATTTCTAGTAAGTTTCGTCTTTCCTAGCAAAAGTTAAAGGGGGATACATTTCCTTTCAGACGATTTTCTGCGATTTCTAATCTGCCACAACATGTATCCCCTCTCTTAAAAGCACATATGACATCCGCCCAACAAGTTTTTAATTTGACATTTCAGATCATACTAGTACTGTTGGTAAATGTGGAGTTTCTTTAAAAATATAGATTTAAAAATTAAATTAGTCTCTCACCAATTGAATATTAAGACTACTGTCTTGGATGAACATCAGAGTTGCTTTTGTAATCAAATTTGCAAGTTTAATTAAAACTGAGCTCATAACCGTGCGATGCATTCACACCATCTAGTTGCTTAAGGAATACTTCTTAAACATTTTTATTATGTAATGCAAGCATCACGGTGGCTCAGTGGAGAGCTGTGGGACTTCTCGCTGTGGATTATTTATGTTATGACTGTATCTGTTACCTGCCTGTATGTGTTAGTCTTGTGACAGACCGGTCCAGAGTGTACCCCAGCACTCAAACAATGGTTTACCTCCACAAATTCAATAATAATGAGAGGTTGGTTCAGATACCTCCAGATTATTATTATTATCGTGCATCATCTTTACAGAGAGAACTGCCATGTTTCTCAGACGTGGGGCCCTTAAGCTGCAAAGAGAGGTAATGAATCTTGATTAATTGGCCATGTGTCTTTTACTGTAGTATACTGTATGTCCCTGGAAACAAACATATCCGCATAGGTAGAAAAGGTTATTGCTTTTGCACTGTCCTCTTTGTATGCATAAAGTTATAGTGATAATTCTATCAATGCCCCAGTCTTCAACTTATCGTCTCCTTAATTCTTCGGATCGATTTCAGTCCTGAGAGAGACAACCTTTGTTCGGCAGCTTTCACAAAGTTTCTGGTCCAAACAAGAAAAAGTTTCTAGCTTCATTGAAATATCTAAAGATGATACGTAGACAGAGGACAGTTTTTAATCCAACAAGGAATTAGTGGTTTGTTGCTGCTCTGTGATTCAGTCAACATTTACCTTTCGGTGCTTGATATGAAAAGTCTTTCAAGTGTTCTCCAAACGTTTAGTGAGGAGCAGCTGTAGGAGGTGATGAGTTTGCACCCTTTGCATGTAGCAAAGAGGTTTCTGTCTGCTTATGGAGCCTTCACGTCCTATGGAAAATATGTTAAATACTAAAAGCCGACATGACAATTGCACATGAATACCCCCCTCATGTGGCAATTTCCACTGGGAAGCTCGTAGGATATTTTCATACACGAGTTGCTGAGATGAGATAACCTTTGACCTTTTCAACATGGCGGAGCGCAATGCAAGAGTCTACTTTATCACAACAACACTGTTTTTGAGCTGGTAGGGAAGATTATTTGCTTCAGATTAGTGTAGACCAATCTTATGTAGCTAAAACAGAAATATCAGCTCTCATCTCTTTTGTCCTCTATAAATCTATTATTCATTATCTATAAAAAAATACAGCCTATTATTTACCGTTTGTGTTTTGATAAATCCTCTTCTCACTGGAGCTGATGAATTAGGCGGTCTAAAATGGTTTCCCCCATGTAACAGGTCAGGATCTGTGGGTCATCCGTGTTTCATTTAACAACGACAACCAACGCACTTGAACACAACGCACTGGTCATTTCCGGTTCACAAGTGGAAAGGACCCTCTTTTCCATAGCGCGTGACGGCAGCATTAGTATGTTACATAGGAGCTAAAAAACTATACAAAAAGCACCCTCTTACTCGTCCAAACAGGCAGTGGGCTATATACTTTTCTTTCTTGCTCAGGGGAAAAAAGTCTGAAAGTTTGACAGCACATGGAAGGGTGTTTTTCTCCTGCTTCATGTTTTATTTCAGCCATATTTTGCAAACTTGTGAGCAGCGAACCAACATATAACTCTTGGAACTTTTCACTCATGGACAAATTTATTTGTCCCCCCTCACTTCCTTGGGTGTTTTGAAAGTCCAACAAATAAACCTTATCCACAATTTTTACTTTACGTTATTTACAAGTTTATTTGACGGGGACCACGTATAAGAAACACATTTCAACACTTGAAATCTGATGCGTTATACAGAGGTATAGCAAGAAGCTCATTTTCATTCCTAGTCCCCAGGCATTTTATTCATGTTGGTGGATGTTTCATCTCCTATCACAATGACAAAATGTCATGCTGACAAGATGTACAAAAAGCACGTCTTTGATCCCTCAAATCCATCTTTCTGTTTACTCATTATTTGATATTAGTTGATTCAGTCCAAATAGAATCAATTATGAGCATTTGTTTTCTTTGTTTACTTTGTTCATAGAGAACAGACAAATGCTCAATCTCCACCACTCCCCTGGTTAATACGGGACAGTGTTAATGTAAGGACTGAGCCTGGATAAATCCAGAGGTTATGAAAACCCTCACACACAGAAACAAGCAAACAAATGACTGATATCTGACAGCTGGCAGTGGTTCTGACACAGCGTGCATCTCACACACTCTGAAAACACTCAAGCTTGTGCAACACAGTCAACACAATCACCTTCTGATCCGCAAAAGGCCAAGTGTTGACTTTGACAAAGGCCAAATCGCTTCTCACTCTCTTCCAATTCCCCTCTTTCATGTCTTCCTATTTTTTACCATGTTACCTGTATTACATATTGATTTTTTTTGGTATTTTAATTATAATTAATATTATAATTCATAGTTATTATTATTATGTGCGAATATGCAAAATCCCAGTGTACGTGTATTGTAGGGCTGCAACTGACGACTGCAGATCAAATTCACTTTATTTTCTCACTTAATTTATTAATTATTCAGTTTATAAAATGTAAGAACATTTTGAAAAAATATCCAAAGACATTAATTTCTTATGATATTACAGGAACATAACAAAGTAAAGCAGGAAATCTTCAAATTTTAGAGGCTGAAGAGAGTCATTCATTTCTACATTGCTCAAAAAATGACTTAAATCATTAATCAATGATAAAAATGGTCTTAAAAATTATATGTATATCTAAAAAAACAAACAAAAAAAACAGCTACATTATATTAGATGCCAGATTCTCTTATTACACTTCTTTGCACCTTTCTGTGGTAAATGCACAGCGTTGTGTTTTGGCTTTTCCAGTAAAGCAAGCTGGTGGCCAGACGAGATGAAAACATGTGTTGGCATCAAAGTCTCCAGGGGATGAATGTCCAGTGTACCTGACGCTCCCACTCTGCCTGGCTTTTACCAGCCTTGTGCTTCTGTCCAGGCCACTGGATCTTTCCAGGATGAAATCTTTTCTCTCTGCCTGTCTCTCCTGGGCTGTTTCTCTGTGGCGCCAGGGGAACAGTGAGACCAAGAGTGAGCCTCCCAGAGCAAATTATGTACATTTAAATGAACCGTTTCCTTGAGTCTGCTCAGCTCAGCGCTGAGAAAGAGTTCAGATGGAACGGAGCTGGAACAGGAGGTTGAGAGAACGTATGTATGTGTGTGTGTGTATGTGTGTGTGTGTGTGTGTGTGTGTGTGTGTGTGTGTGTGTGTGTGTGTGTGTGTGTGTGTGTGTGTGTGTGTGTGTGTGTGTGTGTGTGTGTGTGTGTGTGTGTGTGTGTGTGTATGAGAGAGAGAGAGTGTATCAGGGATACATTTGGTGCTGCCCTGAGTAGGAGTGTAAAACTTGAGTGGACCCCAGGCCCTCGCTTAGCCTTAATAGCTTTCCTGTCCACCTCCTCCTGCTACATTAGAGTTACATTTCCACTCTGGGGGGACGTTCCTACTTTTATATATTTATTTATTCTATTTTCTATCCATGGCCAAATGCTCCGGCTTCTTCCATGCAGTCACTTCACAGAGGTGGTGCTGCAAGGCTCACTTCAAAAGCCACCTAAATGCTCTTGCAGGGGTTTGGCAGCAAGGGAGAGGCAAGGAAAGTTTCAGCAACCGTCAGTCCTTCACACACACACACACACACACACACACACACACACACACACACACACACACACACACACACACACACACACACACACACACACACACACACACACACACACACACACACACACACACACACACACACACACACACACACACACACACACACACACACACACACACACACACACACACACACACACACACACACCTGTGGCTTTGTTTCACATTCAGACAATGCATCAAGGAGCCTCTTTGTTTGTCAGGCTGTTCCATTATTTACCTCCTCCCCTTCCCCATCCAACTGGGCCTTCGGATGCCATTTATCATCCCGGAGAAACTGTGCGTCCGCTAGAACTTGAAAACCTGATGAATAAGTAAACTAGTTCCACCACACTGACACACACTTCCTGTCCTTTCCACAGGAAGAAAGACAAAGAGCTGGGATGCAGTGCTGCAGTCACAGCCCTGAGTGGACTCCACACAAACCAGACTGTACAGGTTTTCGCTACTCTCCCCTTTAACAAAATATTCCCTGACCTCGAAAAAAGCCTTTCCACTGCTTTCAGAATTTTCTGAAAAGTCATTAAAGTCATTAAGCTACACGATAAGACCTCAGAAATGGTGGTACATCGGCCCCTTTTGAGACTACACCGCCTCTTGCCTTTTCCGCTGCTCTGATCTGTGCTGTAGCTTAGTCTACAAGTACAACCCACCGACAGCTTCGGTCTCCAGCTCCGTCTTTTTACAGCAAGCTTCCATACATTACAGTCTGCCAGCCTGCCAGGCAGCGCTGTCTAAGCATTCCTGTCAGTCCAATGACCTGCAGTAAGCCAAATAGTGACCTGATGTTAGTTATTCAATTACTTCACCCGGCTGGCCTCCACGCCCATGGGGCTGCTGCTGGGTCGTACCAGGGAAGATGGGTGCACTGTCCTGTGGGGAGCTTCCTGTGGAGGGGAGCAAGAGACTTCCCTGCATTGTTACACTCATTTCCCACATTAATAGAACAGAGTTCGCTCAGATTTAGCCAATTATGAAAACAAGGATAAGTTGTCGTGTCATTCCCCTAAGTGCCATCAACCGGTTTCCTCCCTTTTTTGTTTTGCGGTGTCTTGCGGTGAATATGTGTGTAAATCCTGCGAGTGCCTGTGTGTGTTTGAAGTAATTGATATTGTGAAAGTATTCCCATGTGGACTGTAAGCTCTCAACAACTTATAGGCGCACTAATACCAACAAAGCTCTAAGCCGCAGGCATACCCTGGATGAAATATTTGCTGTGTCTGCCAGGAGACAAATCTATTTTCTGCTTTCAGTATAATAGTGTCTATGCGGCAATATCTTATTTGTAGGCTGAGACCAGAGTCTCAGAGGGACCAATTGAAGCTGGCTCCTTCCAACCCTGTGCTTTGTGTGCTAATTACAAGGGTCAGAAAGACTGATGGTTTAACAGAGAAGGTTATAAGATGAGGTTATCACTGTCCGACTCCCTCTCTTCATCCTTATTCCCCCACACTTTCCCCTTTTTGTCTTTATTTCCAGGCTGTTCTGCTTCTCAGCAGGGTGCTCATGGATGAGTAGGTTGCCTCATCTGCCTAGAAATATCGACTCCGTGAGCTGCCATAAATGATAATGGCTGACATGAGTGAATTCGGATATCCTCTGGATGTCATGCCAATGTTTGTGCTCCAGGTAGCACCATTGGATGTATATGGAGGTCATGTGAAGGATCTGCCTCCTCTCCTGCTACCCTTCTGCCCCTCCAGGGGTTTTCTCTCTCTCTCTCTCTCTTTCTCTATCTATCTCTCTCGCTTTGTTTCATGCTTTCTCTATCTTTCTCTTTATGTTGACACGAGTCAAGCCCCCTCTTGTGCTGCTTCTCTGGGATGACAAAATCAGCAGTAAAGGGGCAGGCTGAGTGGGGATTACATGTATTGCATTGAGCGTAATCTCCCCTCGTGTGGCTGCTCATTTAACTGCACATTAACTGGAAAAAATATTCACCCAGCATGTCACAAATTCAAGTCAGCCATCACATTACAGCTTCCTTAAATTTAAAAACTTCTCTTAACCTTGTCATGTGCATGAGAGGAGAGACAAAAAGAGAAATCTCATCTTCACACTCCTGACTTCACAGATGTTTCTGCCTCTGCTGTCTCAACGCATTTCACATTTTTTTTCGTGTTTGAGAAATCAACTGTGTGTCAGCAAACATGGTGCAGTCTAACATACAGACTATCCCACCAATTACATTGGGATAATTTAAGAGCTGAGTTATGCAGATTGCTTTCTACTAGGACTTGAATGGAACATTTGTATTTTCACTCACCCATGCAGAATAAATGTGGCTCAATATTCATCATCCTAAAGCGCACATATTAAACCATTAATGCAATGCACGCCCTCACCCGCCCTCCGAATAACCTAATTAGTCTTCAAATGAGATGTCGGCTGGTCTCTCATATTGTCTCATTTCACAGAAGTCGGGGGGGAATCCACCGAGACAAGACAGATAGCGCAGCTGTCTTAAGATGTGCTTAACTAGACCTCAGCACTATGACGATCCACGAGGGATCCTCCCCAATCACATACAGAAAGAACACACATACACACTGATTAACAACTGTAACGTGAGAAAACACATACATAAGCCCGGCATGCATGCCAACACACATACCACTCGCCCCAGGTCCTAAATGCACAGGCTGAGATGGTGGTTGGGGGTCTCCCAGTCTCCAGAGAAGGCCAGCACCCTCAGGTGATAATTAGCACTGCAGTTCAGTGACCTTGCTGAGGCTCCATCACAAGAACAAAAAGCCCTGAAAGTTTTAGTCCCACATATTGTTTCCCACTTACAATCTAAAGAAACACAGAGTAACAGAACATGACAAACATGTTTGTTGCTGATTATAGCTATGGATGGGAATCGAGAACCCGTAACAAATTGGCATCAGAACTGTAATCGAATGCCTCTGAGCTCTTCAATTCCTTTCATCAATGCCAGCATGGTTTTCTGACAGTTGCAAAACAATGATGTCAAACTCATGTGTCTACGCTGCTGGAAACTCGCAACCAGAAGGAGTCACAGTGGAGAAGAGGAAGGAACTGTCCAATGTGTGGTGTTATAATAAGATTAGAACCATGCAGGCGGGCTGGGTGATTTTTCCTTTGAAAACCCTGAAACCTAAATAAAAAAGGAAGCTGCATTACATCTGTTCAAACTTTGCTGATGCTAAAAACCTAAATATGCCTCCTTTTTTTGAAAATAATCAATAAAGAATCGGATGGATAAGCAGAAGTGGTGCACCTTTTCAATGGATTTCTATATTTAATATGAAGTACATTTTTTCTGATTGTCTATATTCAATCATTAAATAATACATTAGTGGTGTTGTTCAATAGGAAAAAAAGCGTTCACTTGCTCCATCAGTGAACCAGTGGGTATGAGTCCAGAGCTGCTGGATGATCAAACATCAGACACCATCACTATCACTGCTGATCGCCGCGAGCCGACTGAGCATGTGTGGCACCAACAA
The DNA here is from genome assembly GCF_963691815.1 of Echiichthys vipera. NCBI lineage: Eukaryota > Metazoa > Chordata > Actinopteri > Perciformes > Trachinidae > Echiichthys > Echiichthys vipera. The sequence continues at coordinate 17,645,701 of NC_139842.1, forward strand.
CCCAAGTTCCTCAGGGTCACCTCCACCCACCTCTCCTCTCCACCACAGAGCTTTGGCTGTTGTGACAGCCCTGCTGCCATGGGAGCATCTATTTCAGCGTAGACCTCGATCTTGTGTGACTTCACACTCAACCCTTGGTCTCTGATCAGATGTGCAACACATAAACTCTGTCCTGATCAGCTGCAGGATCTCGAGTAAGTGCTGGCCTGGGCTGAGTAGTGAGCCTCTAATGGGCAGAGCTTTGGTTCAGGGAGAGCTTGAGATCAACCGCACAAGTCCTCTGACCAAAGTTGTTATGAATGCAAGAATAGTCCACCTGCTGCCAACTTTATGGCAAGAATGCGAGTATCCCTGACTTGCTTCTGAAAATAAGTCAATAATAAACAGGATGGAGCCGCTGCTACATCAGGATCACCGATTCAACCCTAAATTACCCTCTCTAACATGGTTCCCCTTTACTCAGTGTGTCACCTTTGTCTACCGCGCGCACACGCGCACACACACACACACACACACACACACACACACACACACACACACACACACACACACACACACACACACACACACACACACACACACACACACACACACACACACACACACACACACACACACACACACACACACACACACACACACACACACACACACACACACACACACACACACACACACACACACACACACACACGCGCGCGCGCACACACACACACACACACACACACACACACACACACACACACACACGTTAGTGTTATTGCAGATGTCCCACCCTCCACAGGCGGATAATTAGAGTGTTAGTGATGGGGTGAGGGGGTGGCTTGGGTGTGGGGCAGGCAGGGGGGGAGAGGAGGAGGTAGAGGAGAGAGTGGAGCGGCACAATGATTCATCACCACAGTGCTCAACACACACCCCTCCTCTCCAACATGCCTGCTCCAACCCCCTGCTAGCAGTTTGGCGGTGTGCCCGAGAGTGACAAGGTGACACTGGCTCTTTTTTTTTTCATGTGCTGCAGCTCCACGCCACTCCAATCAAACCTCAAGCAGCACCTCTGCTTCACAACAACACGCCAGCCGCTGACTGGCAGGAGGAGAGGCAAACCAGAGCTGCGATCGGACATAAATCATTCGCTGGTTGACAACTACCGCCAAATGTTGATTGCTTTCTGGTTATCTTCAAACCCCTTGTTTCATTGTGATAGCGGCAACATATGTTGAGCGTAAAAAAACAGAAATGTGTAAATAAAAGTGAGTGTGTTCACAGGCTTGGTGGCTCAAATGAATAAATCTGTATAAAGCAAAGCAACATATCTACTGTCACTGACGCACATAATAACCATGTATTGTAGTGTGCTTTAGCGAAAAATCAGAAAGGACGAAAAAAAAAAGAATCAAGCAAAACCAAACAAACAAACAAAACAGTTTGCTTTAATGCCAATTGAGTGTGAAATCTGACATGTAATCAAGAGCAGACTGTGTGACTCATTTCCTCAACCTCTTTGTACGAATACATTAGTTCAACAATGACCATTATAAACAGTTGCAATTTATGTGTGCCTATTCAACAATCAAAACCAAAGTACAGCTCCACTGAAAAGAGAGCTGGCCCCATTTCCTATAATTCAAACTGCAAACACATGGGACAGCTGGGTATTCATAATCACTCCACAATATGTGGATGCGTTCATTTCTGGGCTCCACAGTCTGAGATTCAAAAGGGAGGAACATTTTTGCGGACAGAAATCACTCACCAGAGAGCGAAAATGTGAACATATTCTTATTTAACAAATTTTAACTAACACATTATTTAACTGGCACGTCTAGTTTATACATTTTAATGCCTTCCTAAAATAGATGCCCGAGGTGACACTGTGGATCTGAAAAAACAATATCAACATCAAAACTGCCATGTGTTTTAAATACAAGGGTTTCTAATCTGTCATTTACCATGACTCCCTAATGATTCTCCTTAATGAGTCTCTGAAATGCAGCTATTGACAATAGGACTGTCACTTTACCATGAATTGTTTCAGGGTTGACCTAGTATTGAACTTAGCGTCTCCATTTGGCCTCTTGACAGCTGTATGTCTCACTATGTGCATCACGATAATGGTAAAACAACTGAGATCACATCTCATATAAAGAATGATTGCTTATGCCTGGAGGACCATTTTCATAGCCAGACATAGCAGAATTATTCACTTGAATTAGCAGCGCTGCGGCTGTTGAGTCGTGCATGCTCGAGCTCTACACTCTGCAGTGCAAACACAGCACTTAATATTTGACTAACCTCTACGAAGGCAGGGGTTATACTGTAAAATCTTTAAAAACCAGTGTTGAAAATGCACTGCACAGTTTTTTATGTCTCAGCACTAGACAAACTTCACAACATACTGTTACTTAGATTCAGTGTCACTGACATCAGGACCTCAAATTAATCTGATTCAAATAATGTTGAACAAACACATACCCACCTCGGTTAATAATACTGTGGTAGTAATTATCATGGGATTAGTACATCTTGATAAAGTACTAAGTAGTAAACCTTGATCTTTCCCTAAACTACCAGGTAATTTACAGTGCCCAACCAATCCTTAACCACAACTTTTTCATATCATGGACATGGGTTTATTTCTCAACAGCGGTTTGTAACAGTTTTGGAAAGCACAGTCACTTTAAGACATGGACATTGATGTGTTGTATTTTAATTTGGAGGACTTGTGCTGAATTAAAAGCTGCAGTAGGTAAAAAGCAAAAAAAAAAAAAAGCCAGAATTTGAAACAGAACGAGACTTCTTCTTGCACCTCTACCTCTCTGTCCTGAGCCAATAGGAATGCTCTCTCTCTCTGAAATGACCCATGGTTGTCTCCCAGAGCCAAGAGGAGTCAAGTTTTCTCTCAGATTACTTGAATTACAATATGAGGAAAGATATGTATGGACTTCGCACAACGACAACAATAAACTGCCAACCGCAGGTTCAATGTAATGTTATGAGGATGTACATTTCAACTATCAGATAATCTGTGCCCACTTTCATTCCTTCTGACTGCATCTGAAACTACATTTCCTCCAGCCAAGTCTCACCTGCTGCCCTCTGTATCATACCATGTTCTTACATAATGCTACTTGACAGTCACTCTTGTTAAACAAATGTGCATTTCCATTGATTCCAACAGAGATATCTAACAAAAATGGAAGGGTAAATGGAGTCTCTAACCGCTTTCACATATGAACCCCCGACAATGCCAGGAGAATCAAGTCCAGAGAGAGTCCAGATTTTGTCTTTCACACATGCAGCTCAAAACAGAAGATTCTCCGTGTCAGATGCATTCTCACTTACTGGAAGGGGAAAGGGAGGACATGATGCGGATTACACCACGCTGACGGAGCCGGTTCCTAATTTGATCATAAACAACACCATCTCTTGCCGTTCCTTGAATTTGGTCTGATGATTTTGGTGTGGCCTTCTTTGTGTAACTCTCCCTTCTTCTTTACCCTAGGCTTGTTTATTTCCTGTGTTGATAGAAATGCCATCAAAACACGTTTTATTTTCTCTCAGTGAATACACCGGAGAAAGAGCAGCTGTATTCATATTTGGGTTCACTCAGAGATTAAATGGTCTTTGTGGTAGGAAGCTGGGAAAGTAAACTCCCTGTGACTCGCCTGGTGACTGAATCAGACATTTGCTTTCTCACATACAGCCCCGTCAGGTAATTTGAGATCTACGAAGAATATTTATTAATAGTGTGTTTTATAGACACAGTATATTGAGAGAGACCCCTAGTAATTAGGATTGTTACACTGCCGAAAGGCATGCTGGGTACAGCTCACTTTCTGTTGCTCTCTACAGTACATCCAAGAACAGATGAAGAAAGAGAGGGATGTTACACTGTGGCAAACTAAAACATTTATAACATAACAGTGATGTAGTTGGCTAGCTGTTAGCAAATGACACATATACAACAGCATTGTTACAACTGTGTCATGGCAGGTGTATTGATCAGAACTCAAGGAAGCGCAGTGTCACGAGTAAAGTTATGAATGAGCAGTTCTCAAGGAACCTGAAAGCAGCAACACCGGAGGCCAAGAAAATGAGCTTTAGTCGGACGTTTGAAAAAAGCTCACATGAAGAGATGCTTAGATCTGTTTGTCAGTGTGCAATTTACTGTATGTATGATGAATTGCAGAACTTGTGTGAGCCATAAAGTAAAACACATCCATGCACACAGGTCTCTAGTAAACACTGCTCAGTATACTGTATCAGAAGCAATGCACAATAAAGTATTATACAGACAATAAATTCATAAAAAAGAAAATAAAAGTCTATAAACGTCCCCCTGTATAGTGAACATATTCTCATGATTTTAAATGGGGAAAAGAACATTATTTATAGATAATTTCACCTTGCATCACAAAGTCCCTTAAGGATAATTGGTCAAACATGAAGGTATTCAGGCTCCTCTAATACAAACCTTACAGGGGTTTAGTTATTTGCCTATTCTACATTAACCTGACTCCACCAGATGGATTGATTCGCATTATTCGATTTGCTCTGCATCTGGGAATCTCGGTTGGAAAATTTTTGTAGAGGCGAGAATATTGTTTGCCGAGTGGATAAATCACCTGTCTATCACCACCTACTGTATGTTGGTGATAGACAGACCAAATCAACCAATCAGATCAACGAAGCCTATGACGTACCAACAACATCGAGGCAAAGCTCAGAAAGTCAACAACATGTCGGTAAAGAATATGTGCCATTTGTGTAATGTGAATTTACAGATAAAAGGCACAATGCCTGCTCCATATTCCAACAGAAGGTTCAAAGAGAAAAAAACGTTAGCGCCATGTTCTTTACACTGAACAGTCTCTTCTTGTTACGTCACACTTCGAGCCGCCTCAAAACCAACACTGATTTGTTTGGTCGCTTGGGCAAACTTCTCCAAATTCTCTGCCGCAAGTTACCAGATTGATCTGCAAGTAAAATACAATGGAGTTCGCAAGATCAGTATGGTCTCACGAGGCTAATTCTAAATTACATCTGTTTAGAAACTGAGAAAAAAGACGTAACACATTTCAAACAATATCAGTGCAGCGGGGAAAAAGTACAATCTAAGTAGGACCAAGAAAAACTCATTCTGCCTCTGTTGAAGTAAGAAATTTCCTTTTCTTAAAAAGACGCTCTCTTGAATGCTCTCTTGAGAGTGTGTGTGTGTGTGTGTGTGTGTGTGTGTGTGTGTGTGTGTGCGTGTGCATTCCTTCAGATCTCAAATAGAACTACTTCATTCCCACCCCCAGATATACAATAACAAAGGGTCAAAGCTTTTACTGCAGCTTCTCCACCATAAATGGACACCGCTGCAGCAGATTGATTTCTATGTATCGAAGATAAACAGTGTTACCTTGTGGGATGCATTGTTTTTCTTCTGGCTGATGTTGACTAAAAGGTGTAGAAAGAGAGAGGATCAATTTGCATCTGACAACCCGGGGGTAAGCAGAAAATGATAATGAAGGATTTAATTGAACCCCTGTGCACAGGAGAGGAAACAGATAAGGAGTATGGGAAGCAATGCTGCGTAGAGCAGAGTGCTGAAATCGAAGTGCAGAGCATTCAATTTATAATTAATACACTTATATGTGCACCTTTATTGTCTAAATGGCAAGACAAACCCTTTTGAGTGGGCAAATAATTTTGCTTCCTAAATAACACACATGTACACACACATAGAAAGCCAAATCTGTGCAAACTGTGGGAGGTATTGTAGCAGTTTGCCAATAGGAGACATTCACGCTTTGGTGCATCCGTAAGGGTGCTAGCTAACGCTCATGACTTCCCAGCCCATATGAGAATTGTGGATGACTTTGTTCATCATTAGCCATTCACACAAAACACCAGCTCTGCATGTGAGCCCCTGCTTCTCCATCACCCACCGAGATCTCCTCCCTCTCATGTCTAGACTTGCACCTTTATTCCCTCTTCTCTCTATCAAACCCACACATCATGACACAGTGTGTGACCACATGACATGTCATCTACCGATATACCTCTGTTGTTACTGGCAGCAGGTGCTGATTACTAAGGATGTCACCCATTGTGCCCTGTGATATCACACAAAAGTCTGTGATCATGTCGAGTGCAAAAACTCACAGTGTGTGCTCAATCCTACTGGGCGAGGGAAAGTTCTGCCACAGAGAGACCTAATTTACAGCGTGTAAATCAGGAAAAGCTGCCAGCTAATTGTTTGCCTTTACATCTGCCTGAACAGTATGTGATGTATGGAAAGGTTCCTTGAAATCCCAGCAAACAAATCCACCGATAACAGCTAAAATGAATAGACTTCAATCATGAAAAGTTGCCAGTGCTTGCTGATGTGAGGGTTTTGGGTGTGACAAAACTTTTAAGTGAGAAAGTTGCGTGACATCAGCAGGGGTGTGCTCAGCACCACTGCACATACAGCAGCCAGTGCAGTCGACTGTGGCAGGAAGCACAGAACTCTGCAGAGTGGGCTGATGAAGCTATCCATGGCTTCCTCTGCTGTCATGGAAGAAAAGTGGGCGGCTGCTGTCCTTTTATAAGATTGGCACCCTGAAGACTTGAAGAGGCTCTGAGCATGTACCTGAGCGGCTAAGCCAATATAGCCCTGTTTGACAGAGACACTCGTGTAACAATCGAACATAGAGATTATTACAGATAGTTAATTGATGAGATTAGGGTTGGGCGATATTAAAATTCCCCTATTGATGATATTGCTTTAAGTAGATATACAATAATATTGTCCTAGAAAAACGCTTATGAGAGACGCACATAGATAGAAATATCTATGGACTGGAGACACACGTTGCAATACCCATAAGTGGCCACAATGTATCGTATAGAATATTGTTCTTTTTCGTGGGAACCATTATTGTGGCCAACCAATATCATGTTGAACGATAATTTCATATCGTCCAAGCCTAGGCAAAATTATTAGACAGTATTATAAATAATGTAGATTTAACTCTTTTTTTCTATTAGTCACTCTTTAAACTCTCCTACCATGTTCTGTGCTCTTCAGAGTCAATGCTTTAAACCCAGTCACGTGAGCCTAAATCACTGATGTGCAAATGTCTGATCAGCGATGACATGTAAACATTACCTTTTGTTTTGCAGCCATTGTTCCAAAACTGATTGTGCGTGCATGTTCTCAGGTGTGGATAAAGACTGACATCGCCCATCAAGCGCTCTGTATTGTGATTTAGACTTGGGCCAATTGCAGTCCTTTAAAGCCTAAAAGACTTAGTCAAATGTCATAACAAAAGCCTCAGCAGCTGATGCCGTGCGGCTATTGTGTTTATCCAGGCGTCAAAGTGAAGTTTAGATGCACAAAGGTCACGTGCAATCTAAAAAGGAAAGAGTGAAATTACTCATCCTTTTACAGACGCAGGATCTTCATGAATCACTAATGTAATGAGTCAACCTCTGAGTTGAGGCGGGAGTCTTTTTGAACGTGACTTAAAGAGCCACTTTGCCAGTTTTCAGTCTACATCTTTTCGCTTTAATGTGCCGAGGGCACTTGAAAATGTGACATATAACTGATATAATAATGACTTCTGTGTCTGCAGAGGCTGGCTCCTGAATGAAGAAAGATTTTAACCTCTACAGTTCAGAATAATGAAAATGGTCCAGAAAACAAACATCTTGGTTGTAATACATTTACTTTTTAGGAAGACAGTTGTTTTTTTCTTTGATATGACTGTAAGAAATGGAGAGATATCAATCGATGGAGATGTAAGCATGTATTAGTCTCTCCTGATTTACATATTTTGACTAATAAAAGAGTCAGTGTTGTTTGAATTTTAGGTTATGTGAGGAGCTCTTGTCAGGTGCTTCTTTAAGTCGATTTTCACAGTTTGATCATATATACAGTACTTTAAACCACAGAGCAATTGCATAATCAAGTGTACAGATGTTGATGAGGGGATTTTGCTTATTTATGTCTGCACCGTATGCCCATTTCTAGAGTTAACTCCTGACTGAAGTGCTGGAGTTCAAATCCCCAAACGAAGAAATCTCCACACTTCAGTAACCACACAATTCTCATATTTTATAGAGATTTTATTTCGAGTGGCAGAGCTGTAGATATTGAGGTTTATCACCGTTTTTCATGATAGGAGAATGTATATTGCACAAACCCCTCTGCTGAGCAGAAAGAAAACAAGAGACAGAAATAGAGGGCCAAGAATGAGGGCCCGTTTTCATTTTAATCAGTAAGCTTGTTGGTTCAGTTGGCTCTGAGCACTCTACAAACAAAACCAAATGGCAGCTCCTGGCACTGGCTGAGGCACAAAGACTCTGGGCAGAAAGATGAGATAAGAAACATACAGAGAGGGAATTTGGAGAAATCATGGTTTCAATAAGCTGGCCAAACAGTAAAACTCAGTGTTGATCTGCCACTCCAATGAAGGACTGTTGAAGAATGAAGACTGCCCAAGAGCAGACAGGAAGATAAGTGTTGTATTACCCTAATGAAGAACTCAAAAAAGGCAGGTTCCTCGCCATCTATTTGAATTGGTCCAGATGGTCAATAACTGGGGCGTAACGGCTGTATGAATGACATGTTTAGAGTCATAATGAAGATAAATGGAGTCCTTCAAAACTACTCATGTCTGATAACCTGCAGTATTGATAACAGCTTAATTATCTTCTCTCCTCTTCTCTCCTTAGCATCTCGTTTTAAACTGAGCCACAGGTTCTTCTTTACATGCCTAAGTGTTGAACTGGAGGCTGATGAACTTCATGGTGTAGACAGCCCGGGGGGACGTCTGTGTCAATCACCACGTTGTGATCTACAGAGCGTGCATGGGGGGTCATGCTACTCGCCCGTTCGACTACATGTTAAACAATTAGGCGAAGAGCTGCCTTTGCACCGGAGCCTAATTGGGAAAACGTCAAGCTCCCCAGCTGAGGGCAGCCTGACATATTACCCAGATTACTGTCTCACTTGAAGGCTTTCCCATTACCTAAGGCATGTCCCCCTGTCTCTTCCTTCTTCTCCCACCCTCATTCTTTAACTCTTGCTTCTTTCAATGATCTTGCTTCTCCATCATTATTTTTACAATCATATTTTATATATATGTACTCGGATTATCATTACTCCATATCAGTACTGCTCTTTTGTATACTTTAAGAGGCAAATAAAGCAAACTGAGGAAATGTATAAGCATTATTTTTAGCCCCACTATACTGTACCCTGCGTGAATTATGGACGCAAATTCCGATAATATTTAGCGGGATGCTACGGATGTCTTCCTTTTTATCAGAGATTTTTGGTATCTAATGCTTTCCGAAAACAGCCTGCCAAGCATTTAACCTGCAGTGTAGAACTTCTTCTTCTGGCATTGAGAGTAATTACACAAACACTGTTGATGTGTGCTTATGGTGTGACTTCGCCACACCCCCAGGAGTGCTATCTTCAAGTCCCTAATAACTCTAGAAATTTTTCATGGCCCCTTCTTAGGATCTTCTGCCATAGCTACTACAATACTTCTGCCCTCTTCTGAACAACGGCCATTGTTTGCAGTGCAATTAGCAACTTGAGACGCGAAAATGGAGTAGGAATTGAGGGGGCACACACAATGTCCATCCTTACTGTGCCCCGTGCTTTAGGGTACTTGCCCCCCCCCTCTCCCCCGCTGGCCAGGCCCGTTTGTACTCACACTGCCTGGGCCTCGGTGGAATGCTTCTTGCCTGCCTATACGTCTTCACGCCGTAACACGTCACACGCATTGATCGCCATCATCGCGATGCGTTGCTTTGTTTACAAATATTTCCATAGACCTCAGAGATTTTGTGCGTCTTGTCGACTGTTTTTGAATATTTTCATCTGAACAAATCTGCAGTAAACCCTCCACCTCCGCATCACACCAACGTGAACCTTTCGCCGCCATTGTTTTAAATGTCCACGCATGGTCCGTCCTTCTTTTTTCTATGTCCCAACAGGCGCGTACACGTGCGCACGCTCATGCTTGTACATGCGCAAACGTGCTTTACAAAAGCCCACCTCACCCAAACGGGCCCTGGTCATGCGAACTAGACTTTAGCCGTGAAACATGCTTGCGCACTGTACGGCTGGACAGTGTGAGTGCGCCCTGAGAGATGGCTTCTATACAAACAGATATCTGCCTATGTATGGAGATAAATAATCACAAAAAGCTAATGAAAAACTAAATCTTCATTGGACGATAGTGGATTGGTTCCGAGACTGCATTTTGGCCAATGCCTCCTGCTTCCTTTGCTCTACAAACCGACTGTTTACCTGCATGCAGCCAAAGCTTGCTCAGTAAATTCTGATTGGTAAATACTACTCGGACAACATCTCCACTACCCAAATCCTGTCCCGTTGCCTCCAGATTCTCCATTAATTTGTAGTATCTGTTTATAGAGATTAAATTAGATCCTGATGAGCGGATTGCACCTTGCATGAAATCCGCTGCCATAAGTTTATGAATGTGTGTGTGTGAATAGGTGAATGTGGTAAGTAGTGTAAAAGGCACTTTATTTGAACAAGCGCATTTACCATTTACTATTACTGATAGCTGCTGCGCCGATGCATTGGTTCCCTCGCCACTTTAGCTCTGGCTTATCGACATAGACAGGCTATACTGAAATGACTTATGCAACTTTCCGCACACATAGTTATTTGTTGGATTCTTCTCTAATTCAAAAATGATCACAGAGACAATACGGTACAATAACTCAAACAGCTTCACGATAATTTGACTCTTATTTCATAATTTTTTCAAAACAACACACAAGCTCTGTGTTGTAGCAGCCATGGGTTTATTTACATTATCTGCTTTTCTATCAAAAGTTCGGTCTCACCCTAACCACAGAGTAACGCTATCAGAAGCAATTTCCCATCACGATAAACACTTCTAGACTTTGAACTCTTTGATAAGCAACACAGCACAGTCACTGAAGTGTGATAGCCATTTATGTAACAGAGACAGCTGCAGAAAATCTTTGCTGATCAAGATGAGGTGAAAGTGCAGATACCCTCTACTGATTAGATAGGATTGTTTCCATGCTATAACATATCCTGTCAGCTGTTACAGCTGACATTTCACCACTCTCAATACTTTTGATATCGCTCTATTAACCAAGAATTGTCATGTTCTGCATATACATGTTCACAAATAAATGGTGCATGCAAAGGTCATACCTGTCTTGATACTGTTCTAGCAGCGGCAGCAGCAGCAGTAGTATGTATATAAGATACACAATTAAAGTGAAATTCCGGTGTAAAATCATCACTTTTTACACCTTTGGATTGCATTTGGTAATTGACTTGAATGGAGCAGCTTGTGCCATGGCCAGTAGGTAAGTCTTTCAAAACACTCTTTTAATAAACTAAGTGTTCACATACTACATTGTTGGTGCTTCGGTTAATGTGTCATGACTCTTATCATGCTACTGCAGAGGTTTGGTGTTATTTGGAGTAGTATTAGTGGTTAAAAAAGATGTTTTAATGCATTCAACTCGCGGCCCGAGCTTATCCGTGTTAGCCGCAGGCTGTTAGCGTCCCTCCGGAAAATCTACGTTAATAGTTCATACACAAAAACAATTGTCTTGATGGGTTATTTGATGACAGAATTTGCCTAAAAAGACCCTGGGATGATTTTACAACAGGATTTCCCTTTAAATTGGTGGTATTCTGAATACAGTCGCAGTCTTTAAAAATAGATCACTTAGAGAGGGATAACTTCATTACCCCTGCCAAGGAGGTTATGTTTTTGGTTGTTTTGTCAGCAGAATCAGGGGAAAACTACAGGCCTGAATACCATGGTTGAATGGTGTACCATGGACAAAGGAAGAGCACATTGAATTGGATCCTAATCATGTGGCGGATCCACACATTTTTTGTTTGCCACGGCACCGTGTTGGATGAGGTCACAACTTTCAGAGTGCCCTTCTATTTTTATTTTCTGTTATTTGCTGTAAAATTCATACAAGGCACAAACTCAACACCCACCTGCAGCCCTTTGCTGGATGTTGTCCCCTCTCTCCCCCATTTCCTGGCAAGCTTTAGCTTAAGCCATACAAAAGCTCAAAATTCAATTATCAGTGTTCAAGGTTTTGATTTTTATCAAAGTCTTGAGCACTTAGGGGCTGAGGACAAATAACAGCATACAAAAAGTCCAGGGACATGCTCCACAAAAAAATAAATGCTGATGAGCTTACAAAGTATTTACATCTATTGAGGTTTCTGACAAGGCCACGGAGAATGGTTCAACAGTCCTTGAGTTTCTGGGATTATATGAAAATGGCAGCCCTTTTCATGCTACTATTTGTCAGATTCAGTATATGTCATATTTGAAGTGTTACAAAATAAATTATACAATTTAAAACAAATAGTTAATTTAACTAATATAACGTCTGGCTAAGCGACAGTGGTCGAGAATCATCCATTTGTTTAAAAGTTTAAAAGAGCTGCATTACGCCACATGTTCTTATGATCACATAGAAAATACCAAATCTTATATTACACCAAATATCCAAAAGGTTGTCACTGATAGTTGTTGATTTTGTCAATAAATTCTGTGATAATAAAATGTTTATGCTAAATGTTAAAGCTTCTACAATAGCAATAAGAGGACAAAAACATCATTCCTTTTTAGTTATGATTGCTGTATCATCTTTCCATTTATCTTTCCTTAAGTTTTGCCCTGATTGCAACATTCCCTCATAAATGATCATTATCTATAGGCAAACATAACTCAATGAACATTGTTTTGATCCTCAATGTTGTTTTCTTTTTTTTCCTCTTCTGTCACATCCAATTTTGGGGAAAATGAAGACTATCATTTAATAAATCTTCCTTAGGCTACATCTGCTCTCACTCAGTAAACTCTCAACTGTCTAAAGCAACTTTTTACTGACTTGACACTTTGAAGGGAGGCGAGTTGATAGAGGATAGGAAATGCTGGAAGCTGAGGCACAGACAGACAGTTGACGGACACTTCTTAAACCCTCAGGGACTCGCTGCATTTGTCTACTTCAGCTTGTTATACAAGTCATTGCTTTTTAATCTTGAAGCCAGACCTAATGTCCTTCCATCACATCAGGAGCTTCAACCTAATGTTTTCACACAAGGACACATTGGTCACGGTGAGCTTGGGCCCCAAAACTATGGAACATCATCATAAAGACAATTTTCGGTCAGTGAAAGCATATAAGGTGATGCATAACATGTGTGCCAACTCCCAACATGCCATTGTAATGCGCGCCATAAATAGCAAGAAATGCTGCGCCGTTGACTTTAGACCAGGTTTTATTTGATCAATTGAGGTATCGCTTTCTGTTGCCTCAAGATAGCAATGCACCAATGGTGCACCTGACCACAGCTCATTTTAAGACAAACGCAGACCATGGGCACACAGATGGGCGCTTATTTTTTTGCTACTTAAAACAACGTGAGCTGTTGACTGTTGCGCTGTGCACCACTTTGTGCAGGGTGGAAGATAGAGACCATGAAGTCAAAACCAAACCTGGTGGACAGTGTCTGCACAGTTGGACGGCAATAATTTATCTGTGCAAAGTTGCAGTGGGAAGAAACACTTTTGTTCCTGCTGTGTGGTGTTTGATGCATGAAGAAGACATCTTGAAAGTCAAAGACTTTCTCCAATAACTAGAAATCACTGCAATAATGCATTGGCTTAGATAAGAGCCCCTTTCTGACATGTAGATTCAGACAGCAAGAACATCCTCTGTCACTGCATCAGGTTTTTTACTAAACCCTAAGAAAAACGTTTCAAACACTCAATTATTAAAATAACAAATTTAGTAAAGCGCAGCATGATCTGAACTTTTCTGAAAGTCAAAAAAAATGATTTTTTTGTGTGAGTTCAGTTACAAAACTCATAAGCCCATCTAGATGTCAAGTTGCCAGCTGCCTGGGAATAAAAGAAGCACCACCTCCCCACCTTTTTATACCAAAACCTAAAAAAAGACAACAGCTACATGATGAGGTGCTTGCTGTGCCTCTAAAATGAACACAGATATCCGCCCTTAAAAAGTCCCCCTCTTATCTCTGCAAGCACATTGAAGTAAGCATCCAGAGTTTATTGTATAGGCCATGTTTTAATTTTTTCTATTGTACAGCTGTTTGTCAAATGTAGATTTTTACTTCAAGGTTAACCAAATGCCAATTTCCCTTTTATATCCCGTCCGTCAGTTTCTGTAATGGTGCTACAGCAAAACAAAGACTGAAGTGAATATTAATTTAGCTCCAATGTGGAATTAGCAGTGAGCTCAGTTTTCCCAAGGTGTTTAAGCATTTCCAAGCCAGGAACAGCATGGCCTTTGCACTGTCAATTAGCAAACATTTCATAATAAAGCCTGAAAAATCCAACAGTGTTAGACCACTTAATACAGGCTCATTGCACACATCCTCAGAGAGTACATATTCATAAAGTCCTAAAGGATCAGTTCAATATGCTTGCATTATCTACAAATGTATTTTAACATGTATGGCAGATAGTTACATTTCTTAAATACTGACATTTGTGGCCTCTTAAATTCCCTAGACAATTACTCAGAGCAAATGGAAGACAGGCCCTGAATAAATGTCAAACTCTGATCATTTTCTTGGCATTAGCCATTGACCCATGGAGAAGCCCCTCTCCAAAACATTTCCCTGGAATGTCGTGTTAAGCATTTCGCAGGAGCTGCCTTTGCAGAGTGGGACTGTAAACATGCTGGAATGAACATCAAATTGCTTTAGGGGACTACAAACTGCCAGTGGTTCCAAGAAGTCCAGTCCTTTTTTTAATGACTATTTGAAGTAGCTTAATCTATTTCTATGTAGTTTCACAGGGAATAAATGGTAAGTGAACTGAACCCAGTGTAGGAAACAGTTCAACATTTCCCTGCTATGTTTCTTCATGCCAAAATGTAAAGGGCTTGAAGGCTAATGAATTTAGTCATGGTTTAAAACTTGTATCCTCCTCCGACAGTATAGTGCAGGAGCGGGTCTAGCATCTTTAGCATCTGCCTGGAGATCCAAACGACACCTTATGTTATCATTTTTCAAGTTTCAAGTTCACCAATTAAGAAGTTCCCTCATAAGACACAGAGCCTGCACATTTCTCCTACGCTTTATCTTCTTGTTGTTAGAGTGGCAGATTGGCACAGTTACTAGAGGCAGCAGGTTTGTAAATTGGCTTAATTAATATGTGGAAATGGCTGTGGTGGGTAAGGAGGGATTTATACAAGCACGTTCCTCCTCAGCCAATATCCCCTCTTTGCTTTGGCAGCCAGCCAAGAACAAACACGTTATGGTTCTTAGTCTATGTGAAATTATTTTTTACTTGTTAATATCACAATATCTACAGTATTTGCTTTAAGATGTCCATGTAACTGGCCTTTTAGGTTGTCAAGGCATTTACACACTAACAGGCATCCCTAGCAGTGATAATATATAACAAACTTTTATCATGTGAAAGATTTCTAAATATCTCTAGAATGAAAATAAAAGTTTGATAACACTTTCCATGAAGGTCATGTCTATAATGAATTATAAGCACATTCATAAGACATTATAATGAATTTACTGTATAAGGCTTATACGACTTATAACAAGGATTGTTAAGTATCAGTGACTGACAAGTATTATAAGTTCAACATTCATAATGCTTCATACCCAAAGTGACAACAGTGTTCAGGCCCACAGGAAGTGCACTTTGAAGCCAATTTGGAATTGCAAAGACCAGGTCCATGACGTGATTCTCTCTGGTGCAAAAATACATTTTCCCATTGACTTACATGGTGAAAGCGATATCTGTAAATCTGTATCATAATTTAAACCTGAGGTGTTGTCCATGTAGGGGGAAAAAGCCCATTATCCATAATTTTGTAATTCAAGTGTTCTGAGAGAAAACTAGACTTCTGCACCTCCGCTTGGCTATGTTTTCAGGCTTTGGGAAATCTAGCCTGTGACGGGAGACCTTGGACAATAACAGGTCAAAGAGAGAGAGAGAGCGGTCCTATTGGCTCAGGACAAAAAAGGAGAGGGAGATCTGCAGGAAGAGGTCTCACTCTTTTTCTCAATACTATGTTGTTGTTTTTTTGTTTTTTTTTTTACTTTAAATATACGTTACATGATAAATACCAACTTTCTGAAATGGAATAAATTATTGTGCCAAAATTATCACACCATCACACTAAATCCAGTGGCAAATGGTAGAGCTCTACGTTTCAGTATAATGGGCAAAATGGGGAAAGTTATGGTAGTTATAATGTGCCGTGTAAATCAAGACTCAGAATCTTCTATAAAGCACTGTTGTCACTTTGGCATGGAGGTATAAAGCATCATGAATACTGAATGCGGAACTACTGAACTGCTACTTCATTAACCTTGTTATAAGTTTTCATGTGACTTTTATAAAGCCTGGTAAATATATTATGTCTTATGAATATGCTTTTAATAGAAACAGACGATTCTTCAAGAAGGATATTGCATTTCCTACTTTATTTCCATTGCAAGGAGTGGCGAATAATAAGCACATATTTAGCTCAATCTCCAAGGCAACAAAAGACAGCCGTGTTTTAAATGCCATAGACGAAAAGAGCATCAAAACAGTAATGGAAAATAACTGTGTGCAATGTTCACTAATCAATCATCAGGCAGCGGGGACTAAAATCTATTACTGTAGGTTGCTCTTGAACAGCAAGGAGGAATTTCATCACTGAGCAGCATAATGTGGGTGCTTGACAGCAAGTGGAGCAACCAATAATCAAAGTGAAGTCAACACTGCAGACTACAGACTGACAATGTTGTAAATATAGCCAATGTGTAGGTGGTCAAAACTGCTTGCAAATGAATAACAAGCACAGACATGACCCAGGAGAATCACAGAAACAGCATGAGGCTGCTGCAGCATGAAACATGGTACTGTAATGTCTCGCAGGTCTTCTGACACCAAGTGTACTGTAGGGGCGTGTACGAACAAGAGACTTGTCTATGACGTGTCTCCGGAAAAGAAGGAAAAACAAAGCCGATAAACAGAGAACTTTTATTGGTGAGATCCCCTTGCGGGCAATGGCATCACTCAACCATTTAATTGGATGGGACTGACATTTGCAGAGCAGGGTGTCGTAGCATTTGTGTCAGTGCAGAGACACAACTTTCTTCTGTACGCATGCATCACGCTCCACAGAGTCAGTAGAGGCTTTTTTTTCCTCCCTCCATCGGCAAGGAAAACTTGATGCAGTCACACTCGGCAGAGTCAAACACATATGCTCACACATTTCAGTTAATGGGTAACTTGTGGAGACAAGGAGCGGCTCGGATAAAAATCAATGAGCGTGATCAATCGACCAACCTATTTTTTCATCCGCTGACGTTTGAGGACATTCTTGACTATCAACTTTGCATAAATATCACAAGGACCATTAATCAAATTAAATAGATATTTAAGTGCGCTTGGCTCATCTGCTGCATTATTCTGTAATTAAAAACCCGCAAGATGAGAGGAAGAAAATGGCAAATACTTACTATCTGTTATTTTAATCAAACAGACTGGCTACTAACACTGAAGGATTTAAGATGACATTTTGCTACATTATTAAAAAAAAGGTAGAGACCCTACATATAGCATCCATGTTTAACCAGGAGAAACAATATGCATGGACAATATTATTTCCTGCCGCTTGAACATATACAAAAAGCCTAGAAAAAAAGCAAGAAAACTACAGCTGATGGTGACTGAGAAGAAATGCTGGTCATGATGGTTTTCAAATGTAAAAAAAAAATAAAAAGAATATGTTGCATATTAACAGCCTGATCATTAGTCACAAGCACTCATAAGTTCTGAAGCAGCTGTCTTTGTCTGAAGATTACCGTGAGACAAAATGTATTCTTGATTTATGACTTCCTGTCAAAATGTGTAAACAGATCATTAAATGATTACAAGAAATTCAATTTGTCAAATAAAAATGTAGTATACAGGGTTTTTTTTGGTTTGTTTGTCTTAGCCCAACATAAGAAAATCATATTTTGCAGCACCTGCTTTTGTATAATGACTTTTAAATATAGGAGATCAAATTAAACCATGTTATAAAAATAATGATATTTTCTAATATAAAACACAGCCTCCTGGTGTTTCTAATTCTATGTTTCCTTCTCAAGAGAACCAGCATTAACCAGTGGATTAGTGTTTTAAGTAACTATCATCAATAATCATGAAGCAGCCGGTCGAGTTAAATCCAGGTAACAACTCCCTCGTGACTACTGCTATTCTAATCTCCTCTCTAAGTAAGAATTAAAAAAAATAGAGAAAAGGGAAGGTGAGAGGCAGAGGGAGGCAGCACAACAGCGACGGAGACACAGATAGTAACCATCAGAGAGACACACTGTGAAATACTGTTAAATACGTAATGACATTTATGTGTAGTCCGTGAATATAAGATGACCCTGCATTTTCATGTGTAATTTACTGAGAGAAAACGCTGTTATATTGGTGCCTGTGAGATATAACACATAGATGTATGATGTGAGAGAAACATTAATGCCTTGTCGCGTTTCTGCTGTGGACCTTCACTGTTATCTGTTGCCTTGTTGTTGTCCTCGCCTTATAATCACAACATCCTGCATGCATGACACCACTCTTCCTTCAAGCTGGTGTCAGGGGTTCCCTGGTGGCCTAGAAGATTTAATTTGGTGACCAACGTCCCTGGTTTGAGTTTGGCCTACAAACTTTGCAGTATGTCACTGCATTAATGAATTATAAAGGCATAAAATCCTAAAAAATAAAATAGGATTCCAATATAAAAAGTGTTTCATTGAATCTTTCCGAATACTTGACTGACTGACTGACAATGTTGGTCCGTCTGTCTGTCCACGGTGTGTCTGAATACACCTATTCATGGTTTCCAGTGGATGAATCCTAGCCTTGGAACCATACTAATCTGCGAGCTCATGTTTAATTTGCTCTGGCAGATACGTCTGGTCCCCCCCTCCAGTTCAACCATTTATTCCATATGGAGTGGGTTTCAAATGATGACTGACAACTTGCTGAACCTTTGCAGTTTACGCAAAATACGTAATAATACCATTTTTGGCTCTGGCACTCCCGGGCCGAGGACACTACAGCTAGTGTTGCACGGTATACCGATACTAGAAAGGTACCGCGGTACCCAGCCGTTAAGAACGATACTTTTTCACGTTTTATTAGTATCGGTACTTTCTGAATTTTCTGCGACAGCGTGTCTGTGCAGCTTCTCTCTGCTTCCTCGCTGCCTGCAGACGGAGTGGGCGTGGCTTTACGGTGACAGACAGTCACAGAGCAGAGCGAGACAGACATGGCCGAAAGTCTCACGAGTGCTCCTGCCGACCGTCCGAGGCTTGTTGTAAAAGCAGACGCACGGAGCGAAATATGGAAATATTTCGCTTACATTGCAGACAGCGAGGGCAAGCCCACGGACACCACAAGGCCCGTATGTAAGAGATGCTATAAGTCGGTGATGACCAAAGAAGGCAACACGTCCAACCTGGCGAAGCATCTCGCGGACAGACACCCCGATTTGCACCGAGAGTTCAAAGAGCTGCAGGTTAGCAATAGATAACGTTAAATATCCCCCGGATGAAGTCAAGCGAACTGTTTTCCCCATCAGAATTGCAGGAGGCAGTCAGGGGAGAAGCTGTTTAACAGTCCGGTGTGGTTCCACATATCTCTGTCTGCTAACGCAACGTTCACACTGGTGACATGAACTTTACGATAACATGCGCTGGTGTTCACAAGTATGATAAACAACAACACTCATTTTAAGTCAACCGGTGCTAGTAATATAATCATAGCATGTACATTATTGTCAAAAATTTACAAGATATATTGTAATTTACATTATTAGAAAATGGTATGGTAAGAGCACAGACCTCCACCGGGTCTGGGTCATGTGTGTTATACTTTACTGCACTAATGTAGTTTGCAGGCTGATAATACAAGGTTTGAATTTTATCAACTTAAAATACAAATTGCAAATTTCCCTTTTGTGGGACGAATAAAGTATTATCTTATTTTATGAATTGCCAGATTTACAATTATTTTTATGCTGAATAGAATTGTAGTTAATGTGCTGTTAATTTTTTTCTACTACAAACACTGAGCTTTAAATGGAAAATCCGGTCATTAAATAATCTGTGAGAGCAAACAAGACGAATAAACAACACAAGACACTTGTCTTTTTGGACACAGAGATGCTTGTAACCACATTGGCAGCTAAGTTAACTATCAGCCTGAAATAATGATGATAATATTAGTAGTATTGAAGCATAAGCATAAAGTTCTGCAGCTTTGACAAAAATCTCTATATTTATTTTGACTTTTTAAGTTTAAGTGTTAAATAAATAATAATAAATAATTTTAAGTTCCACATTTTGTCATCTAATATTTTATTCCATTACTTTTGCTGATGTTTTAGTTTTCTGCCGTGGTATCGTTTCAGTATTGGTATCGAGATATTTTAGGCAGGTATCGTACCGAAGTCATAATTTTGGTATCGTGACAACACTAACTACAGCGAGAATAAACGTAGCATAGTAAAGAAGAGGGGTGCTGGGTCTTTAATGAAAACAACAGAGATGGCTGCAGCTCATGTGGAACTCTCTGTTGAAGCACTATTGTCAAATTCTGATGGCAAGATGGCAACACTCATTCACATATTGACGCTACACCATAACAGTATATCTCTGCATACTGTAGTCTGCTTAAATTTGTCTTATGTTTTGTTGCCGTGTTTGGTTGTAATTGCAATTGTCTCCAGAAGCATTCTGGTCTACGGTCAATGATAAGCTGAGAGGTTCCAGACTCTGTTGTATTTGCGATTGTCTAGTGACATCAGGCATGAGGTAATTTCCCAACTTTTCTGCCACATATTCATGCCCCCGACTAGGATAAATTGTAGTTTGGTTTACCAGATGTGCAGTTCTACGATAAAGGGCATCTAGCCTGTCTCTCATGCAACATTGTTGCATCTGGGGCTTAGCGTTGACCAAGAAGATATTGGTTTAAAGAAATATAAATAATTCAGAGTTTTGTTTTTAAGAGAATAAGCTGGTGTAGCCAGACCATACTCCAGCTGACAGAGTGCTGTAGAGATAGGTCTGGCTATGCAAAACTACATCAATTGTAACATCACTTTCCATATTGACCACATGTGTTTCAGCAACAAGGATGTGCTCCAGCTCCATTATTTAGTTTTTTAACTACCTGCCTGCAGTGGAAATGGGAATGTGTCACACTTTGTCGCATGATTTGAATGAAAAGTTAGCAACGGGGCCCTTGAAAAAGCTGTTGTGAAAGATGTCAACCTTTTAGAAGGACATCTTTGTTTTAGCTGGATGATAACATATTTGTAAAGTCATCAAAAGGGTTTTGAAAGTATTTCATAAGCCTGTCGGGCTGAAGAATGATCTCAAGGTCATGAAGGACTATAATCCTTTAATCAATCTGAAGAGATATTAATCACCAAAATTGGTCACACAAGGTTATTGTAATAAAGATATGCCAGTTTGGATGTAGTATATGTGCTTTTGTGAGTGTATGTGTGTGTTCGTAGAAGCTTGACTGTCAGGCTGTGTGATTACATAAAGTCTGCATGCCAGCTGTAACCGACATTGCTTTATGCCTGGATCTAATAAAGCCAAGCTCATAGGCTCAGTGTGTTTTCTCTAGCATGCAGTGTACCAGGGTGTGTATAATACCTTCTGTACAAGCACCAAATGCTTCTCCTTTCTCTCCCTGATCCCAAATCACCTCAACTCAACTTTCCCACTTGAAAAAGCGAGCCTGTTGAGAGCTAGTCCGCACCACAATGAGACGAGAGGGGCGGCCACAACACAAGCATGCTTACTTCCACTGTTCCACCGAGGACTGTAACCAGGATTTAAGGAATACAGAGGTAATGAGTCCATACCCATTGACATTTTCATTTCATTCTTTGTACATTTATATTGTCTGTGCATTTTGCTTGAAAGTGAATGAAATATTATTCAAAGCGTTCAACAGACCTGAGAACATTTTGCCAGGAAAATACTGAATATTTATATTTCTCAGCCCATAGAAGTACTTGATTTAAAGGTATGTGAAATAAACTTTCTGCATTGCTCATTAAATTAAATTGAAGGCGTTTTAATGAAACATAGAATGCAATTTAAGACCTGTTCTTATTGGTCAAAGAATGATGGAAAATCAGTAGAGAATATAACGCTTCGAATTCTCTATGAAATACACTAATATACTGAGATTGATATCACATTTTTGTCAGTACTTCCCAGCTGTATATTACAATAATTACCATTAATAACAAATACATTTTCCTGACCTGTACACATATAAATGGCAGACTATTGATTGATTGATTGATTGATTGACTGATTAACGGTTTTGTTAAAATTAATAATATGCCAATTATGAGCCTATGAGCTGTAACTTTACCACCGTCTGCAGTCAGTAAGAAAAAATATAAATACATTTGTGAATGAAATCGAAGACCTACTAAGCCATTATTCTGAGGGAACTAAATTCACCAAATACAATATGAAGCATATGACCTTTT
Source organism: Echiichthys vipera (assembly GCF_963691815.1). NCBI lineage: Eukaryota > Metazoa > Chordata > Actinopteri > Perciformes > Trachinidae > Echiichthys > Echiichthys vipera. The sequence continues at coordinate 17,668,297 of NC_139842.1, forward strand.
GATATGAAGATTTAAATCCAACCCCTCCCTTAACATACTGTATGACTCGGGGACAAAAATCTTCTTAGTCCTCCCTGTCATCATATGGGCATGTACCTGCCTTTCATCTGTTACTCCATCACTCCTCTTCCCCTGTATTCCTCCTCCAGGCCAAACAGGTGGAGATGATCCTATTGAGGGATGACAGACAGTCTGCCCCCTCCAAGCAACCAGTCCCCTGTCAAAGTGCTTTGTTCATTGTATGTAATGAAGCATAACCTGCAGTGCCACCGAACAAGGTGCAATGTTAAGAAAAGGCTGGTAGATGTTTTGGAGTTGTCACAGTTGACTGTGTGCATTGCATGCACACATTTCAATAAAAACAACACAATCATCATACGGGGGAAAAAAACACATTCTTTCCTCTGTAGTGACAGAAGACATCCAGAGGGAATACAGGAAACAAAGCAAATGAATATTGTAACCGCACAGGCCAAGTGGAAGATATGGGAGTTCCATGATTTATAAATAAAGATGGGTACTTTCTCACTTCCTAAATGGAGAGCCAGAGGACAGCTGGGGAAAGGAATGAAGGCAAGGAAGAGGTAGGGAGAGTGCTACAAACGTTTATCCCTTCGTAAACATGGAGTTTCACTCAGCTCACACATGTGGAATTGTCTCTCCGGTCAGTCAGACGCACTGATGGAGATAAACCAAAGTGACATCACTTCTACATTTGCGACAGCTTGACATTCTCCTCCATTTCTTTTACCTCGCCCTCTCCATGTTGTTCTCCATCTCCTTTCTCTCAAGGGCACCTTGCCAGTGTGAATAGAGATATTGCTATTGCCCCCCCCCTCTACCTCCTCTCTCACCCCATATATTGTTCCCTACTGATTATCAATGCAACACCTCTAATAAGATCCATCAGCCCACCGCTTTCCCGCCCTCTCACACCCATTTCATTTATACGGGGAGTGAGAATCAAAGACGGCGAGCAATTTGGGATCCAAAGAAGATGGATGTGCCTCGGTGTGAACAACGTGCTCAAGAGCCCCACTGCAGACAGTAGATGGAGAGGAGAGAACCTTTGGGTTAGGGGTTTGTTAGAGGCTTTTGCCATCTCCATCTTCATTTAGCAAACATTACCTTAAAGGATGGTGTTGTTACCTCCTCAGGCTTTTTTGCTACAGAGGCTTTACTTCTACAGAATAGGCAACTACCACCACCAATTAATTAAAAGTGAAGAACACATGCAAAAGTTTCAATACATTAGTAACTATCAGAAAATCTAATTCTGAAGACAACACTGTCTTTAAGATAAAGAGCCACAGGGGAGAAGTGTTATATACGTTTCTGGGAAATATGCTTCCAATTGTGTAACATCTAAACACTCACAGAAAGGACTCGGAGTAAAAGCTACTTTGTAAAGAAAGTGAACATATAGCACTTGATCTTGTGGCCCTCACACCCAGATCTTTAAAGCTTTAAATAACAGGGCTGGGCACTTAATTCAATTGTATTTTCAATTATGATTTTGGCTTCCAACAAGATAACAGTTATACATCCTTTACAGTGTTGGGCTTTGGTCTGTTTTCACTGAATACTTTACAGAAATGTTTGATATATATTTAGCAGTTTTAAGTAGGTTGTGGCACACCACATTTAATCTATTGTATTTTGATGTTTTTATTTATCATTTTTACAATACTTAATTAAATGTGTGTGTATACAGTATGGATGTACTTGTTTTTCAGTTGATTTACAGTTACAGTTTAAAATGCATGTTTCCAAAGTCAGTGAGCAGTGATCTCAATATTGACTCAAATACTCCTGCTATGGCTGTACGGCATGGTCTAAAATTTATATCACGGTATAGTTTGACGCATAGACTGTAACAGTATTATATTGCATTATGTTAGTTGAGTTTTTTTTTTAAAGCTACTTTATACTTCTATTCCACTACAATTCAGTGGGAAATATTCTACTTTTTACTCCACTAAATTGATCTGACATACAGTAAGTTACTAGACCAATTAAGATTTTTGCAGAGTAAACACACAGGCTTCACATAACAGTTACAAACAAATATTTCTCTGTCCATTCGAAGTTCAATTGCCGGTTTTCTGTGTCAACCTTTCGTTTTTTTAAAGCAGCAAGAGACATTCTTGTGATGAATTAACCACAGATTTAACCAGACTGAAACGATTACAAGAACAACAACAGGTGCAGAGAGGAGCGATGAAGAAGAACATAAAGTCCATATAGCGGGAGTTCGCGGAGCCTTGTGGCCACGTGCCTACAGGAAATTAGCGCTGAGATGCAAGAGAGGACAGCAGTCCACATCGGCCACTACGGCCAGAAATTACTTTTTCACATAAGCTTCTACTCAAAGGGCCAGTAAATATTCCCTCACGGGACGGATATGCACACATAGTGGGGTTACGTCAGAGCTGATCTGCAGGTTACATGGTCAAAAATCCATACCGTAGCCAAATTCCTACTGTCTATACCATTTATACCGCCCACCCCTAACTCCTGCCTATGATTTTTTCTCAGATTGTTAATGTCATTAATAAGGGTCAACATGATTAGGAGCCTACAACTGTATTCTCTCACCTGGGCTGACAGTGATGCAAAAAATACCACATGACGAGTGCACGAGCACAGGTGGACAACGATGACTCTTCTCGGCTCTCTGTTGATGAAAAGACAGGAGGGTACCAGCCGCTTCTCAGCGCAGAGCCTATCCCAAAAATGACATGTCATGATGGCTCAGTGTCACTCTTTGTGTGACTATTTTTAACACAGAGTGGCAGGCAGTGAGAAACATTGGAGATATGTCCTCCTGCTGCCATCAGCATTCAAAAAAAAGAAATAGAAAAAAAAAGCTTGCCACTGTGGAAACTAATCTGTCTTACTGTCAGTGTGAACACATCAGTACACACTGATAAACATGCAGTGGCAGCTATCAAGACATGTCTGAATATCTGTAGTGTTTCACCTTTAAATAAAACAATAACCCATTGTTCTACAGCCTGCAATGTCCTTATATAAGGTGGCTAAAAGTCCTCTGCACCGTGGGCTCATCTGGCCTCAATCATTATAATCCGAAATCAAATAGGTGCCATAACGGGTGACAGGAATTCTTTGGTCTCCAAGCCTGTGGACAATTCACACAGCCTACACTAAGCCATTGTTAGATCCAACTACAGAGGCAATCAGTGAGTAATGGCATCACAATTAGACAAGAGGGTCTAGGGTCAGCTGAACTCAACATATGAGCTGGAAGCGCTGACAGAAGGAGCTGAGTAATGCAGCTGACATAAAGGCCGGGGATACACCTGGCTTTTAATGCTTCTCAAGGCTCAACGTATGCATGTATAAAAAAAAAAGCTGTCGTGTACATGCTCAAGCAGTTTGGAGGAGACAAGTGTAAATAAATAATACACTTCTGGAATGAAGGTTATCATAAATAGAGCGACCACAGTCGTAGGGGCTGGTCTCTTGCGGTGAAAACTGCAACCCCCACAAGGCTCTGTGACATGGACAACTGCTGAAGGGCTGTCCTCAACAATCACATCTCCCTACACAGGGTCTAGGCTAGGGAACTGAATAACACAAAGGGCAATAGCCTAAAAATAATTACCAAGCCTCTGGAGATTCCCCGCTAAATATTGTAGCCGTGAATGGTCATCATCAAGGCTTCAGATAAAACGGATATGCGTGTGTTATCTCATACAGCATCTGTTCTCCAATCAGGCAATAGCATTGATTAGTAACATAATTTTCAAGCCACTTCAACTACCAGTGCTTTGGAAAACTAGTCCAAAAAACTATTGTATGTGCAGCCTCCTGTGGGCCCCACTCATCATTTCTCTCACACTATCTTCACTGCTCAACATCCCCTCTCAAACACACACACACATATCCCCCTCTATAACCTACCCTCCTGTGTTTACCCGTGGACACACAAATCATCGATGCACACAACATCTTTTCCTGCATCCCCATCGATCCCTTTATTGAAACAAGCCTCATTTGCAGTCTCCTTCTTGACATTTTTTCCTCTCCTGCCTCTTTCTTTTCCAGACTCTGACAGGCTGTGCAGATTTTGTCAGTTTGCTGTTCTCCCCTAATCCTTCACCAGACTTTCCTCCTTCACAAATATGCAAGGATTTCAGAGAAAGTGCAGTCACACATCAGATGGTCACAAAGACATTCCACCTTGTGATATACAGTTTTTAAATTTTTTTTTTTTTTAAAGTTACTGAATTTACAACAAGGTGCCTTGATATCAAGCCCATTCTATTCTACAGGGACACATTAAAGTATATTATCAGTCAAGAAAGACCAAAAAAATAATTTTTGAAATGTTCCAAAATTCAGTATTAAAGGAGCTGTAATCCAAAAATTGTATTGCTTCCACGTGGCTCTCACAGACCATTTCCCGACTCGTCAAATACTGAATCTTCGTCATGGCCCTCAACATTGATAGCGAAACACAAGGCACCCAAATACATGCACAGCCAGATCAGCTCTCAAAATAAAGAAAAAAAGAAACTTGGTTTATAACACACACAGAGGGAGAGTGACTTCATTCTCTGCTCAGGGCTTACTTCACTGTATTTTACATAGCAAATCGTTGTTTGCTCCTATATTAATGTTCTCAATGTCAAGTACGGCTCCTTTTAAAGGTTCTGTGTTTAACGTTTTACATGTATTATTTGTGTTTTATTGCGGGTTGTTACGTAACTGAAAAATTGAGACCCTCAACGACTTTCTTGGTTGTCTACAACAGCCTGTGGACTGACTTCTATGTAAAGGTTTGGGACGGATTTTTCTGGGAAACACCAAAGGATGTGACGTTGAGCACGCTTACCAGTCCCTCGCCTCTTCAGCTCGCCTACAGCCAACAGTGATCGCTTAATAGAGTCCGCTTATATCGAGCGAACCAACAGGTTGCGTCATATGCATTTCTTCCATTATATATTCTGCAGCGGCAGCCTGGAGATGAAGTCAAGGTTGGCGGCCATCCTGTAACCCCTTTTTCCCCAGTGCAGATAAAAATACTACAGCTGGTTAATGTTAGCTAATGTTAGCTTCCTTGCTTATACGAAAAAATTGCTGATAAATATGATTGTAACTCATTTAACAGCATTTCAACAAGATGCTGACTGCAGTTCGGTGTCGCTAATAACAAGGATTTTCTGAAAGTTACACAGAGAACCTTTAATAGTCACTGACAGCCAGTATTTCCATGGCCATGGTAAAGTGCAGTGGTTCCCAACATGGGGTCAGGTCTCCCACAAGGGGCCATAGGACAAATATAAAGGGTCAAAGCATGGCTTAACAGGATAGGAATGCAACAGTTAATGTTCAGTATGAGCTACTTTACAGTTTCTCAGAAAATAAATGCTTTAGCTTCTCATGAACCGAGTAGAGTTTAGAAATGTTTTACAAGCAGCTGAATATTATGAGGTGGAGGTTAGCCCCAAAGTTAACTGCAAATCAGCTCTGAAGCAGTAAAGGATTCTGCTGTCTGTTCCCCAACCACAGTCTGGAGGCTAGTCTGAAATACACAAGTGTTAAAAAAAAACATCATTCCATATGCTAAAACTTCCTGCTGATGGAATGAAGCTAAGAAGACATGAAAGTGTTATTCAGATCAGTTTATAATGTTAATCCTGGTAGTTGCAACATATAAAGAAAAATAGCAAATTTTAGTTTGAGTTCTCTTTTTTAGTTCTTTACTACTATGTGAAATTAATATTACTAAGTCATAATCCTTGATGAATTAACATTCATTTGGATTCATTGCATGTTTCCGTTCACCTGGAAAATTAAAGTGCAACATTAACCAGCTTTCAAATCTCTTTTCAGTCTCCATGGACTCACTCGCTACATTCTGTATCCATCTTCAGTCTATATATATTATATACATATATATACTGTACTTCCATTCTAACCAATTTCCATGGGGAGATTCAATTTTTCCCAATCAACCAATCATTAGAGACCAATGTACTTATCTGACTGGACCTTATTTTAAGTTGACACTTTTTTATTATTACAAATATGACAATATTCGAAATGTACAAAAGACATGTGGGATATGCTGATATTATTCGGGTTTTGGACGCATTCTTTGGACATTGGAATATGCATGTCAACTCTGTGCGTCACTAGGGTTGTTGTACGAAAACCAACTAGACAGCAGGGGCCTGTTTCACAAAGCAGGTTTAGTGAAAACTCTGAGTATGTTAACCCTGAAATGAGGGAAACTCTGAGTTTTCCGTTTCACAAAGGGAGGTAACTCAAACCAGAGACAGAGGGGTAACTCTAGCCTGTTTCACAAAGAGAGGTAACTTAACCTCTCGGTCAGTTACCATGGTAACATGCTCTCTGAAACTAACCTGGTCGGGACCAGGTTTTTCTCAGAAAACCTTGAGTTTCTCTCTGTCCCCGCCCTCTTTCAGCCACACACGGTGTTTGATTTCCTCATTCATTCAGTCAGCAGGCGAGTTTTGGCGTAGTATAGTTCCGTCTGTTTTTTCAGAAAATCATTGCAAAAATCAGATATTATGAGTTATATTAGGTGGCGACTATTTCACTACCATGGCATGTCCTTTTGATAACGATCCCGTGGATGAAGGTGCAGAATTAGTGCGCAGAGAATTAAATATTCGTCGGGAGATGATAATCAAACTATTGATTATAGATGTTCTTGCATTTCCAGGCAATTCTCTTTTTGAGCGGTACCGTTTCATATCACAGCAGATATTCTGTGTTGCGCTGCGTTTTTTTGCAAACGGGAGTTTTTGTATACAACGTATAAAAATCATTCAGTAGGCCTACATTAGAAGTTATACTAAGTGGTGAATATTTCCTCTACCATGGCATGTCCTTTTGATAACGATCCCGTGGATGAAGGTGAAGCATTTCGCAAAGAGAATTAAATATTGGTCGGGAGATGATTATCAGACCGCGCATAGACGTCCTTAATATACTGCAGCCATAATTACAAAATGAATGAAATGGATCTTTTGAGCAAGTTGAATGTATTTGACTCAGCGTTTCCTAAATATAATCCCAGCTTTTCTTGCAATTCATAGGTTCAAAAGTGTGTGCTTTTAACCGGGTTACCGGTATATAAACTACTCCTATATAGCCTTCTGATCCAGAATATCACCTGTAATGCGAGGGGTCCATTTCACGGCAGGGGTGCTGAATACGCACAACACCGTTTCATGTCACAGTCCATCTCATCCCTCCTTACATTTCCAACATAAACAACCAGTCATGCTCTCATATCACAGCAGATGTTGTGTGTTGCGCTGCGTTTTTTTGCAAATGGGAGTTTTTTATACAACATTTACATGATGTATAAAAAACAGCCACTTACGGTAATATTTACTTTACCATGTAAAACATGCACAAAATGAGGCGTCACCATGAGATTGTGCCGATGTTTTACCTGTTTGAACAATGTTTTTATGTTTCATCTTAAGCTACTGCCAAGTGCGCTTCTCCCCCGCGGGGTTGCACTTAAATGAAATAAATTAATAGGCTCCCACTCATGCAGTTCCCCCTGTGATATTACTGTGATTGCAACAGGACTACATTTAAACTTATGCACTGACCCGAGCAGCAATGTTCTCCCGCACCGTCTCCCTCTCTTTTGCTGCAGCAGCGGTGTAAACCTGCTCAAACTCTCCGTATGAGCGCATTAATATTTCCAATTCCAGTTGTAACGTAGCCCTTCGCTTCCCCGTTGCCATGGTGACTCGTCGAATCAGGGCTCCATTGATGCTGTCTTTTTTTACTTGTGGTGCACGCGCTTAACTCCAGGTCAAACTACTCTGAGTTGATCAACCTAACGCAAATCTGCTGTTCTGGAACTGAAAACTCAGAGTTTCCTATCTCAGAGTAGATCAACTCAGAGTTCAGGGTTAGACTCAGAGTTTTTTGAACCTGCTTTGTGAAACAGGCCCCAGGTTGCAAGGCTGGGGTGGAGATGCATGCCCAAAAAAAGCCCACATTTCTGGTCAGGAAGGGAAACACGCCTACTTTTAAACATGATGAAAGACTTGAATATCAACAGGTTTTTGTATATGCACAAACCCGACCTTTTCAAGAAGGTGGTTGAAGGAATTAAACACTGAGGCTGTGTTCACGTGTCATAGTAATGTAAAAGTATTTCCTGATAGTGTCATGATAACCCACTGGGGTTTTGCTGGGGTTTTAAGTGGAGCAGAACTAAGTACAATCCAAAATACCTTATATCATATGATATTAAGACAGCTTGACAATGCCATTAGTCCTGGCCCTGGTGCTGATTGGCTAATCAATAGTTCCCCCATGGCACTCATTGGATCGATTGCTTTTTAAACCAAGAAACTGCTGTTTCATGTCATGATGCCAGATGAATCAGTCAGCTCTGTGGAGGGGGCAGATTCAAAAGGTCTGGAAAGATCTGGCTCTTTAGCTGCTAAATGCGCCATTGGGTTTACCAGCTAGTCATGAACTTTGTCAGTCTGCCGCTTGGTGCTGAGCAAAACATACAGCTGATTTTTAGAGCATTTTGCCTGCTGCAGCCCAAAGCATTGCTATGTGAACCAAAACAGATTACTAAACAACGAGCTGAATGGCACTATAAAGCTTAGAGTAAAGGGGAACGGTCATGTTATCCATAATACTGATTAAAGCTATTTTCAAAGACATGGTTGCAGGATGATGAAACATATTTGGGTGTAAATAAGTAGAACAAAAAAGTAGATAGTGTGTTTAACTGAACAGAGAATAGCAGGGACATATGAAATTCAATGCAAAGGTAAGATCTCCCACTTTTTTCAAATCTTAGACTACAACACCATCCCTAAAGAAGGGCCATTGGAGAAAGCACTTATCTACAAGCTGACTGACATTGTCTAACATCCATAAATCCTACTGCCAAGTCAACCAAGAGACTTCCTCTGAGGATAAAATACTTTTTTTGTTGCACAAACTCCACAGTTGAGATCCCATCTGCATAGTCAGAACAGCAATGTCTTCCCTCTTCCTCTTCCTCCATGCCTTCACTCTAATCCAGAAAATGCATATTCAACCAGAGGAAACAAAAAGGAAGAGAAAAAGAAGAGAGTCAGCGTTAAGAGTGTGTGAGAGGGAGACTGAGAAAGAAAAAGAGTGGGTCCTGCATCTCGAGCCCTCCAGAGATCAATTGTACAAACTTCTCCATGAGTGCTCCCCTTGCCCCTGTATACTCTGAACTAACCAAATCAATGCCCAGGCGTGTGTGTGTGTGTGTGTGTGTGTGTGTGTGTGTGTGTGTGTGTGTGTGTGTGTGTGTGTGTGTGTGTGTGTGTGTGTGTGTGTATGTGTGTGTTATTTAGACAGAAAGGGAGCAGGGGAGGACAAATCCAAGGGTGGAAGAGGAGAGAGATAGAGAGGAAAATGGATGGAAAAAGAGAAGCAGCAGTAGACGATAAGAAATTCCTCAGATCAGATATTCTTAAATGTCACCGAGCTGAAGTGTCTCTCGGTGGTGTCGTGTGGAATATAAAGGCATCTTGGCAGCGGCTCTCATTGCCGTTTTGTTTCACACTGGGTATTGCTCCTTAACATGTCACTTTTTCATTTGTGACCCCACAACTTCCCATCACATGCCCTTGATTTTCAATGATCAGGTGCTTGTTAAGGAAAACGCTTTTATTTGCAAAACCAAACCCATACAGTTGAAAGATGAACGTTGTCAAGTTCCTGCATGGAGCCTCAAACAGCATTAACACTTAAACACATTTATCACATTCCTCTCTCAACTGTATTGTTACTGTAGCACTGTCTGTATCCTCCCACTCACTTATAACACCATTGTCTTTAGTGATTTATGTCTTTTTCATTTAGTAATAATGATGGGACTATTTATTTCTGCTGTGCACTCTAGTATGTTGGAATATTCTCTAAAGATGATCAGGTTTTCATGTATCTGTAAGTATTTTTTTGTGTTCATTAAAAGTATATGCATTACTCTTAGATTTAACCCTGTCCAACCCACAAAGAGCATGTGAGATGCATAGCTATTACATACTCTTCTTTGTGATTTTTACAACTTTTTTTACAGAAAAAGCAGACGATAGAGCAGAGTGTCTCCTTTATTAAGGCCCCTCACACTAGGTCTTAGTGGGAGATTTTGGCTTCACGCCTTCCTGCCACGGTTTCAGTAAATCGGCTTTCTGTGGCCATGACAGTCATTAGCCTTGCCCCTGGCAGTAATCCTCTAGTTTCTGTCTCTAATGGAAGCAGGAAGGGTTAGTAGCATTCACTCTGTTACTGCTTCTGCTGCTGGGCCCCATAGGGGAACTACAGGCTGCACAAAGCCAAAACCTGATGCACCTCCAGCTACACGGTACGAACAAAAAAAAAACCACAGGCCTCGCTCACACTTGACAAAAGTTGTTGTTAAGACAAGTTCTGGAAGAAATTGGCAGTAGTGTATAATGTTCATGCCATTTTGTCAGTCAAAAATCTTTTATTAATACAATAGAAAACTGAGACAAGTAGAAAATCTCCATATTTGAGAGGCTGAAAATAGCGTTTTCTGCCATGTTTGTATAAAAAAAATTCCTTAAACTATTGTAAAAATAATTTGCAACTTTTTTTCTCTCTCAATCGACTCATCAATTAGTGTTATTGTTACTACTTTGTACTTTACAGATTAAGATTCCACATACAAACAAGCATGATAAGCTTATGACATACAGTACACTGTAAAGATTAAGACTTGTGACCCCTGAAGAAAAACAGCACCTGGTTAGGGTCCCTGATCACGCTGCTGATGTCTCTGACAAGGATGATTTCATTCCTCTGAATGACTGTTTGAGCCACAAAAAGTAAAAATGATCCACCATTTCATAAAAATAGAAAATATTAGAGAAATGTCTGGGGGAAAAAAAATAAGAATACAAGGTTGTGCAACAGAACTTTGTTTTTGAAGCTTTTCTCTCTCCATTAATCATTTCATAACCCTCTTAAATGTATCTGGCGACCTTTGGGAGAGCCCTGACCCCTACGTTGGAAACCAATGGACAGTACATAAGTAAGTACATAAAATAGCTCCACCTCTAGCTGCTACAACAGTAAAATTCAGCTTACACACTGTTGCATCAGTATAAAAAATGTCTTCAAATGTAATACATAACAATACATCAGTCACAAGAGCCATTTTACTTTTGATATTTTAAGATTATCTTGCTTATACTGTAATACTTCTACACTACTACTGAAGTAGGATTTTGTGTGCAGGACTCTTTTCTAATAATTCTACTAAGTAAAGTATCTACAGGACTACTGCTATGAGGCATTCATTAAACGAAACTCCAGGTGCCAAATTTGTCTCAGGTGCATCTGATGAATGGCAATCATTCATGGTGATAGCCATCAACATCTCAACAGTTCAACATCTTAGAAAAACAACAGGGAAAAAATGACAAATGGAGAGCATCACTAGGTGACGAATGGCAAACAGACCCCAAAATATATCATTCTTACAGTGTAAGCAGTAAAGTGACAACAACTGAGAAAAATTACCGATGCAAGAAACTGCTGATGCTGCCCATGCTGGAACATTACAAGCACAACTTTCTAAATCACAAAATAGTTTGACCTCGAGTTAGAACACAGGAAACGTTGATGAGAGCTCCAAACAACTGTTGTTTATTAGCTGGACGGCCGAGCGCTGTCATCTTCAGAGTCAGACACTGATTTAATTTAAGCAGCATATCTATCAGAGCTCAGGCCTCAGGCTGTATACTGATGGTGTTGATTTGAACTGTAGCACATGACAGGACTTTTCTTGTCTGCAGTGTCCAAGCAAGTCCACCAGCTGTCCGTGACATCTATGGTGCACTCTGTGACAAAGTGAAAACTGCATGCAAACGAGGGGTCAAAGACTGGTTCAGGACTGTTATCAACCATGTGATCGGGCTATTATTTCCCTCAGCTTTACAGAGGGCTGCAGGAAAACGTTTTTTTTTTTTAAAGGCTGACCTGGAAGTTAGTGTCAGCCTGAGTTCTCTTTTTGGATAACAGCATAAAATAAACTGTGGTGAACAAACGTTTATGATACTTTCGTGTTTTGTTCAGCAAGATATTCTTCACATATGAATACCACTTTTATGATTTTTGAAAGGTAAATGCAACTGGCGTAAAGTAGTAGAATTAAAAAGCAGACATTAGGCTACGAATGAACCGTACCAACCTTTTAAGCCTGTGTTAAGCACAGACCTTGTTTAAGGCATCTAACCAAAAACCCATTCAACAAACCCACTGATTTTGAGCGAGGGAACCCGAGGTGCAAAATGACTCACTTCCGGGTTTAAAGACTTATTCCTTCAGCACTCTTTACACTGTATGTAAACCTGCCAGCTGTGAGAGCCTCGCTAATTAAAAAGGCCATGAAATCTTATTTTCTTTACCAGCTTCTCACTATAATTAATGGGATCAGTTTTGGTTATGTCACATTTGAGATAGTTGCATTTCTTTTCTTCTGTGCTTTTATCACTGATCTGAAGCTCAGCTGGGAAAAGGCCATGTCACGTACCTCCTTCCAACTCGACCAGTCAGGATTTAACAACACTTGATGAACATGTGATGACCGTTGGTGGCTTGTTTGGTGACTGACAATCTAATATTACTATCAAATTCCACATTCGCACAGTCCTGTTGAAGTACATATAGCTAAGTGTTAAACTTTTAATTATACATTTTTAAGTCATATTAGTTTCCTATTTGAGTTGTTTTTTGGACACTTGTTTTTTAAAACACAAAGTTGATATATATCATTAACTTTAAGTTTATATGGCAAACATGTTAGCAAACATTTGCTTACTGACGCATCCATCAGTTACGGAGCAGCATTAACATTCAGTTGTGTTTCAGGTCACCTGGGGCCTCATGTATCAATGTTGCGTACGCACAAAAACGTGGCGTACGCCATTTTCCACGCCAACGTTCGGATGTATCAAAAGTGAAATGACCGTGGAAATGTGCGGTGCGCCACGCAAACTTCATGGCTGTCGTACGCACGTTTCTACAGCTATTGTTCGTTGGCGACACTCAGAGGTGATGCTGGGAAACTGTTAGTTATGTGAAAACAATTCATCCTCAGTGTAATGTGCGCATCAGAGACACATTAATGGACAATTAACACACACGTGTTTGCAATCATAAGGATATAAAATAAAGATAAGGATATAAAAGCATGCGCAATTTAATGAAAAATGGCATTAACAATGGCAGCCTTGGCCTTGTTAGAAGACATCGCAAATGGTTATATCAGCCGTGAGAGGGTGTTTAGAGAGCGGGAAGATCTGTTTGCAAATGACGACAACTGGCTCATGAGTCGTTTCGGGTGGCCGAGGCCAGTGTTACTGGAGCTGTGCGCGGAGCTGCGGCCAGACTTAGAACGACACACAGCCAGGACCCAGGGGTTGTCCATTCCCACACAGGTGCTGACCACTCTGGGATTTCTGGCAACGCATGACTCGTTCAATCTAAACAATAGCATGGTTGGTAACAGGTTGGAGGCTGGCACGGTGCGCGATGGGTGGCTTCTCGGTGAGTAAATCATTTATCCGTTTAATGCGCCCCGAATTTAAACCAGCACAATGCCCGTTTGGACACGCGCATTCAAATATGTGTATTTGTTTTTTTCCCTGGTGAAAAAAAGAATGTCTCCTTGTGTTCATTATTCGTCTCAATAAACGCGTGCGTAAAGTTGGAACCTCTGCAGTCATTAATATAAGTGGGATCAGTCTTGTCAATCCTTGTAATGCAGTTATTTTGTCCTGTTTGTTTTCCCGTGAACAGTAGTGTGATTTATATATATATATATATATATATATATATATATATATATGGTTACCCCCTGAGAAGAGGGGAGATACAACGACCGCCATTCCCGAACTCGGGCAGTGGTGGAAAGGGCAATTGACCTATTGAAGGGGCGCTGGCGCTGTCTAGACAGGTCGGGCGGGGTGCTGCTGTACACACCTGAGAAGGTGTGCCGCATCGTGCTGGCATATGGTGTCCTGCACAACTTGGCACACCGCCCTGGCATACCACTGCCAGAGCACCCCCCCCACCGGAGGAACCGGATGCCGGACCCGTCAACCTCGACCCACCCCGCGAAGCGATACGGGCCGGGCAGCGTCTGATTTCAGTGATGTAAAGAGGCAAGGACACGATTTACTTTGTAAGTGCATTTATTGCATGATAAATATCTCCCAGTGCATTGACAATTTGATCTAGACGATCACTGACGCCACGGATTGCTCTCACTATTTCCTCCTGATATTCCAGCACAGCTTGTGAAAGGACACGGCCAGTCGGGCGGACGTCAGCTGGCGTGGAGTCGCCGGGGCGCGTGGTGCTGGAGGTGCCGGTGGAGACGCCAGGGCACACGGTGCAGAGGGAGGAGCTCTCTCCTGTCTCATCGTCTATTGAGAAATAATAATAAAAAAAATGAAGTAATTAAACACGAGTCAATGTGTTTATATCCTGGCAACTTAACGCACGAGCATGTGTAATGTGAGCAGCCTAGTATAATGACATTTCTGAGTTTAACACATTTACCTTGAGGATGATCTGTGTCGCCTTCATGGCCCCCCACAACTCCGCTTAGAGCGGTTCCCTCCACAATAGCCGCCACTCTCTGATCAAAAGGGGGTCAGTTCCTCCCCTCCTGTCACCCCGCCCGTTGCGGTGATATTTCGGCGGTGGGCTGAAATCCTCCGCTTCACCTCCACCTTCACGTCGGACCATTTTTTTTTTATTTCAGTGGGAGTGCGCTGCTCCGACCCCACAGCGTTCACTGCCTCACACACACACTCCCCAGAAATGTCTTTTTCTTTGTGTTTATCCCTGAAACGAGGCTACCAAATTAAACCGCTCTTCGGTCTCCACTTCATTTAATACAATTTCGAGCTTAGACTCGTTGAAGTTGCGCTTCTTACCTTTACTCATCGTTTAAATCTGATAGTGCAGAGAGGGAATCCCCGGTGCAGGCCCTATTTACATTGATTTGCATATTTAAATAGGGGCGTGGACAGGGAGGAGTTTAGCACTTCTGCATGTGCGCTCAATTCCACGTTGATTGGGATGTACAAAGGAAAAGTGCTTGGATCCATGCGTACGCACACATTGATACATCTGAATTTTTTTGTGCTTACGCCAGTTTCTGGATTCCAGCGTACGCCATGTTTTAGTAAGAAAGCCATGCAAGTCTTAGTACATGAGGCCCCAGGTGATTGTAAGTCCCATACTGACTCTTTTATCTTTGTTTTTGGTCTTTACCTACTCCTGAGGGCAATACGTGGCTCATTGGCTGCTAAATGCTCCACTATGTACACTAACTAGTCACTGTGTCTGTCCGCTTTGAAACTCACTATAGAGCTCCGTAAAATTGAGGTTCCTCATTTTCTGCAGGTTTTTCCACTAAGAGCACGCTGGCATTTGATTATATCTGCTTTATTGAGATGATACCTCAGATTTGAAGCAATGTTTTCTGAGGACTTTAGCTTCCAGACAGATAGTAAAAAAAATACCAATTTGCTTTCTATCTCTAGTTTAATTCTCATTCTCCGCTCATGATGTTTCCATGCTGTTCTGCAGCAATTCACTGTAGCATCTGCCTGCCCAGCAGGAATCCATGTTGAGGAGGCACAAGTCGGTGTTACAGAATGAATGCATGTTTATTATAAGAACTTAGAACTAAGAAAGAGGGAAAGACTCAAAGAGTGTGCTTTAATGTACAGGTGTACTGTCTTACATGCTCTTTGACTCTTTTTGATTTGTGTCTGTTCCACCGCAGAATATGGGAATTTGATATATTACGGTGCTACCTTCATAATACCATCCACCACGTTTGGGAGTGTGTGGTTGACGGATGGCTGTGATTTGCAGCCCACTCACACATCTCTCTCTGGGCTTTCCACGAAGGGCAGAGCAGACAGAAGCAGGACATTTTGGAGGATTTTGCCAAGAATTTGGCACATTTTAGTCTATGACTGATTCTTCACCTTGATTCTAAAGAATTGGGTTCCCTCTGCAAGGCAGCTCACCTAACAGCATTGACAGTTTTGCATAATATCTGAAATTTGTCTCAGGGATCAAATTCAAGTCTCCCATCTGTTGATTGACAGGTGTCTGAGCTAGGTTTCAATTCGTCATTAGATCGTCCACACCTTCTCATTGGCTGACTGCAGAAACCTCGTCTTCTTAAAAAGTTTATCTTGCACAGTTTGATGCAAGACAACAACAATGCAAACATTTCATTAGCTGTCTTTACCAACTCTGCTGGACTGTAGGACGGAAACCACCCAGTGAATAAAACAGAATATTCAAATTCTGTATTATAGTATTATATAGAGCTAAAAACACTCATGTTAGCAAGTAGAAGAGACATGACTTCAGGATTCAGTTTAGTGTATTGTTAACTAACATGCTATAGTGATGGTAGGGCAATTGCAAATGTTTAATCTGGTAAAACCGTTATTGTAGTGGCAACACAATACATAAAATAAATCTTCAAATAACGCCAGGAAGCAAATATTAAACATAGATTTAACAGATCGAAGAAACTGGTCTGATGATGGAAAAGCATGTTAGTTCCCTTTTTACACTATAACTGAGGGTAGGATTACAATGCATGCGTTTTTTTTTCTTTGAATATGTAAGGATGTGGGAGACTCCCACTTTTTGACGGATTTGTGTGAACATTTGTTCAATTTTTGTGTTGGAGTTTACTCTTTAATCTTGAACCTTCCAACGGCAGCTTTAGAGATATTTATTAGCAAAACACAACATCTGTGCTTCGCCAACTGCTACTGACATTTCCCTTTGAGACATGTTCAGCAGATAGAGCACAACAAGCGTGTGTCTGTTTTATCGCCAATTTGATGAGTGATTAGACTTAGTCACGATGCGCTTACTGCCCTTTAAGCAGCCAAAAGAGGGGAGTGAAACTCTATTTTGAATGGAGATTCTGTCTAGTGGACATACAGACAAACAGATTGGGACTGATACCTGCACACGTATCCCCATTAGTCTGTGGTTCATTCATTAATTTATTTGTTCATGCAATTCTTTGATTGCTCCTTCCATTTGTTGGCTCATTTGTTCTCTTTGTTTGTTAATTCATTTGTTCTCTGTTTGTTTTATTGTTAATTAATTTATCTGTTTATCCATCACGCGTCATAGTAGCACAACCCTCCCCAATCTCAGCCTGCTAGACTTACAAGTGGATAAGACTTTTGTTATTTATCGTCACTTATCTCCTCTATTCTTCACCTCTCTTTGTGGCTCTTGTCTTTAATGTTTCTAT
Organism: Echiichthys vipera; assembly: GCF_963691815.1. Taxonomy (NCBI): domain Eukaryota; kingdom Metazoa; phylum Chordata; class Actinopteri; order Perciformes; family Trachinidae; genus Echiichthys; species Echiichthys vipera. The sequence goes on from NC_139842.1 coordinate 17,685,656, forward strand.
TTCCTTGCATGGGCTCTATGAGATATACATCTTTGAGGTTTGTAAGTATCTGTTGAATGCCACAGACTTGACATTATTGAATGCTCTCCTGGAAGACACAGGACATACAGAGCGCTAGGAAACTGCATGTGAACACTGACACATACAAACTAAAACTAGGGAGAAAAAGAGCTCCAGGGACAAGGACAACGCTGTACCAAGCATGAGAGATTGAAGTGATTGTTGGATAAAAGGATGTGTGTATTGCAAGAGTCACAAGAGCTCACCTCTCACCCTGTTGGCTCTGACAGACCCACTGCTGACTACTCATAATCAATCACATCTCAAGCCCAGGCCCACAATTAATCAATCAATTAAAAACCCACACAAAGCCACAGAAGTGTAATCAATCAATGCAGCCTCGATTGATGGCCGGTTATTGAGAGCGAGGCATCAGATCTATATGCTCCAGTCCCCAGAAGCTACTGGCCTTAGTTGCATGGCTGAGTGTACATGGACGGAAATAGAGGGGAATTGAGAGGTGAGACTAAATGTTCGTGTGTGTGATCCACTACAGGGTAGAAAAGAGGCTCTCACCACTCCCATGATACACCATCAGCGCCTGAATATTCATGCTGAGGAATCGGGTACCATGGAGGCGCTCAGTTATTCATTATGCTACTGCAAAAAGAAACACACCATGGTCCCACTGCGATGGAATATTAATAGTTCCCATTAATAAAAGATCCCCCGCCCCATCTTAAGTCTCATCTTCAACTTTCTTGACCATTGCACACATCAAGGCCTGGAACATTTCGGATATGTCATTTGGCATAATTGTAAACCATTTTAATACTCTATTTCTTTACCTTCTGGACCAAAGTAAAAGTAAGTGTTCCTCATTTGGCCAAAGCCTTCTTTGTGAAAATAGAAAAATAGTGTAGCAAGAATAGCTCTATATCTGTATACTCAGAGGGGATGAATGTTTAATTTAGAGCAGCCTGAAAGTATGCTGACATTTCACCATTGTTAGAAAAGATGAATACACGGGACACTGTCTGCCAGAGAAATGGGAATGTGCATCAAAGCTGTTAAAAATTCAACTGCCTTTCCCCAAACAGACATGTAGATCTAGACTCAGAATACAGTAGGCAACCTTGCCACTGTAAGTCTACTTCGATTAAGCCACTGGATGTTGTATGGTCATAATTTTCATGCAACATGACATTGGTAACAGGATTCAATTTGAGCCCTCCTGCCTGTGCTTTCACTTATCCACAGAGAAGCGACTTTGTCTCTCCTCCCCCTCTTACTCCCCTAACCTTTGACATCAAGCCACTCACAAATTCTCCTCAGACCTTGAACCTTCACCTCGCCAGAAATGTGGCACGTCATGCCAGTCTGCACACCAGCAAGATGCCACCACACCTTTGTTGTATTCATTGAAAATGGAGTGCATAAACAAACAACAAACTCAGGCGTATGACCGAGCACTGGGACAGTTAGCTCCCTGACAACACCCGAGAGGCTGGGGCGCGAGAATGGTCAGCCTGTGGCAAAGCAGCGACACGGAGCAAGAAGAAGTGTGAGAAAAGAGACAGAAGAAGAGCGGAAGTGTGAGAGAGAAAAAGCCGGAGAGAAGGTCAAGTACCTGCCACTCCTGTCAAACACTTCTTATAACAGCTGAGCTGTGTCCAGCAGGGTGGCTGGCTGCTTTCGGGGCCTTTCATCTCACAGAGGTGATGGGTGATCGGGCTCTTCTTCCTCACATTTAAAATCTGTCACAGTACATCCTGCAGTCCTGGTGACTTCAGGACACTGCCGGGCTGTTCAGACCTCTGGGAGAATGTGCGGCTGCCGCTGCGACACAAGAAAGGGCACGGCTGATACTTAATAAGAAAGAACCAGTCCCGCATGTCATTGTCAGCATAAGAACCCCTATTGTGGCTGCTGTTTGTTCTGTTAAACTCTAAACAACTGCCATTTTTGCATTGGAGAGTTTTAGGATACAAATCAAAGGAGAAATTTAGCTGTTGTTTATTCTGCTACTCTCCTCTCAAGTTGTTACAAACTCTGATGAGTGTATGTGCATGCATTTGAACATGTGTGCTTGTGTTTGACTGTGCCTTTGTGCAAGCAGAACTATCACCGGGTTTACAGGCCTTACCTCCAGGCCGAAAGGAGCAGCTGGATCGAAGGTGTGACCAGTTAAGCGCAGAACCACAGCCCTGGATCGGAAACAGAGAAAGTGGTATATATTGAGGTTTCAGAGAAGTGTCTGGCAGTCAGAGACACATTCAGACAAAGACACCAGAAAAAAATGAACTCCTGCCTGACCGCTGGAGCTGCAGACCAGCAGACTGTGACTGACTGACAGACTCCAAGCCGAAGATGACGATGCGGTCACTGCGCCACACCAAGCCAACTGGCTTGCTGAAAGAGGATCTGTTTTTCGACCCCATGGGGACCCACTGAAGAGCTCACTGCCATCCCTATATCAGAATCCCACTCAAGGCTAGTGCAAAGAGAGAATAAGGGAACAGGGTTTCGTTTTGGTGGGTTGTGTCTTTGCCACATGTCAGCCAACTGAGTTTCAGGGAGAGTAGTTCTCAGAAGAAGCTCCAGATGGCCTCATCTTTAACACCACCTCACAAACCCCCGCCCGTCCCTCTCTCCCCTGCTTCACTATCCCCAAGACAGAGTGTCAGAGGACATATGGTTGAGCCAGAAGCACCTGGCAGCCCCTTCAAACCAACAGGCAGATTGAAATTGTAGCAATGGGCTGGGAGCAAGAAGAAAGCCCACATATATCTCCAAAGAATGGTCTGGAATTCATGGGCTTACTGCCACTGAGAGCACAGGGATGAGAGGGTGATGAGGGGATACTGGCAGAGGGAGGCAGGAAAAGAGACTAAATGGGGCGGAAGCAAGGCTTAATTTGTGCTCAAACAGGATCCGGGACCTCTCTGTTTTGACTGCCTGTGTTCCGGTACCTATCTACAGCCCAATTTTCACAAAATTTCACATTCTTGTTAGATTAGCTTTGTTATTACAAAGTTGGAAAATCTAAATGTCGGTGCAAGCTAGTTATTATATCACACAACAATGCATTTGTACCAATCAGCATCCTGTGAGGAGCTACAAGCAGTAAAGGGGGGAGCGGGGACTTGGGGGTCAACGACGACACAAGAGGCGGCCGCTTGTTCAAAACAAAAATGGCGGCTCCCAGAGATGTTAGCGTAGAGGAGAAAGGCAACCGTCATCCCGAGGATGTCTAGCTTCTTAATGCTGATCACTCATGGAATTACCTTTATATGCAGTTTTAACTGAAGCACTGAGGAAGCACTTTAAAAACTTTTGCTATGTGTTGAATGTTGATGTGCGGCGTGTGTTGTGTGATTGTGCAGGGTGTCTGTGAAATGCTGCTGTTGGTTGATTGTGCAGTATGTGTGTTGCTTATGTTTGTTGATTTTTAAAGCTACTGTAATGCACCCTTTTAAATTGCCCTGCGGGGATGAATAAAGCACTTTGAATTGAATTGAATTAGATGCTACAAAAGTAGTTTTATCAAAACTGGAGAGTTTTTCTTCATTAAAAGAAGAGGACGAAGAATTTTCTCTCTTCTCCTGGTTGAGTTTGATTGACAGATGGTTCATCCAATCATCTGCCAGGTATGTTTTGTAAGTGCCTGCCCTTTTCCAATCAGTTTCACAATGACGCCTTCTCGGATGGTTTTGTGTAACGAACCAAAGAACAGAACAGAACACTTCAGTGTGCAAACGCAAAAGTAGAAATGTCAAAATGACAATTCAAATGGTTCAATTTGCCAAGAGAGAGAGAGAGATAGAAAGAGAGAAAGAGAGAAGAGAGAGAGAGAGAGAGAGAGAGAGAGAGAGAGAGAGATAGAAAGAGAGAAAGAGAGAGAGAGAGAGAGAGAGAGAGAGAGAGAGAGAGAGAGAGAGAGAGAGAGAGAGAGAGAGAGAGAGAGAGAGAGAGAGAGAGAGAGAGAGAGAGATGCAAACAGCCGTTTCTACCGTTCGTACCTCCCCCTGCTGATTTTGAGTTATTATTGTGAATGCTCTGATTAAGAAATGTAAATAAATAATGCTTGGTTGGTGCTTGGTTAGTTTTTACAGCTAGCACCCATGTTGTGTTGTAGTGTTGGTGATTTTTTGATGCGTGACTGTTTCTCTCGCCTTGACCCCACAGAGCAACACCCTCTCTGTGTCCCTGGAACTCCTGATTTCTAATTTAAGCTCTGGGTAGGAGAAAGGCCAATTTAGAGGACACGTTAGAGACGACTTTATAAACTGGATGTATTGATTTTTAACAGACTTTTAGTCAGTCTTCTCTTAACATAGATGACATCTGAAAGAGTGTTGCAGGGCACACACATTTTAAAAATGTTGTTGGCAACATCAAGGACTGTTGCTCAGTGTGATTGGATAGTTGCCATGTTGCCATGGTAATATTTGCCACTTCCTTTAACAATTCAAGCCAAAATAAAACGAGGAAGAAACCAAGAAAAGGCTGCAAAGAAGAAAATAATCACATGTATTATTGATCCCTGAATGAATCAGCAGCAGCCAAGCATTAATAACACATTTTGTCTTCCTATGTACTGTCACACACATACATGTTGCAACATATGCATGTTTTCTCAAAGGTGCTTCTTCTTTCCCTGCAGCTCTTCCTGTCTGTAACTAAAACTCCTGTCTGGCATTGACAGAACTTTGGGCGTGTTTGCTTCATTACTTGATTCAATATATGTGCAGTGCATTTTGCTGTGGTTAATAAGAAGGATGCTGATTAAATTAACCTTGTTAAAAGTGTTTCCACCATTCAGCCAGTTTTCCAGTAGTCAAAACAGTGAGACGTGTCAATACAGAAAATCACAATGCATATAAATAAGATTGCAATAAAGAGTGGCTCCTGGAAAGATTTTTTTTTTCCTGCAGTGGTGAAAATGATGAAAATTGATTATCAATATACACACCCATAAGTGTGCATAGTGTATACCTTCTTCTGCCATGCATCATCAGCAACGCACCCTGCTGTTTAAAATAGATTACTGTGTGTACTTGTCATAAATGATGGATTGTCATGAACCGGATCCATATACTCTCAGCAACCATTCTGCCGTTGAGCAAGAGTGACAGAAGGAATAGATAAACACAGTGAAGCTGACAGAAGAGGCAGTTTGCGGGAGAACGCTTCTCTGTTTTAACAAGCTTGATTACACTGAGGAAACCACGGACAGAGGAAAAACATGTTGCTGTGTATACTCCATCCTCCTCCATCTTTGTTGGCTTTATTCTTGCAAGGTGATATTGTCATTCACACAGGAATGTACTGTGAGCCTGTCTTTAAAGAGGCCCTATTATGCTAGTTCTCAGGGTCAGATTTGTATTTTTCGGGTCAGCTACAATAGGTTTACGTGCTTCGATCTTTAAAAAACACATAATATTTCTCATATTGCCCCTTACTGCAGCACCCACGCAGCACTGTCTGAGCCCCCCCACCCCCACCCCGAAAAGCCCAGTGTGCTCTGATCGGTCGGTTGGTCTGCTCTGCTGTGATTGGTCAACTGTTTATGCCGGGTGCCGGTAAAGTTATGCCCCTTACGATACACGGAATCAGTTACATCAGCAGCTGAAAACACCGTCTATATGAAAGCTATCCACGTTAGCTGCGCAACATGCTAACGTTAGCTCTAACAACTTCACCTCCAAAATAAACACCAAAAAAGCATAAAAGTGGCCGAACTTACAGCTTACAGTTTGAGCCTGTGTGTAGCAGCATGACCAATAGGGAAGTCAGGATTCTTCTACGTCAGGGCTGGGGAACTATCCTGCATGTTTCAGGTTTCTCTCTGCTCTTACACACCTGATTCTAACACCCCTAACACGCTGAAGCTTGTCAGGGGTTTAAAAAGCGTTAGACTCAGGTGTGTTAAAGCAGGGAGAAACCTAAAACATGCAGGACGGTGGCCCTCCAAGAGCATGGGTTCCCCACCCCTGTTCTACGTAGACGAATTCAAGAAATTCAAAGAAATCGCTAATAGTGGCTGACACCCTAGCGTGCAGAGCTGAGCCCAGCTGACCCACACGGTCGGCAGTTCTCACGTCTAAATGCAAGTAATTCATTATTTGACACTTTGGTATTGTTTAACATGACTATAAAACATTACAACAACATTTATAGGTCAGAAAAGAAGAAAAGCAATAGGTCCTCTTCAAAAACAAAGAATATATTTTTTTGTAAAGATTGAAGAACAGAGAAAGGAATGGCTATTGATTATTCTTGGTGAATTGAAAGGCAAAGGTAATTCAGACACATCATAGACTGTTTTCTCTCTGAACTGACAGTATGCTCCAAGTTTGAGGTTTTAGGTTTCTGCCAGTGTCAAAATCGGTCCCCCCTCGAGTAGTGTTTCACATATAAGACAGCGATTGGTTAACGGATTAGTGACGTACCAACTATAGCTTGCCCAGGTTAGCTTTGAATATCAGAACTCAGAGAAGTGGACAGACATGCTCTTTTTGGCATTCCCTTGTTCCGTTATGTGATGCATCTCCTCTTGACTCACCCATGACCAGTCCTCCCTTCTGATTATGATGTTGGAAAGAAAAAAAAACAAGCCCCCCACATAGGACAACATTCTTATAAAGACATGGCTATCACCACTAGCAGATTGCCTCTGATTGTTTCTTCCAAGTCCTCTGGGCCACTGTGTCCCTGGGCTGTGTCTGTGACTTTATTTCTAAACACAGTGACAAAGGCTATAAAAGTCTTGAGACTGAAACTTTTAAAAAGGGAAACCCAGTTCTCTATCCCTCATTCCGTTGCTACAAAACGCTTCACTTGTCACCACAGACTCCCAAGCTCCTTTAATAAATGCTCCAAACGAAAATGTCTGGCTTTGAGTGGCAGAGTGTGACTGTTTAAAACCATTGGGATTCTGGTGTAATCCTACGGAAGATGCAGGCATAGCCCGACTTTAAAGTCGCCTTGTCGCTCCACATCCAAGTGAAGAACCTGGAGGGGAGAGGCGAAGGATTGTGAGGAGAGGCTCTCGTCTAAGAAAGTGTACATGTTGGCTTTCTAGGGAAACAGGGGCTATTTGATACGTGTAGAGTAAAGACACACATATGTTTTGGTAATGCCTTGCATCTGACATTACGCCTAAAATAGAGTGAAATATGGGTTACTTCCACTGGGGGTGGGGGAGGGGAGGTGTCCCATGGATGAAACTTTGAGGACTGTCAGTCAGTAGTCGCAGCTTGTGTCAAGTGAACAAGTTGCTTAGGAACCGATCAAGGAAAGAACACTATTGCTGTGTGTTTGCCAGCGCAGCAGTGTCATTAAACAGCAGTGAAATATCACAATAGAAGGTTGTTTTTTAAAGGCAGAGCGGTGACACATGGCTCAAGGACTTTAGGACAGTTTAACTGAAGGCAGCAGCAGATCATTGTGCAGCGAACTGCATCCATTTAAGCTGTTTTCATGCTAAAGGGGGGAAAACAACTTTCCCAAACTTTTTTTCCCCCTTTTCCTTTTTTTTTTAGCAGACAGCTGTCTGAAACAAGATGCTGCTTCCACGGGAGACCTCACTCTTTTTGCTCACACGCTCACCCGCTCCTGGTTGCCATGGAAAAGCCCAGAAATGGGGCAGATAACAGTTCAATGAGGGAGCAGAGACTTTGGAGGGTCTGCAGGGAGGTTGCAAGTTTCTAGGGCCCGTCCTGTCAAACCATCAAGCTCCTTTGATGAGTAAAAACAGAAAGGAAGACAGACTGAAAGAAAGATTTAGAAAAAAATAAAATGCAGGAGGGTGGTGAGGGGGGTTGTTGCTAATATGTTGACTGAGGTCAAATTTGTGTGTGGAGAAAAAAACAGATATACACAAGTTATAAGATAATTGTAAATGAGGAAAAAACCGACTGAACCGCTGATGAAATATGACCAAGGTAGTCAATATCTTGCAGCCAGTGAAATGAGTCACGAAATCAGCATGATACTCAGTCTCAGATGCAAGAATTAACTGTCTATTATTAAGGTATTAATAATGTCAAAACGACAGTTTTGACGATAAATGACTACCCACAGCCAGCAAGAGCTAGTGAAATGAGCCTGGCTGGCACCAAAGCTATATCTATCAAACCAGCAAATCAAAATGTAATCAGAAAAAGAACAGAAAAAGGCTAAATTTTCAGAAGAAAACCCGAGTGTGCTTACTGTGGCTGAAAGATGGTGCTTCAATAAATGTTTAGAGTATATTAAACATCCAACAGCAACGGTGGTGTTGTGGGGATAGAACTTCTTACTGGGAGATAAAGCAACTAAAGACAGAGTTATATGCATTCCCAAAAAAATTATCAGGGGGAACCCGGTAGCAATTTGAGAATTAAACCAGCTCCTTCTGAGAAATCACTCAATACAAGATGAACTCACTGATTATGAAGGTTGCCCTCAGCCCCAAAGTAGGAAGGGAGACTATGAAATATGCAAACAAACAGATATGGATGAATAAATACTTAAAAGTTTGAAGCTTTCTGACATAGCAGTGGGGACTTGCTGGTGACAGCCCCACCACACTTTTTACAGAGGCTTTTGAAGTGGCACTGTCAGGAGAGGTCCCTCAGAGGTTCTCGAGTAAAACACCTGTCTGAAATCAAATTCCCTTTTATTTGCCTGCTTCCAAGAGACTGAGGAGCAAAGACATGGGACTCCATTGTGTGTAACAGACATACAGCCCAACGGCACGGTTGATGAACGCAGTTGCCATTTTTTTTCTTTGTTGTTTTTGCTTTCTTTGCGCTTCTTGTGGTCATTGCTGAGGTGTTTGAGCACTGATTTGCTCCGAGATCACGTCAAAAGCAAATGTGTGTTGCCAACAGTACTTTTTGACATGTTTACACATAAATGTACAGTTACTCTTCCACTATACTGAGGAACAGCTACGGAGCGAACAATGCACAATTGCACCCGGGTACCCTTGTGGCTTCTGATTGGCCAACATCTTCTTCTTTGCGTGATTGGCCAACATGGCTTTAGAGATATTAAAGAGAGATTTTAAAACATTACTTGTCAGGATGGGATTATCTTTAAAACAAAAGGAAGGAAAAGCCCTGTTTTCTAATGCTAACATGCTAACTTGCATAACTGAGTGGTGACCGTGGTAAACATAAACATCAGCATTTTAGCAGTGTATTTGTAATCATGTTAGCGTGCTAGCATTGGACTGTAAAAGTTCAAGTGAATTAACACTTTCCCTTAATGTGAATGGGTTTGCGAATACCACCACAAAATGCCTGACTGACACTATGCTGTCTGCTTGTCACTTTGTGGCCCAACTTTTGGCAATGATTAAGATGAGAAGGGGTCAAAGAGGATGGGTAGGAGGATAAAGTTGGATGCTAGATGACATGAGAAGAGTGAATGCATTTATAGCCAGGGGGAGATTGATTCTTCGAAGAGACTAAGGAGAAACAGGGTGGCTTCGGCTCTGACACTGAAGATCCTTCAATTCTGGCCGTATTCATCCCTCCTTCCTCTACCGGGCTGCCAGACGCAATGATTGACATCATCCTTCCATCTCTGTGATTACAGCATGTCTCCTTTCCCCACCTCTGTACTATCTGTCTTCTATCTAAGCCCTAAGCACAGCTGTCTGCCGGGGCCTTCTCTGCTGCCTCCGTCCGAGGAGAAAAGCAGGCATCAAGAGATTGTTAGAAAGAAAGGCGATCAGACAGGCTGTGACACAGAGCCTCTGAATTTGTCAGTTTGTCACAAACACTTGCACCTAAAAACTTGAGGCCGTCTCCAACACCCCAACTGCTCATGCAACCTCAAATATAATATCAGCTGTAGTCTACCACGAAGGAAATAAAATAAAAAGGAGGCGTTAATAAAAACTCCAAATTATTTCTCAGCAAACCCAAAACAATCCTTTGCTATCCTCTCTTTCTCCCAGTTAAAAATACAAGAGAGAGAGAGAGAGAGAGAGAGTGAGAGTGTGTTAGGGTGACCATAATGAAAGACCATGAATGAGAAGAAATACCACGGACACAGATAAAAGAAAGATGTCACTCTGAGTTGTCATGGGACCATGTAACAGGCAGGCGTGTCCAGCAGGCTTGGTGTTCCATGTGAGAAGATGGAGTACACAGTGATAGCCTCAGAGGAGCAGCCATGCTCTGAGGGCAACAAAACACCAGAAAGGAGGCCAAATCCCAACAGTGCTCAGCCCTGTGGCCTTCTACATGTTCAGGCCATTGAAGTATCAAAAAAAAACTTGTGACTGGTTTTCATTTGTATATACTATAACTTGTAGTCACAGTAATGGGCATTCATTCTGAGAACAATACAAGGATGCTTTTCTGCTTCATATCGGATTCTTCTTCTACCTCTGCTCTACTACCAACTCATACTATGGCCCATATTCAGATTTTCTAACTCCAAATAACTGACATAAGACTGTAAATCCAACCTTCTCTAAGGAGACTCGGAGCTGACAGGCAGATGCTGTGGTGGAGCCTTTTGAAATCCTATAGGGTCAGCAGCCGTGATTGACTAAAAGGGTGTATTGGATATATGCTGCAGTAAGAGGAGTATGCAGTGTGAGTGTAGCTGTGGTTTGCTGCTTTAACTAGCTCACATAAACGGTCTATGTATGTTATTATCACCAGGATTAATATTGAAGCATTTAGTAAAAGCCCAAATTATGTTACAGTATGTTGTTGTTGTTTTTTGACCTCCAGTTCCAACATTTTTTAAAGTCATAACTCGCAAGATTTGGTCTTTCGTAAACTCTATTGACACACATTCACCTCTCTACTTCCGGACACGCACGCACACACGCACGCATGCATGCACGCACGCACACAGGCACACATGCACACACACACACACACACTTATTACACAAATTCCAGATTTCCAATTACAAGTGAACGCAGCATAGTTTTCATTTTACCCAAGTGCTATTTATCAACCTAGATTGGTGTTAGTTGCCCAGTGTTGGAGATATCAGCCGCAAAGATGTCTGCCTTCTCATAAATGTCATCGAATTAGATTGCACTCGGCTTGTGGTGCAATGTAAACTAAGGTTAGGCAGCTAAAACAAACATGCAAATATTGGCATACAAGCTACCTAAAACTGCTGGAGATTGCTGTTTTTGTGTGTGTTATGTGTCTTAACAATACATTTGAAGTTAGATTAGTTCTGGTGTTATTTTATGTTTTAAGCATTTATTCCTGTCTTGCTGTTCACAGTGTGATGAAAGACAATAAAAAACCCTGACTGAATCCTGTCTCTTTTAATGTGTGATAAGTATGATTGTCAGTATTTGCAGAATCTCACAGTGTGTATACACCGTGGCCACTAGATTGTTAATGTTTTAGACTAAATGTCTTTTAAAGCGCTGCAGGCTAAAGTCACCTTTCCAAAGTTACTTTCTTGCCATTTCTTTGAAAGAAAGAGTAAAGAATGGTGGCTCTGCTGCAGATGGGGAGGAAAAAGAAAGAAAGCAGATATTTTACCTCTGCACCTCCTTCTGTAAACTCAACCGGTACCGACCAATGGGAAATCAATGCGCTGACTGCTGCTGTGAGTGGCAATGAAATGTAGCAAATGCACCCACGTGGCTTCAGACTCAGACAAACAGAAGCCAGTGAGGACACACACATGCACACACTTAAACCCACACCAACACACACACATATGGACAATTAAATAAGAAACAAATCAACAGGGTGTCTTTTAGGAGGATTACTTCATTGCCAGGGACTTTTTTTCAGACCCATGAGATAGTCTTCTCTAAGTGTTTCTGCATTAAGAGAAAGGACACAGGAAACCAATTTTAATCCAGGGACAAAAACTAAACAGGATAAAAGTTTTAGGGAAAGTGTTACCTGCTGCTCTTGACTTTGTAAGACTTGCACCCCAGGGTAAATGAAAGAAGATGTTCTGTACTATAACACATCCACTGATATACGACTCATATATTTCTGAATACCATCTGTGTCTTCTTAACATAACCCCAACCATCTGTGTCAGCACACACGTCTCTAATGACAAATCCGACTTACAGAGGCAAATATGATTGAGGAAAATGTTAGCCTCAAAACACACTGAAGAGAACAGAGGTAAACTGCAGAACAAAGGATGAATAAGTGAGAGTGGGGAGGAGGGGCTACACTGGATACAATGATGCTGCACTAATTGGTTACTATTTTCACATATTACCATTTTACTTCTAAAGAAATAGTTCTACATTTAGTTAAATATGCTTTCTGGCACAGAGTGAGATCAATACCTCTCATAAATGTCCATTAAATATGAGGCTACAGCTAGCAGCCTCTGAAGCTTAGCTTAGCATACCGCCTGGAAACGGGGAAAAGTAGCTTCCCTGGATCCACAAAAAAAAGTAGGGCTGAGCGGTATATATCATTATAGAGCATGTTTTATGGTAAATTTTATAAATTGTTTATATGAAATAACCACATGAAAAAAGCTTGTTTTTGTATAATCCTGTGTGAAGGAAATATTTTTTACATTATATTCAGAACTTTAGTGCAAAATGAACAGGTTCAAGTGAAATTCTAGACAAATGGGTTTTTCTTTTCTACAGCTATATACTATGACAATATTAACATGCATTCACACAAAACCGCAATCTTCAAATGATATTCCCTCAAAGAGAAATTTGAGTTATGTGCTCATTATTATCAGTTTAGACAATGCAATTGTATATCACAGTATGACTCCATTGTAATATGATAAATTATCATATTGAAATATCGGCCAGCCCAACTCCAAAGTTCACCCTAAACCACGTTAGATCTTGTTTGCAGACTTGGGGAGTAATGGAATACATGGAGCAGAGTTACACAATTAGGATACAAAAAAAGGTTATTATGTATTTTGTTAAGGATGCAGAAAAAAAAAGACAATCACAGTACTGATACATTTAGTAGAAATGTTGAGTATTAGCGTGATTCCTATTTTAAAAGGCATTTTCAATTAGAGCACACCACATGGTAGTGCACATCGACCATGCACATGTGCAGACATTACAACACGAGTCATCTATTACGCACTGTCATTATAGTCCTGTGGGCTACCGCCTGAATTAGCTTCATGACAAGGAAAAATACGCCGGGCAGAGGACACATTTTTGATGCTAAAAATCTTGGTTTACTCTTTTTTTTTTCTACGGTCACACAAATCTGTTGTCTTGCATATTATACAAATGTCTATTAGTTCAAAGAAAGTCTACTACATTTTTACTAACAGGTTATTAGTCATTTTTAAAGTAACCCTTCCAACCATGCTTGTTTAGTCCATACAGAAGACAAAAGTGCAGAAATCAGTTTGTCATTTAACAGGGGTTAAATGCTGGACTATTTGTGAGAGTGGTTATTGATCCTCTCTAATAACTCTCTGCCAGAAAGCGAATAAGCATATTTGCCTAAATGTCAAACTACTCCTTAGACGACTGTATAATAACTTACTCTGTCACAAGATCCAAAGAGGCATGATTATCCCCAAATTATGTATTCCCCTCAAAATGTGACCATCAACCTTGCAGATGGTGCTCAGCTAGACATCACACTTATATTTGCGATGCTTGGGAAAAAAGTAATGGGTAATTCATTTTCTTGAGTAAAGAGCTCCAGGCTGTTGAGGAGTAATCTCACACAGTACTAGCCAAGATATTACTGCCTGCATTGTGAAGAAATAGCTTGAAAGCAGCTCAATTAGGTAAGTAAAGATTATGAAAAAGAGAATCCTTGGTTACTATATGTGGCCTGTTTTCCTGCCTATTGTCTCCCGAGCTGCTGCCTTCTGCTGTCTCATTCTTGCTCATGCTGTTCCAGCTCTTTAATTTAGCCTTCGCCGAGCCTAGGAAGATTACAATGGCCTGCGACGGGCCAAGGTGCACACTGGTGCTCCGCTCTACAAGCAGGGAACTAAAAGAGGAACAGGGGGGTAAATCAAGATCCATCCCTGGGTTGATAGATGCTGAATGGAACTGATAGAGAACATAGAGCAAGGTCAGCATCCATTAGCCATGCCTCGAAGTCACAGATGGGTAACTCCAAAACAGAGGGGTCTGTCTGGGCGGTTACTGTTAACACCTCTGTCTCACACTAGATATTTTACTGTGTCTGCCAGCATACATGACATGTAGACCTGCTGCAAACAGGTTTGTTTTTGTTTTTTTGCAACACATCAGCTGGCCTGGCTCCCGAAGTTGGTACCATTTATTTGATCTTGCTTTTGTGTGAAAAGTAAACCCCTTTCCTACTGGACAAAAAACCCACAAACACCCACTAACATCTGGCTTTTGTCTTTAGTGGGAAAGGTTACAACCTGCATGCATTACCAGGACAATGACTCTGCGGGTCAAAGGTATATATCGACTCCAGGCCCGATCGGCAGTGATGTAAACATGATACCCGGATAGACATGCTAATTTCCCCCACCAGTAACTTCGGCAACTCTTTGTCAACTCAACCACAAAAATCTGTGTCCGCCCAAGCTGCGCTCATACATCATTTCGAATTAGTTGCCAACGAGTTTGAAAGAGAGACTGAATAAGTAACAGATATAAAAAATAATAACCACTGTATGGTGGTAACAGTAAAGGTCTAACTGCTTCTTAGTTATAAAAGCCAGATAAGGCCTCTTTCACTGCCCACCATCCTCCAGGATCGCAAACCCGCACGACAATGACGCCGCCAATGTCATGCTGTCACCTGAGCTGAGCCATTATTACACAGGCATTCTTAATAGCCCTATAGATTAAAGTCCAGAGGAACAAGACACCAACAGATTAAAAAAAGAAAGATAGGAAAGAGGATGATGAATTGCCTCCGATTGCCAGGCAATCATGCATAAATTACTAGGATGTGCTTAGGTATAATAACCAGCGCTGTTTTAAGTGATCGCTCACTCTCTGGGAGCTGTTGGAGGAGTGAGTGGAGATGTAGGGGGAAAGAGATGGGTGGCGGGTAAAGAAAGGAACGGGTCGCCGCTGTCTACTCAATCACATCACCGTCAAGGGTATCGCCCTGACACTGTCTCCACTCTGTGCCCCCAGCCTCTGCACAAATCTCCTGACAGACAGACGCAGCAGCCAAACAGCACCCTCATTCCCCCAGCCAGGGCCCCAAAGGTTCCCTGGGCATGTTTCTGTGGCCCCACAGTAGTCTGCCGCTGGGAGCCCTGGCAACAACTGATTATTCAGGATCTAGGCTAACAAGAAACTGTCATGTGGGTCTCAAAACAACATGTTCTGGTTGTGAATACATCATGAAGCAGGGCGAACCAGCTGTCTTCTGCTTCTCTCTCTCTGGATGTTTTGCACTTTCAGTTGCTGAGCCGATTCATCAGGTAGGAGGATTGAAACCTTACTGTTGACGGTTGCAACTGGGTCCACGACAGTACACATTTCACAGTAATATACACTGAGATAGGCCTACAGCTTCTTCACCATCCTCAGACTTCTCCCACAGTGTGCTGAGAAAACAGTGGCCAAAATCGTCCACACATCCCTGGTTGATTGTTCTTTTTAATATTTCAAAAAAGCTGACGGGGAACTTAAATTATCCAAACGATGAAGACCAAATTTTTAGAAAATAATAAGTTGTTTGTATTAAGTGGCCAGTAGTCAGTAGATATAAACAAGTTTGCTGTTGTGGGCAGGTCTATTGTGGGCAGGTCATACAACAATGACAGTGAAACAGGGAAAGCAGACTCTATTATTATTATTATTAGTAGTAGTAGTAGTATGATTATTATTATTATTATTATTATTATTATTATTATTATTATTATTATTATTAGGGATACCCCTCAAAGTTGAAGATTCAAACCATCAGTTGAAACCCCTCAGTCTGGTACAGGCAGCTGCAGACGCGGACCGAGGGTGAGTCAGACAGAGGCAGCTGCCCAGAGATAGAGGCTCCCTTTGGTCAGGCTCCTTTATGACATTATCTTCTGCCTTTTGCTCAGAAGCAGGGAATTAATAGCTCACATCAACCTGATATAGTCTCTGGCTTTTGTTAGATCGTATTCACTCAGAGGACTAAGTTGTCTTGTTTACTACATGAATGTCGCTGTCACCCAATAAAGTCTCGCTTGATAGTCCATATGAAAAAATGGAAAAGTGTGATGAACCGTGGTCTGAGCATTTGGCTGTTGCCTTTATTCACCTGTTGTAAAGCCGTCTGACAAGCTGCACACCATAACGGCAAACTGTCATATTAAACAGGCTTGGGGTGCGTGGTAGCTTACCTCGTAGAGCGTGCACCCCACATACCGAGTGTGATTCTACAATGCAGCTGCCCACGTTCAACTCTGACCCGTGGCCCTTTGCTTTTCCATCCCCCCCATTTGCTTTTAAACTTCAGCCGTACTGACAAATAAAAAGCTAATAAAGAATCCTTTAAAAACAAAAATAACAGGAACAGTTGAATATTTGTATTGAACATCCAAACCCGAGTTGGGTACAGCACAAATTAATATCATGTTAAATGTGTCTAAATGTCCTACATAAAATTTCCAAACAGCACCATACATAAACAAGTCCTTATCATTTAGCTGTTTTGGCAAGGGAGAAAAAATCTACCCTGCACACATGGAGGATTTTAGTGCACCGGACTCTTGAAGGGTGAGTTGAGCAACAGCACAGCCTCTGAGGACAATGCATATTATTGCATATCGGTTCCTCTCACCTTTCACAATGTGTACCCTGCCACATCAGTGCTACTTTCTTTGCCATCTGCAACAACTCAAATAGCCAGTGAGCTTGGCAGGAGTTCAGGCTAGCCACAGTTGACTCTCCACTGCAGGGGGTCGTATCTCCGACTGGTAAAACACTTCAGGGGCCTGGCATTCGTCTCCCTTCACCACATCTTTCTTCATCAGCATCACTTTGTGTGCTCCTCACTTAAAACATGATACTGCAGTCCCTGCTCCTTTAAAGCCCTGTATCCCTTTCACCCTCTCTCTCTCTCTGATTGCTTATAGTGGTGCAGTAATGCTAGCAAAGCACGGAACTGGGGAGCAAAACAAACTTTGGACACTAAATCGTATTCACAATGGCAAATTAGGCAGAAGTGGTTGCAAACCATCCCACCGAATCAAGCACACGCACACACACAGGAAGAGCAGGAGAGTGTGTTTCTCCTCTGTGACTCATTATAGACCTGATAATAAGCAGAAAATGTAGGTGAATAGGAAAAATGGTTTAAGGATACACTGGTTAATATTTACATGGCACTTTGTCTCCATCATATCCTATACTCCAATGCACAGCAAGAAAGGAGGATTAATAGTCCCACTTTTCCTCCCATTAATCCATGAAGACACTACAGAGCTACTCCCCTCCTCCCCTCCTCCCTCTCAGAGTTTTTCTTTCTGTCTTTTATATCCCCAGTGACCCCAAGTTCAAAGTAGCAATACTGAGCAGAGTTTGTGTTTGTACAGATGAGGACTCTCTCCAGCAGTATCTGAAGGAATTGAGAAGGCAGAGTTGAAGTCTGTCAACCCTTGTCTTGAAATAGCAGGCGGCAAAGAAACAGAGGGAACAACAGAGTATGTAGGAAAAGGAAAGAGACAAAGGGCCTGTTGCCAGGACAGTCAGGGCCTCTGGGATGAGTTTGGGGAGAAGGGGACTCAAGAGTGCCCAAATAAAAACATACCCTCAACCCCTTCAAAACACCACATGCATTCACACACAAAAATGGACATTCTGGCACATTCACACTTAGTGCACATGAGCTTAAACCACATCAGCTTCATCTTAGTTTAGCTACATAGCTTGAGTTCAGTTAGCCAAGGATTACCTCTCTGGACTGAGCTCCAGCTGGATCACACCAAAGACATACTGCTACACTCTTGTGCACAGTTGCCAACTGTGGGACAGCTAAAGTGCTGCGGTGCACTATCCGAGATTGGCGCTACATATGTGCAGCACTGCCATCACTGGTCTCTGCAGCATCACAAACGCGACAGGCAAGCACACAAAGCATGCAACATGAAGAGGCAGCTGACCTGAGAGGTTTGAGCTTGCCTCCAGGGTGGAAGCAGTCAGTGTCTAACACCCTCATGTTCTACTAGCATATAGCACACTAAAGTACACACTGAGTGACCCATAGAGACGCACACAGAGGACAAACCGGATCTGTTTGTTCTGTTCACTACTGCACCATTGACCTTGGAGAAAAGAGCTAATAAAAGTGTGTTATTGAACACTGTCTCTATTTATTTTGTCCTTTAAATGAAAATCCCCTAAGGTGTGTCTGAGCAGACCTAAGAATAATGCAGGAATAACACAAGAGGAGCGGGGGTAAAACAACAAAAGGGAAGCAGGTTATAATGGAAACAAAAAAATAATGCCTGTAAGTAAACAATGGTTTAGAAAATCCCTCTAAAAATAAAAAATGCTATCTTTCATCGACCGGACCTGCATACAGACGTTTGTGCCTGAAAACTGCAAGTGACTGAAATTGAGTTTCACACCATCTTTTTGTTTTCAGTGTAGGTCATGACCCGCCAGCAACACAGCACAAAAAGATAGGACAGTGCTCTGTTATCCAGCTGCAAGAAGCGATACAGGTCAAAGCAGCTGAACTTCCCAATACAAAGTTTCAAGTCCAGCAGGTTCTTTCTATTTAAGAGGGGAAAAAATCCATGAGGGTTGATGCCTTAACTTGCAGTTTGCTGTGTGTTTTATCTAATATCTCAAGTGTCCCTGCCTTTCTTCACAACAAGCCAGTTTTACATGACTTGACTGATATATAGACATATTGGTATCAATTGGTATCAGCATATATGTTTTCCAATATGTGCCAATATGAAAACCTTTTTTACAGATGTAGAAAATTATTTGGGGCGATTTTGAAAATGGTATCCTTGAGCCATTTATTTAATTTTTTATTGAAATGGTCAGCTGATACTGACTGATACTGAGCATGATGTTAATTTAGCAGTTTCTGTTTCTATATTTTTTTTTATTGTTAGTGTTCCTTAGATAGATTGGGTTACAATGTAATTCATTGTATATATGATGTATAGTAATGTATACTGTTCTTTAATAATAATAATAATAATAATAACAATAATAATCGTTTAGGAGAGCAGATTTTGAGTAACTTTGCAGATTCAAAGCGGTGCAAAATCCACAATGAAAAGGTCTTTTTTTTATTCCAGCTCAAAAATATTATATATATATACGCAATATATACATTCACCGGCCACTTTATTAGGTGCACCCGGTTTCTTAATTAAGTGTCAGTGTGGTCTTGCTGCTGTTACCTATCTGCTAGAAAGTAGGTCTTATGTGTTCACAGATGCTCTACTTCATTCCTCTGTTCTAACCAGTGGATATTTGAGTTACTGTTGCTTTTCTATCAGCTCCAACCAGTCTGGCCATTCTCCTCTGACCTCTGGCATCAACAAGACATTTGCGCCCACAGAACTGCCGCTTACTGGATATTTTCTCTTTTTCGGACCATTCTCTGTAAACCCTAGAGATGGTTGTGCGTGAAAATCCCAGTAGATGAGCAGTTTCTGAAATACTCAGACCAGCCCGTCTGGCACCAACAACCACGCCACATTCAAAGTCACTTAAATCACCTTTCTTCCCCATTCTGATGCTCGGTTTGAACTGCAGCAGATCGTCTTGACTATGTCTACATGCCTAAATGCATGCCACGCATGCGTTGCTGCCATGTGATTGACTAATTAGAAATTTGCGAGCAGTTTGACAGGTGCACCTAATAAAGTGGCCGGTGAGTATATATATATATATGTATACTCACTATACTATATATATTGGTAATCAGTGAATATTTCACCTCTAAATGTGAATCAAGACGGCACAAAGGGCAACGACAAAGAGAGGATGTGGGTGGGTAAAGAAAAAGGAGGTAAAATAAGCAGGTGAGAGATTGATATACATCCTTTTGTACTGATTATTATCTTGAACCAAATAGCATAGATCAATAAAAGCATGGAACACGTATAGCCTCTCCTAATCCAGAATAACAAGTAGTAAAGGTAGGGCAAGAGAGATATATTTGAGAGAAGGGCAAGAAGAAGAGCAAAGGGCAGGGAAGAGGGACTCTTCTCTGCTTCGAAAGGGTGAGCTTGTTAGTGAAAAGAGATAGCATAAAAAACCCTGAACATGCACTCAAATGTGCAAAAATGGACACACATATTGTTGTGACAGGTGTACGTGTCCCTGAGTATTCTTGAAGAATGTGTCCCTGCAACATCAATACGTTATGTAGCAGTTAACGTGCCGGGCTTTGCCGTTTTGCCTGTCGTCTATTCTGCTCGCCAACCAATAGACTAAACCTTGCACTTGGTTGGGAAGAATAGGAAGGGGGAAGGAAAGAAAAACAAAAGCGATTGATATAAATGATCTGCCGGGCCGAGAGAGGCCCCCAGGCAGGGGCGAGCGAAGGTCCGCTCGATACCAATTGATCGTGTGAGGCCCAGGCATTCGTCTTAATTCTGACTAATTAGGGCAGCGGCTGACGAGGAGGGGGTTAGAGGGACAAGTTGTTTGTGTGTGTGCATGCGTGTCTGTGCGTCTGTGGGACCTCCCAGATCACAAAATCAAGCCCCCGTGTTTACAAAGCGTGGAACAAGTGGAGGATTAAGGAAATCAGTTTAGGAAACAACAACCATCACCACATTAGTGTTGCTGCCAAAATAATTCCCCTGTCTTCAGTGGGTTGCCTGACAGGCAAGATGGGAGTAAATCCTTCTCTCACTTTTCTATTTTTTTCTTGTTTGTGTGAGAACTGCTGATTGCCAGCACATGCCTGGCCTTTGGTAGCCAAGAGGCAGCAGGAGAGAGATCCAGCCTCACAGATTGCACAGATAGACATCAAAGCATTTTAATGGGCACAAAAGGAAAAAGTTGGGCTTGATCAGCGGAAACAATTAGGATAAAAGCATGATTTACTTGCATCATCCTCAGTGTGAAGAATGATGGGATGTAATCTCTTGGTTGAGGGTGAAAGAGAGATGTGTGTGGAGACCTGAGACAAGTGCTTCAGTGTGCGATCCTCCAGCAGTAGTGCTGGGAGGTGTCTCGGAGTTTAGAGGCAAAGCCCTGTTAAAAATCGTGGCATTTGGGAGCAGACATTGAGCGGGTGCTGCTGAGCTGCTGAGAGCCCGGCTTAGACTCTGATTTCTATCTGTCACTCCCAGAGGAAGTTAGCAGCGTGAAGTGGAAGGTGGCAGAAGGGGAGGGATCGCCATGAACGAGGGGGCAGCAGCAGGAACAATTCTACCTGACTGGAAATCTGACAACAGAAAACACACACTCACACACATACACACACAGTCATTCATGTGAGGGTGCATCAGCCGGCCTCACGCAGCCCTGGCCTCACAGACAAAAGTGACAAAATATCAGTGAGTAAAAGTGACAGACAGGCAGCGGATCTGTATCAGACAAGATACCATTGTTGAGGAGATACACACAAAAAAAAAGCTCAGGCAGGCCATGCTGACTTGCGCCCTTTGTCAATCACTCTCATAGGCCAGGAGAGACTGACAGATACTCTTGAATATCAGCTACTCCCTCTTGTTCTTTGACACCTAAACTTTACTGCCCTTTCCACCTCCAGCACACTGTTCCATGCCAGCTATTCATACCCCAGCCTGCCGCGCTTTTTCACCCCCAGTGGGAAGAGCTCTATCAGGGCTTCACAAAGAGAAGCACACAAACTAACGCTGGGTGTTTGGATATCCTCACCCAGACTATAAATACCGCATCGGCTCCCGACGTGGTGTCAGTCTTCTCACATCAAATTAACCAATCAGGGTGGACATGTCCCCTGATTTCTCTGCTCGTCAGCTCAAGTGTGATGTCCTAATGACTGTCTGGTCGTCGATACAGGTCCGCATAGCAGTGGGCCCTGAGGGGGACAATTAGGGAGAGTGGGAGATGTTTTCCCTGATAAGTGTTGTCACTGCTGGTATTGGAACTAATAAGCTGTAATTTGCTGTTGTACACTCTGATAACACACTGTAACAGCACAACCAGACAGATGGGTGAGCCCTACAAGGCTTTACATGAAAGTGACACAAATGCTTTGATTAACTCTGAACGGTGGCATCCACAAATGGATGCACTGTTTATGAGATCGGACGTGTGTGACATATTTATAATTCCCCAATTGTGCAGAAGAGTGCTCTAGAAGAGAGAGGAAGACAAGTGTCATCATCCAATCACAGCCGCAGTTTTGTTTTGATATTATTACAGCACAATTTTGATGGAAATGTGATGAAATTGGTGTGAAGAATTTTAAGATGAAGATCAATGTATATTAAAAAGTTATATGTTGAAAAATGAATGTCAGTTGGTGATTATCTGTTGACATTTTATGCCTTAAATTAGATTTACCGGGTAGGGCTTCCTCTTGGGCTGAATACAAAAAAACAAAATTGCTATTTAAGATATTAGATTAGTGATGGGTCAGTTTTAGGTTTGTTACCAATTAATACGTTTAATTGGTGGAGGCTCTGCATGATATAACTACATCTGGCACGCAAAAAAGTCCTTTGAGCATTAACATATTTGATTTAGGGGAAAATGATTCCATTTGACCTCAGATTTGTAGCAGTGGGTCAGTACTTATTTATTTTATGTGGCAAAACCATTCTGTGAAAAAAATATTAAGAGGATTTGACAAAAAGTCGAATATCAAAGTAATAATAAATGCAGATTCCAAGTTATCAACATTGAAGTGTCCAAAAAGCAAAAGACATTCCATTTACATTATAGAAGTGAAAGCAATTTTACTTTATAAATCCCTTTAACGATCAATCTACTGACACAACTATTTTCTGCTGATCATCCATAGATTTATCAACTGCTATATTCAGCACAGATTGATGACTCCTGGTGGTTAGAGAAAAAACCTTTTGATGGATTTCCTCTTTAACATGCATGCACGTGTTAAGCTTTCTCCCATCAGAACAAAAAAAAAGCTCTTATTGGCTCTTTGCAGAGGCACAAGATGAAGAATAGATGGCCAGAGAGACAGATCATCATATAGACACAGGTGGCGTGAGACTGCGCCACGCTGTCTGTTGTGCGGATGACTGACGGCTACCAGTAGAGCGGGAGGTTGGCTCTGCCAATCAGCAGACGTCAGCACCAGTCTGCAACACCGACCAACAATCAGCATGAAGAAGTGAGCATAAGCCTCGCCGGACTGCTCTCTCGCTTTCTCGCTTTCTCTCTCTCTCTCTCTCTCTCTCTCTCTCCAACTTTTACTTTTCCCCTCTGTGTCACCATCCTGCCAGAAAAGTGATGGGGGTGTGTGTATTATTGTCAGCGTGGCAACGCAGTGTCACCATAAACTGTCATGTGCTGATTCGCTTGAGTCAATATTTACCCTGATTTGCGTGGCCTTGTTAGGCAGTCATCTGACAGCAATTCATCTGATTACGGACTTATTCAAATGTGGCATAGGCGGGGAGAAAATCTTGGGAATTTGCTCATACAGGCTGTGCATTTGGGCACATATTGGGGCTTACATGTAAATACTTATACTGTCAAATATCACTTTGACACCGTTTTGAACCGGAGAGGGGGGAATTGCATTCAGCTATCTACAGCAAAACAACAATTCATTTTAAAATGAGGTGACTGATGTGTCACAGTGAATAATAAGTGATGGCTGAGGGGGGGTTGTTCCGCTGTCAGTAACTCAGTCAGCGTTTCATGCATTCATTTACACAGACCCTTAAATGTAGCCTAAGTACAGCTAAATATACAGTATCCATTTCTTTTTAATATCATCTCTGAGAAGCCCCCAGAATCCATCCTTTATGCCCCGTACCAAGCCAAGTCTTCAATTTAATTCCCCATCTGTGGACAGCTTGAAATATTATCCAAGAAATGAGATCCGTGACCCTGAATACAGAGTGTGACGCAGCACAGGGAGCAGGATGGAGACATGGCCTGATTCTGTGGCTAAGAGGCATGCTTTAGTGGAGAGAGGAGGCCTGAATCCTCTCCCCAAGTGGCATGGCTAAATATTTGCCCTCCTTCACTTGGCTGTCTAGACACATCCACTCAGCCCCCTTCCTATCACTCCTCTGTTCTGCTCAGAAGCGGCGAGAGCTGGCACGGTCAGCCAGGCAGGGCGCCAAACCCACGACAAAAAGTTTCTCCTCATTGCCAGAGGTCACGAAAGTTCAACAACCTGGAAAGAATGGGCTTCGCATTTTTAAAACCTCTGGGCAACCATTCGGGGAGTCACACGCACACCAAGAGAGGGACGGGAGGGGGGAAAAAGCGCTGTCAGATGCTCTTTGTGCTTCCCAATGATTTGGAGAAAGGAACCCTCAGAACTCGACGAGCGGTCTCTGCAGACTTCTCCACGTTAGTGTTCCATATTCATTACCTTTTTTCCACATTTACATGGCAGGGTTTTAATTGCCTACAATTCAGACTAAAAAGCTCGATGAGTGGAGCCCCATGCCTCCTGAGAGGGAGATGTGGGAAGTCCACCACCAGCACGCTCAACCAGATAGACGAAGAACTACTAAGAGCCCTCATTACGCACAACCAGATTATTCCCTCTGCTATCAGCTCAAGTTAATTGACACGCAGTCGCTGGGCTCCAGCAAACTGATGAACCAGCGTGACGACCGCTATGCAGCCAGTGAAGCTGATATCCAAACAGCCCTGTGCAGATCATTGAACAAGTCAAACAAAACATCTTTAATTTAATGAATACTCTTTATCCGTGAAAGGTGTTAATCTTGTGTCAAAGATCTGTTTACTTCGTATTGTCCAAAACTAAATGAAAAAAACACCAGCAATTTGGGTCTGACTCCTGTTCACCTGTGCTTATACTCTTAAATTGAAATGACTCAACACCATCCCTGAACCAAAAGGAGTGGAAAGTAATGTAATGCATTTACCCAAGTACTTTTTATGTACAAGTTTGTAGTACTTGCTAAAATTAAGCAACGGACACCTTTCTCACTGCCAGTAGACCAGTATGCCTTTCTGTTTTTTTTTTCTGGAGTGTCACGTTCACCGCAACAAATGTGCCAGAAAACAGGGTTAATAAACAGTAGAAAGCAACACGGAGGCCATAGAAAATGTTTGTTCATTTTATAGCTGTTACTTATTCAGTCTCTCTTTCAGACTCGGTGCAGACTAGTTCTGAACGATGTCCGAGCACTGCTTGCACAGAGGTGGCTGGAAATTGTCGCTGTGTTAACGGAGGCATGAATCATAGCATCACACCAAAGAGGGGCGAAAATTAACGTCTGTATCCGGGTGTCATGTTTCCATGATGATCGGAGCTGGAGCCGATAAAAACCTTCTGCAAAGTCATTTGTCCTGAGAATGAATGCCGATTGTAACCTTTTCCACTAAGACAAAAGCCATGTGAGTGGGTTTTTGTGTTGTCCAGTGGGAAAGGGGCTATAGAGACAGGAGAGTGCTATCGATTTCCTAAGTCTCCACCAGAGAGCAAATAAGTAGTATATCTCCCACAATGTTGAACTATTTAATTTATTTCTGCAGTTAAATGTTTATTTGATAGGGACTGATACCGTTTACATAAAGAATTGTACGTCAATTAACCAAGATCAAACGACTTAAGGCTAAGAGCTAAGTAACTTTTCTAACATGAAATCGGTGAGCCCTTCACAGAGTGAATGTGGTGACGCATTCTTGTCAACCACGATTTGATATCACTAATGTTGTCTTGCAGAATCAATAAGCAATCAGCTAGGTTTAATAATGGCAATCTGACATTGATGGATGGACAGCAGCAGTCAAACATTACTGAAGGCCACTATCTTTACTGGCTGCTCGCTTTCTACATGGCTTCACAATAAGATAGAGTTTGTGTGTCTGTCAAACTGTGTGTGTGTGTGTGTGTGTGTGTGTGTGTGTGTGTGTGTGTGTGTGTGTGTGTGTGTGTGTGTGTGTGTGTGTGTGTGTGTGTGTGTGTGTGTGTGTGTGTGTGTGTGTGTGTGTGTGTGTGTGTGTGTGTGTGTGTGTGGGTGGGTTTGTGTCTTGGGAGGGGGTAAAATAAGATAACGATAAGATAAGCCAGAGTGTGTGTACGTATGCATGTGTATGTGTGAGCTATAGTTGTGAGGTAGATAAGGGAATAAAAATAGAACAGAAGTAAAAAGCCTTTAAAGTGAATCATAGAAACTGCAACATAACGTATTAATATTATTAGAATCATTATGTTGTGTGGTTGTCGTGAGAACTGTTAGTGACTTGTCCTCTCACCTGGTGTCCACCCACCCGTCATGTGTCACAGGCTGGATCACTGACGTCCTCTACTGAACAACTCTGAAATTATGAAAATGAATCACTTCAGTGGTACTATCAATTCTATTCAATGGAATATTACATTCCTGTAACACTGCCATTTATTTGATTTCACTTCTAATCATCTCCTAAAATGTAACAGTTAACCAAGATGCTGTATGAATCCAGGTCTCTGCACTACCACATACCAAACTATTTAACAGGTTTATTCAACAGAATTACCAGCATTTTTAAACTTGCAGCGATGTGATGAGGAAGCAAACTGCTAGAGAAGATGAGGAAACATGCCTGTTACACATGCTGTTTTTCATTACTCTGCACTGCCTGGTTGTTCTGAGCTCTGGTTATATTCTGTCACATTAACGTTAGATAGAGGATACGTTGACAGAGAGGACACTGCACATTGAGACTGTAGGGCTTTTCTAAGGCTGGTGGCATTGGGACATGAAGACAAGTGTGTATCTGTGTGTGTATCTGTGTGTGTCTGCAGAAGGAAAGGGTTGCCTGTGGAGCGGAGCATGTGGATGCCCACCCACTCAGCAGCCTTGCGGCCCTCGTCATTTCGCATCAATCCACAGCCCCTCAATATAAATAGGACATCCTAAAGCTATGCAGCACTAAGAGAGGCAATGGCATTATGCATCGACCCTGGGCCCCTCAGCTTGAAATATGACTATACCCCAGCCTGTTGTTTAAACTTGTCCCTAAAACTTGTACACCACTCTGTTAACGGGCCATTATTTTTACAGTTATGTATACGTGATATTAACGTACTTGTACTGCCGACAATAATACGGGGCAAGTGAGTGCCAACAAATGCAAAACCGCAATTTTGGAAACATACTTGTTCTGTTTGTTTTTTTACTTTGAAACAAGTAAAAATGTTTTTCCAAGAGTTTATAACTCTTTTTTAGGTTTCCTTTGATATTAATGGAGCTTTCACACACACTGAACTAACTTCTTAATTGTCATTGTGAGACCTCAAATATCCAGTGAAGCACACTGGACTACTCTTTTTCATTTATTTTCCAATGTGGTACTCGATTCATGGGTAGGATTAATACCAACTATAGGCCATTTCACAGTTTTAAACATAACCCTTATTATTATTATTATTATTATTATTATTATTAAAGTTCCCTTTAAAGTGATACAGATCACAGTAGAGTACTTAATTTGATACCATCTTGTCAGTAGAAGCATCCTCGCACGCTGAACCACCAAATACACTGCATTCACTGCACCAAATACACTGACTTCGGGACACCACAGACTGTATTGGTAGTACTGCCAGGGTAGTGGGCCAATCGCACGTCACATTTAATTGCTTGCAGTGATTTTTGGCAAGCAAAACCATCCAAATCCCGTTTTTTTTTGATTGACTGGACAATTTACGAACTACTTTGTACTGGGTTATTTTAGTATCGAGTACCGATACCAAGCCCTAAAGGCCCCGTGTTTGGTCCAATTTGAAACCTCTGCAAAACACTATTAGTGCAAATGCACAAAAAGTAGCGACATGGTTTCACAATTGTTTTAGGAGGTTTGCTGAAAATAACTACGAATTTTGCCTTTTGAAAGTACGATGTTGGCTTAACATGCGCACAAACATATCCGGGCTGTAAGGAATTGAAGGTGGTGCACTAAAATAGAGAGTACAGTTCCACACAGTAGCTTCCCTGTGGCATCACAGAAGCTTCACACTTCATTACTGCAAGGCCAGCGACGTGTGAAGCCATTATGTAGGAGCAGTGGGAAGGGGAGCGTGTGTTTGTGTACGTGTGTGTTGAGGGTATAACTAGGGGGTGCAGGCTGTGTGTGCATGTGTGGTTGGGTGGGGTGGCGGTTTGGGGAGGTACTTAATAATAACCCCCCCTTGCTCAAAGTGCTTTCTGGATGCAGGATCAGGCCATTCACATGGAAACATGGTTTAATATATTCAAACAGCTGGGAGGTGTTGTCTGTTGTCCCAGTGTCAAATGAAAGAGGACGAACAAACAGCTGGCAGGGCATTTTCTTGCTCCATAGCTCTGCTTACAACTATACTTTAATAAACGGAGTCTGATGCACATGCATGGAGCAATTTGCAATGAATCACATAGTAAATAAGCTCCAAACTACTGTCGTGCAACTAAAGGCAAGACTCAGCTATAGCCTCTGTCTCTATCATGAGAAGAGTAAACAAATATGTGTCCTCTACTTCCATCTAGTGACCAAAAGCAGAACGTCATCCTTGTTTATGCTATGCTTTTTAGCAACACATCCCTGTATGACTTCTCCATTTACACAGTCAAGGACCCCAATGATGAAAAAGATAGTGGTGAATGGTAACAATAAATGCAATCATAAGTAACTTATGTCTCAACTATTCCTTTCACTCAGTGCCAATGTTGCATTGCAACAACCTTCACAAAGTTTTACAATCAAACATATGAATCTTCAAAGAAGTCGTCCTCTTACTTAAATCGTTTTTCAACATTTTTGATATGTTGTGATGGTTATGTTCTGCCAAAAACTGCCCACTGAATTTAAAAAGAATAGCTGATTATTTTTTAAAACAGCATGTTGCTTAGACCAGTACTGACAGGCATGGTGCTCGAAAGCCTACAAGTGAGTGCACAAGTTCTTCTGTTAACTGCGGGACAATCGGACATTCATTTTCAATCAAGAACTTTAAGGTTTGTGGCAGTATCCCAGGGCACTTTATGTGACTGCCAACGCTCAGCATTTAGCATGGATAGAAAATTTGGCTCCTGAAATTAATTCTACAAGCCAGACTAGCAGCATGGCAAAGTTATCACATTCATTTTCATTCAAATGGCCAGTTGACAAGACCCGTGTTCACACACTAGTGAAGCGTATATGGGGCTTTTCTCATTTACCTATTTTTACTTTCTGCCTGTGACTCAGAAATGAATCTTAGCGTGCCTTCTTGAAGGATGTTTTAATTACTAAAATGCATCTCAAGGAGAGAGGAGGCTTGCTGGAGGAGCTATAAGTGATGCTGCACAGATGTATCCTTTGCAAAAACTTTTTAGGCAACTGTGACATATAGCATAGAGTGGCACACAGCTGGAAGCACAGCAGCTGTACCACTTTAATTGAAGACTCCAAAATCACAGACGTCTCCTTTTGTTAAATGCTTGTTGCCTCAATTTCTCCCTCTTCGCATCTCTTACTCGCATCTCAGGTGGGAGGGACTAAGACACGAGGAGAGGAGGTGAGGAAATAAATCTAGGATGGAAACTGAGAAATAAGTGGGGACAGTCAAAGCCAGTATACTAAAAGTCCTTAATGTAGAACAGACATCAGAGAGGGGCAATAGGAAGATGTGGGTATATGTAGTGATTTTGGTAAGGAAACAAAGCATGTGAGGATATGGCAGTAGGGACATGGGGAATGGATATAGCAATACTTTTGTTTCTTTTAAGGGCACATATTAGATGTAAGGTACTAACTTATAATAGCCAGATAGACAGGAGCATTGAGACTAACATTATGCTACAATTTGTATTTCAGAATGAGTTACTAGTTCACATCATATTGTTGTACTGAGGTCGTATTTCCATATTAATCCACAACAGATTTCCCTTTGGGTGTTATCGACTATAAGAATATCCTATAAAATAAATATTTATGGCTGAAAATTGAGAAACTCACAGTAACCTATATATTCTTGGTTTTATTTCTTTATATATCTCAATGTCATTTTGTATGCGTTTCTTTCAAATGCTCCTAATGTCTTATGTAAAGCACTTTGAATTACCTTGTTGTCGTAAGGTGCTATAAATTAACTTGCATTGCCTTTTCTAAAGGAAATTCAACTCATACTAACTGAATTCACAGTTTACCACTAAACATGCCCTTATATTATGAGTGAGGCATGACCTTTTACAAGAAATAAGTGTGTTTCAGAAATACCAACAAAACAACAACAAAGCTAAATGCATGACTTAGTTTATAGCTTTTTTTTGTTGGCATTTGACAGCATCAAATACTTTGTTAATTATTATACTCACCAATACATCAGCTGCTGAATTTGTATATAAACTTATTAAAATGACGGACAACACTATTCAGTTACCTTGGCGGTTAACTTGTTGTTTGTGCCGGGGGGAAAAACACACGTGGAGTTTACTTTGCCTTTTTTGACAGGCAGTGAGAAAGGACATCTATGCAACGCCGCAAAGACCCCAAAGGGCCAAGATGGCTGCGCCCGTGGCAGACGCCGGGGAGTTTGAAAGCTGGCTAAATGATCGACTAGACTCGCTAGAAGTGGACCGTGAGGTGTATGGAGCGTACATTTTAGGGGTCTTACAAGAAGAGGAGAGTGAAGAGGAGAAAGAAGAAGTGCTGCAAGGGATTTTATCCGCGTTTCTGGTGAATATCCAAAAAGCGCCATGAGACCCGCTCACCCACTGAGGCTGTGTGCTTTATCATTTGTTGCTGTCCGTCTCGCTTCTGCCGGGCGGTGCCACTGACAGCGCTGATGTCAGCTGGTATTTATGGAGCTAAATATCGGGTTTAGATGCGGCAGTGTGTTACGAGCTGTCCTCTCCTGCCACGTAAAATACAATTCAACAACATATGAGTCAATACCTGATACGGTTCCTTATCTTAGATGTGTTGGGAACATGTTTAACCGTGTGTGTGTGTGTGTGTGTGTGTGTGTGTGTGTGTGTGTGTGTGTGTGTGTGTGTGTGTGTGTGTGTGTGTGTGTGTGTGTGTGTGTGTGTGTGTGTGTGTGTGTGTGTGTGTGTGTGTGTGTGTGTGTGTGTGTGTGTGTGTGTGTGTGTGTGTGTGTGTGCGTGCGCGCGTGCGCACATTACCAGCTGTATTATCTAATGGGAATAATAGTTACTGTTCATAGAGTTAGCATAGTGCAAAAAAATGTTTATGTTCTATTTTCATATCTATCTTGTGCACTGCTGCTGGATACTTCCTGTGTCAGCCTCTGGTAGACAAACCAGATATGGGATCACAGCAGCATTGTATGCATCATGCGCTGGTTGCGGTTGAATGCAGCTGTTGTTCTGTAGGGGCTCATTAAATGTCTGGCTAATTAATAAGCAGGCTGCTGAGTGTATAAAGTAAGCTGTTAACTGCCATTTTTCTTTCGTGTGCAGGATGAGGACAATGTGGAAGATGTCTGCAAACAGATCATCAAGCAGTGGACAGAGTGGTGCCACAGATCTGCAGCCAAAAGCAATGATGATGGTATTTATAGAACTTTGATTCACCCCCATTCCCAATCTCATTGAAATGTAAGATTTTCTTTGTCAGTACGGGGGGGAAAAAAGTTCAGGAAATAAGTTATCAAAGTTGGCAGCACCTTCACAAAGCAACCATCAATCAACCGAAATAAGAACATATAAAAAGCAACGTGCAACAATGCAGTCCAACCCTGCCTATTTATGTTCTATAGGATTCATATAAGCATGTCAAAATAAAGCCAGCAGGCCCATCATCTCCTTTAAATATTGACTCAACAGAGCAAAGACAGCTTGCTACTGAGTCTGTCATCAGAAGGGATTAACTCCATTGAGTTTAAATAATTTGCACTGCGTTTGGAACAGAGCACACAAAGAAAGAGAGATTTGGCATTTCCTGAAAAAACTAAAAACAGTTCCCGAGACTACAGAAAGTTATTGTGGTCTAATGAATGCCAAAAAGTAAATTACAGCTAAGTTTGTTTTGTCACTGTCTACGTACGTAACCATAAGTATGTGTATAGCAATGTTATTGTGGTCTATTTACAGTTTGGCTGCGTTCTGTCATTTCTTTCATAAAGCTGAGGTCCAGGCCATCGCCAGTCTGATAGAAAAACAAGCTCAGATTGTGGTGAAACACAAGGAGGTGTCTGAGGAGTCGAAGAAAAGAAAAGAAGCCCTCCTCGCGCAATATGCTAATGTAACAGACGGCGAGGAATATCCTTTTTTTTTTGCCAAATCTGTTGTACCAATGTTTTTCTTTGACCATGCAGAGACTGCTGCTTTATGTTGTCTTATCCAGTGAATGTTTCCTTCAGACACATTCAGTCATGACCCTTAAGAGTCGTCTTTTCTTGACAAAAGCACTGAAGCTGAAGAAGAGGAGCCAGCGAGTGGGATCACCTTCGCTGGAAGTGAAAAATGTATCCTACGGAATTCAGTGTTACTAATTGCGATATGAATGGGTAATGCAGTAGTCACATAACTCTGACTGCACTTTACTGTTGCAATCATTTACACCTCCATGGTGGTAATATGTAGTAATTAATTATCAGTTAGCTCTTGCTTTCATCCAGTTGTCCTTTACTGAAAGTGTCAGCTCTGTTCAAGAACACCAACGTGGAAGAGGTGCTGTGCAGACAGAAGCAAAAGCGAGACCAGGCTCGCGAAGATGCTCAGAAGAAGAAGGAAGGGGACAAGATGCAGCGGGAGAAGGACAAACTAGCCAAACAAGACAGGAAAGAGAAGGAGAAGAAACGTACACAGAAAGGTGAACGCAAAAGATAAAACCCAGAGAAAGGACACTTTGTATGTTGTGGTTTTGTTACGAGACGCAAATGAAAAAAACAACAGACGTTGCCTCTTTTTAGCTGAACCTCATTGGCACATTCAGTATGCGAACATGTCTTTATCAGACCCTCCATGTTGATTACGTTCTCTTCATATGTGTAAAGAACAATTTAGTGGATATTGCACAGGTCCAAAAGCCTGATTTTTATTTTCTTGGATACTGATATGAACTGATACAGAAATATGTCTTGAAATAAAGGTGCAAATGATGCACTTATGATGATGATCGTGACAGTCAATGATATGTATGTCGATCATTAAAAAAGTGCTTATTTAAGTCTGCCAATATGTTGTTGCAAGGAGTGTGAAACATGCTTTGGCTAAGCTTTGACAGTTACCCCTGAAATGATCAAAGTATACACAAATTGGATTGATCACGGTTAAAGCGAAGGATTGCGTGTAAAGCAACTCAGTCCAGTATTTCTGCTATTATACCCTGTGCCAATATGCCTTTCATTTCTGCACAATTTCTAAGTGAAGGCAAGTTGTCCCGTCAAACTGTTTTGCGTTCATTTCGGTGCTTAAGGTTTTTACTCTCTATGCATTTTGTCTGAGAATAAACACAAAGGAGCGGTCGCTAAACCATACCTCAAATATTTCATGTACCATAATTTGAATGTTTATGATGAGGTTCATCATCTTTTGAAATAAATAAAAAATAAACATTTTCAGCAATTTGGATTGCTTTATTTTAAACCTTCCTGTTTACAGAACAGAGAAAAACAACGTGAACATTAAAATGACAGGGAATGAACGTCTCCTATTCACAAAGCATAGTCAGGGCAATAAGTTTACACTCAGCACTGCTAGAGAATTGTTGTTTGACCCAGCTTTGTAATGGATACAAGCTTTGGTCCCCAGCTGACAAACTGTCTGACACTGATCTGAAATGATTCATACGGACAGTGTGATTAAATTAATTAAATGTAAAACAGTGAACCTTTAAAAGTTTCAGTATCTTTTGGTTATAGATCAAACTTTTGACCAAATATGCAAATAAAACAGTCTTTTGATTACAGTTGAAATAACAGAATGAAAACTAGAAGTTTCAGAAATGAATTGGAACATTTCAGAAAACATTTTATAATTTAGCATATTCATATTAAAATACTGATATAGAGCAAGTCTTCAAAGACTTAACTGCATCCAGAGAATTACATTTCACTGATACGGATATTTATGTTTCTAATGGAAAATGTAATTAATACATTTAAAATTTAAAACACTGAATAACTTTTTTGTCTCTGAAGTTCGAGTGTATTTGGCACGGTTCAAACTTCACCAAATTACAGATAAATAAATAAAAGAAATCTGATTATAACATGTTTAGGTCACATAAGAACAACTGAAGCTACAGAAATTAATTGGAACATTTTTAGAAATGACACTAATATTTAGCATGTTTGTTTTAAACGACTGCCCTTGATGATTCAATTATTGCTTGGGAATACCCAGAACTGAGGTTCCATTACATTCCAATAAATAAGTAAAACAATGAAGAATTCACTGAAATCTTCCTCATAAATAGTGCCTTTAAATACAACGGTGATGAAGCAAGATTAACGTTAATTAAATTGGAACTGACACTAATTAAATGAAATGAAGTTAAGTGCAGCAGGATCAAGTACTTTTCATGCAATTCCTACACAACAAAATCTAGCCGCCTGAAGCTACAAATGACTCATTTCATATTCTGCAGTGATCACTGTGTTGCAGGTAAAATGTCCCTATAGACTTGAAGGTACTTTTTTTACATCACCCTGTTGACTGTAGTCTTTAGCTCATATTACTGCCTAACTCATAACTTAAAAGAGTATCCCTCAAACGGAGAGGGGGGCCTCTGTGTATGCGTGTCCTCCCTGTTAACATGGTGGTCTTGCCTCTTGACAGGTTTTGGTAACGTCATCTGGAGAGCACACCACAGGGCTGTGCGGATCTTCCTTGTGGTAGCAGCAAGGTCCTTCAGTGCAGTGACCAACAACAGGATGTCTATGAAAAAAATCCAAGTTAAAAAGCGGCATCATTTGACAGAGAGAGGAACATATGGCTACCATTTCTATATGAGTTACCTCTGTCCTCTGTGTAATGAGCTCTCTGCCGCTGGTGTTTAGACATGCTGGCAATCTCCTCCTTGCGTCTGGCCTGGGTGATGCAAATAGCCATATGATACCTACTCAGTGCTGTGTAGATGTTGTTATGGAGGGGTGTGTTGCACATATACTCCATTCTATCCAGAAGGGTTGCCACCTGCAACACACCAAACATAATCAACCCTTATATTTCATCCCTCCGTCTGAGAAATGGGCTTTTTAATGTGATATTGTACATAGAAAAAGCCACAGTCCTATTAACTAGCCATCATACAAATATAACTGCTTTGAAATAGTTAACTTTTCAATATACCTCAACAGTTTGCCTTATTTAGGTTTGGTTGTAACGTGTGTTTGTGTGTGTGTGTGTAAGTATGGTTTTTAATCAGGGTTCAAACTGAAACTAATTAAATAAACCTCCAGGTGACTGCATTGAAGGGAAGTAGTTTTCTCTTGATAAAAGTATTATGTGTGTGCAAAATAAAGCTGCCTATCACCTTCAGATCATAATGATGCGGTAACTAAATTCGCCTGTAGATGGCAGTATGGAAGCAAATAATTCAGGGGTCTCACCCTTGCTTGTTCTCTCGTCTGATTAACGATGAGATGGTCGACTCTTGTGGGGTTCGGTGGCATTTTGGGTAGGTTAGTGTTGGTCACTGCTGCAGTCCTTTTCCCTGGAAATGTCTTGGTAAGGATTACCTCTGTCTACAAAAAAGAAAAAAGAACATGACACTTAAAACTTGAAAAAAGTGTTATAATTTGCAGAGCTTATCTGAACATAAATGTGGTGATAAAATGTTTGCATTCTTGACACAAAATCAGATTTCGAAAGCATACCCTCTTTCTCTCCCGCTCCAAACAACTCCACTGCTCATAACACTCGTCCAGGTAGAAGTAAAGCTGGAGCATAGGTCCTCCTCGATTCATCCCCATGCCATGATAAGTGGTCTCTCCTCTGCAGGTCATCATGTCACTGACATAGGAGTTGAAAGCTGCAGGCTCATTGACTGACACCCTGTCACCCACATCCATGCCATGGGCACAGCTTCCATAGGGCAGTGTGGATCTAGAGCTGAAGTTAGAGGAGTTGATTGGCACGCTGGAGTACCTTCTGGGGTCATTCACAGGATACATGAAAGGCATGAGCTGCTGTGTGCTCCCTACACTGACCATGCTGTTTTCTCCATCAAACATATGCGACTGCACGCTCCCCAGGTGGCCAAAGAGTGGGTTTTGTGAGTGGGCTTGTTTCTTATCTCCCCCTCTCATGTTAGTGTTGGTTAGGGGTCTTGTAGGGAAGACTTCTCCCAAATGACCAGACATGTGCATCCTCTTTTTTTCCATCTGCATATGTGGCTTGAGCTTGCTCTGTATCAGGCCCTGCTGGATATGATGCTTTGAATACTGGTTCATGCCCATGTTATTGGGGAATGAAATGTTATCTCTGTGCATGATTATGTTGCTTTGGTATTTATTCGGGAGGTTTACAAATGCAGAGAATGGCTTGGATGACAGGAAGTACTCTGTGTTTTGTGGGCTGAAATTGGGTAGATCTTGAACGGCATCACGCTTAAATGTTTGTTTCCTTGCTCCTCCTCCATGTCTTTCCATCTGCACTGGCGCATATTCTCCCATCAGCTGTTTTTGGGTCTGCATTACAGGAATACTTTGTGTTGACATTGCAGGACTGGTGCCTTTCCATTGTTCAACCATGCTGTCTTCGTGGTGCATGCCCACTGTCTGCCTGTGAATGTTTGGAAAGTCTCCACGACATAAGCCATCATGCTGAAACGACTGAAAACTGCTGACCAGTTGGTTAATATCTTGTGACCCATACTGCTCATTACTGATGTGCTTTGCGCTGCTCTGGTTGTGCTGGTCTTCATAATAAGGATGAAAGCATGAGCTGTTCATTTCGCTTTGAGGTCTAAAGACATTACTAAGGTCAGGGAAATGATGAGTATTCCCTGTGTCTTTGTCGGCTAGCATGTTGTCATATTTGGTTTGTTGTGCCTGTGACAAGTAGTTGTTTCCTTTGTTGGGTATTGGTAGGCCTGGTGGCAGTTTCTGAGGACGGGTGTAGCTATCCTGTTCTCCATTAGTCATATTAAAAAGCCACTGATTGGTACAAAGGCCATTGGACTGTTGATAAAACTCTTCAACATCTTTGTCCACTGACTGTCCCTGTGCTTTACTTAAAGCCTCATGGGACACATAGTTTGGAGGAAAGAAAGAGTTGTGTTGACTTTTAGCCTCTGATTGAAAATACTGTAGCAGTTCTCCTCTCAATGTCTTTGGAGACCAGACTGGATTACATGTAGGTAGGCACCTAAAAGAAGAATCAAGGACTTGAATGTAAGTGTTTATAAATGTACTACAACATAGTAGATTCATTTTTTTAGTGAACATTAAAAACTACATATATATATTTAGGCTGTTCTTACAGCTCTGTATTAAACACAACCCTAAAATGTGAAAAACTTAAACTTTGACATACCCTTCACTGAAGAAGCTCTCTTGTGAATCTGCTTCATCCAAAATATTTGACACTAGACCCTGGAGATCAGTCTCTCCGTCACAGTCAGAATTGTCAGTAGGTTTCCTGCAAGGAAAAGAAAATTCTAGACATGCATCCAAGCTTTCCTTTTTTTCTTTTAGAGCAATAATTTAAGAACAAGGCTTTACAGTAACAGTTTCCGGGTTGCCATCAGCAATTGTGACTTCAAATGGCTACCATATTTTTAATTTCGACAACCAAAAGCTGAGCCTTGCAGGGTATGGCTGACAGCTCTCTTTCTTTTCCTTACACAAGAGGACTTGTACAAATGCCTCTGAATAACAGAATAAAAAATCAAACCTTCTTTGATTAGACAGAATAACAGTGTAATTGCCAAACGCTATCACAGTATAGTGCAGTCTGCACAGAAGAATAATCACACATTTACTCTGAACATAGTTTAAACGGAATACCTGCTTTTAATGCTATTCTGGGCACAATTGATAAGGCCATAGGGATCATCATGAGCATTGTGAGACCAGGGCATGTAGGATGCTGTGTTCTGTTCCTGATTTGAGAAACTGGGAATGGTGGCGGAGGGCAATGCCATGCTGCCATTGTTTCCACCACCTATATTTACACTGGCCTGAAGGAGAGAAGCAAAGGTTAATCAATCTGAGGCTCACCTGAAACAAAACTTATGACTGTTTTTTTCTGCCTCACATAAAGCAGACTGATGCAGGACATGGTGTAGGTACCACAGATGCGTTAAACTGTTGAATACTACTTAGATAGAATTTAAAAACAAAAACAAGATAATTAAAGCTGAAATTAGTTTCTGTAGGTTAGTTCATTAATCAATTAGTCGATTCGTAAATTATGAATCAGCAACTCACCAATCAATTCAGTAAGGATTTTTAATGATTGTTTGTTTAATATCATTGTACTGTTGGTCAGACAAAACAAGCAGTTTTCAAGATATCACCAAATTTGATTTCCACATCAATCAAGAAAATAATAAATAATGAAAATCTGCGATAATTAACGTTATAATAAAAAATAAAAAAAAATATCTACTTAAGTAAGTTTCTGCTTTTGTATTAAAAAAAATGGTCAAACTAAAGATCTTCTCTCCCAGAATATACCTTAACTTAATGAACGTGAGTATATA
This sequence comes from Echiichthys vipera, assembly GCF_963691815.1. NCBI lineage: Eukaryota > Metazoa > Chordata > Actinopteri > Perciformes > Trachinidae > Echiichthys > Echiichthys vipera. Next base: position 17,724,306 of record NC_139842.1, read on the forward strand.
TGGAAACAATCGTGCCCTTCAAAACCAAAGTGCACTAACTGCGAATAAATCATTTCAGCCAAAAACTAGCTTTAAAGTTTGTTTTCAGTACCAACCAATGAATAGTTGCCACATCATCGATGGATTATGGTTTACTAGATAACTTTATTAGTACAACAGTGGGGAATGTGAAGTTTAGTACAGTACTAGTTTGCCACAGAATAGGTTTTATCCAAATCAATCCTAACCTCCATACTTTCAGGCCCAAAACTGTGCAGAAATCGTGTTAATAGTGACTTCGTAGTTAATGCACTTGGGCTTTGTCGGGCAGAATAGATGATCTTAGTTTTCCACCATTAATGGCCCCATGATAAACCCCTAACACAGGTGTGCTAGCCTTCTGCAATTATGTAATGACTTGTAAAAAAGAAATAAAAATACCATAGCTATGATGATGAACCTACAATGATATCTTACCTGACGCTGAGATGTGGGGAAAAGTGAATTAGCAAATATGCTCTGATGTCCGTCAAAGGCCATTTCTGAACTCCCGTGAACTTGAATTAACGTTACTCCATTGACGTTACTGGTCTGGCAAAAAACACAGTTACTCATTGTTAATATTTGATATAACCAACATATGTGACGGGGTTTTGGCTAATATATCATGCAAATGATTCCGCTAACGGCTATTTCAGAGAGAGTAAATCAGCTAGCTAACTTTGCCGTTAACTTTCGCTAATTTGGGCTAAACTTTCGCCCGTGGTTAAAACTACTTCGCTGCCAGTTAAATATTTGGTTAACCTCGCCTAATCAATCCAAGTCTTCCGAGTAAAATACAGAATTGACCTACCTGCGTAAACGTTAACGTTAACTTCAGGAGTTCAACAGTTTTCCTCACTGTCGGTACATTATCCTCGGGTGCTCTCGTGCCCCCCCAGAACTACAGTGTTGCCCTCGCGACCTGAGCGCACATTGGCTGTTTTTTTATCCAATTGCCATCAAGCAGGAGATCCAAGCGCATAGCAACCGACGATAGCAACGCGAGGCGACACATCCACCTACGCATTTTGGGCTAATTGTGCAGTAGCATGTTATCATGGTTCATGACTTATCGAAATCAACATTTTCATTTAACATTTTTTTATTGATTTTCTTGAGGTATGATACAACAACATATCACAAGAGTCAGTTGGACCAGTGCCAGCCTGGTCAGATGCGTACATGAACTGATGAGGCCTCTTGGATGAGAGGTGAAACGTCTTCCTAGACAAATAACCAAGTCCAGTTGCTTTTGACTGAAATTGCTTTGAGGATAACGATGACCTGGACAAATGAGAATATTCACAGGCTTAAGAGTAATAATCACCGCACCCACCCCGTGATCCTTCCCTGATGCTCACCCTTAGCAAGCCTATCCCATAAATTGAACAGAAAAGTAGTCACACAATGCAAGTTTTTAAGAGCAACAACAGCAAAGAGCGAAAATAAACAAACAAATAAAAAAAGTAAGTAAATAAATAGGGGGGGGGGCTTTGTATGCTCTCATAGTAAGTCAAGAAAGGGGTCCAGGGTCTCTCAAAAGTCTGTATGTAACCTTTCAGCGTGTATCTGATTTTCTCCAATTTCAGAAATGACATGGTGTCTCGAAATCATCTGCTAAATGTGGGTGGTGTTTGTTCCTTCCACATGGGTAAGTATAAGAATAAGTATCAGATGTCTAGCCAGCAAAGAGGTGAAAGCTATGACAACACGAAATGTACCTTTAAGAGAGCGAGATTCATCAGTAAAGCCAAAATGGCACATATTGGGTTTGGGGGAATGCTCCCACCACACATTGTAGAATAGGCCTGAAAGATGTTTGCCCAGTATGTTCTAAGAAGCAGTCAGGACCAAAACATGTGTATGTGATTGACTTTTACAACATGGACAAGAGGGGTCAACATCTGGAAAGGTCTTGGCCAATTTGGTCCATATCCAATGTACGCTTAAAATGATTTTAATCAGGCTATATGTAGCGCATGGGGAAGAGGTGTGTACTTAGTTCAGCGCAGCATCCCACTGATTCTCTCTTGTTACTTCCCCAAAGTCATCCTCCCAAAGCTTTCTAATTCCTTGTAGCGGTTGGGGGAGATGTTAGAAATATGATTATAGAGGATAGAAATCAAGCCTCTTCGATGTGGAGACAAAGAGAGAGGATTGTCAATAGCATTATCTAAAGGCAGATTTTGAAAGGAGGCAAAGTTTTTCTGCATAAAATGTCTTATTTGGAGATATCTATAAAAGTATAGGGATTAAGGCAGGTCAAACATCTCAGAGAGTTGCAAAAATGATCCAAATTGGCCCTGAAAAAAGAGACTTGAGATGGACGTAATGTCCAAAGAAGAGGGTAGAAAATTGTGGTTATTGACCGTTGGAGAATGAACGGATATTATTGACAGGTTAAGAAGTCTTTTAAATTGTGACCATATTTTTGATTGAATTGAGGACAATAGGGTTGGAAAAGAAATGGCTTAGTTAGAGGGGATGGCGCGCAAATGGTTGAACCAAGGTGAACTGGGCAGCTTGCAATCTAAATCAACATTTTAATAATTGTGGTTGAATATCATATTCATTCATGTAAATAGAAAATCAGAAACCGTCACTAAATTGGTTTAAAATGAATTCAATAAATATCTTTCTTCTTTACAAACATTAGCTGATTCAAACCAGCTATTCAAAAATGAAATGCCATTCATATGTCACAAATTCTTTGTTTTCTGTCATAAAAATGTCTGTGGTTTATTGATATGGTCTCAAAATACAAATAATGTGTGAAACATTGATTTATTTGTGTATAGGAACCTATTTGATGACTGTTATATTGACTGCTGGAAGGGATAATTCCTAAGTATTTTGACTTTAATATGTAAGTACTATGTACTTTATTTTATTATATATGTATGTATATATGTATTGTCAATAGATCATTGCCACTTTAAATATGTTTATTATATTTTTGAGAAATGCAAATTCAATATCCCTATGAGAAGTTGTAATTGTTCCAAATAAAGGTTTGGGAAAAAAATGTTATGGTGACCACCTGGAGGTTATCCATATGGAATAAATTAAAGAAATTACATATTTACACATGGTATTATTATTATTATTATTATTATTATTATTATTATTATTATTAGTGGTAGCAGCAGCAGCACTAGTAGTAGTAGTAGTAGTAGTAGTAGTATTTATCTTTGTAATAAAGTACTTTTGCCTATAAGCATTTCTTTTTACTCCACTGACTCTTCATTGCATTGTAATAATTCCAATATTTGCAGAATATGTACAATTTTTTTCAATTCAGGTCTGTTTAGCTTTTTCACTTCAATATACTGTAATTTCAGTAGATCCAGTTCAAATAAAATCAATTTCACTTGAATTTAATCCCTGTTATTGACAAAATATATTTCACCAAATTACCAGCACCAAATTGTTAAAGGCCTCCTCCTCCCATGGCCATTTAAGGGGAATTTCAAAGTCTGGTTGGGCCCAAGGACTATACAGTCTACCGTTGGGCCACGCAATCCAGCTGTGGAGCAAAGTTGGACAATATTAACAAAAATATGACCAGTGCATTATAGTAAAGCGATATTACCTTCAAAATAAAAGCATGCACTTTGTCCGTGTTGGCGTATTGGATATACTATGGATCTCAATTGATATTATCAATCCCGTCCACTTTAAATGAATAGGCTATGATTATGATACTGTTTTAAGATAAAATAAGATAATTGGTGGGGATAATTAGCCCCACAGGTACATTTACAGTGTTACAGCAGAAAAAGAGGATTATGGAAATAACAAAAGCAGCAATAACAGATTCAATACAAAAATACATAGAACATGCATATGTACACAGTAAAAACATATCAACAGTTAAAAATAGCCAAAAACAGTCAAATAAATAAATAAAAAGGGATAGTAAAACACAAAAAGTGATAATTGGTATTATTGTTAGTGTTATTATTATAAGTATTATTAGTTTTTTAGCTGTAGAAGTAGTAGTAGTAGTAGTAGTAGTAGTAGTACTAGGCATTAAAGAATAAGTTATATTGCTCATTTAGGATTTTATTTTGAAAGCTATGACCGGAAGTCATGTTCCCTATTGTGGCTGCTTTGATGGTCTTCAGGGAATCGGAGTTGTGGAAAAGAAAAAAGTCAGCCAACAGTGTTCAAAGCGGAGAGCGAGCACCCAGAGAGCAGCGTTCAGGTCCTCGCCTCCCTTTTGTAAGTGACTCTCGCCCCAAAAACTGTCTGCAGGACTGACACACACTTAGTCTGAAACCTGGAAAGATGTTTTTTTGCAAGACTGTTGCACTCTTGCTGCCTCTGCTGATATCGGCCCAGTATCAAGGGGACAACGGAATAGTCGTCCCGGAGCATGGATTTTGTCAGCCGATTTCAATCCCTCTGTGCACGGACATTGCCTACAACCAAACCATCATGCCAAATTTAGTGGGCCATTACAACCAGGAGGACGCGGGGCTCGAGGTGCACCAGTTTTACCCTCTTGTAAAGGTACAGTGCTCGCCGGAGTTAAAATTCTTCCTGTGCTCCATGTACGCGCCCGTGTGCACAGTGTTGGAGAAGGCCATCCCTCCCTGCAGGTCAATCTGCGAGAGAGCCAAGCAGGGCTGCGAGGCTCTCATGAACAAGTTTGGCTTCCAGTGGCCGGAACGGCTGCGCTGCGAGAACTTCCCCGTGCTGGGAGACGGACAGATCTGTGTGGGCCAAAACGATTCCTCCTCCGCCACCGTCCCACCCATCATGCCTGTCCCGGGGACCCAGGACCTCCCCATGTTGCCCACACACGAGAGGCCTTTCCGTTGCCCGTCTGTTCTCAAAGTACCAACATATTTGAATTACATGTTTTTAGAGGAGAAGGACTGTGCAGCTCCCTGTGAGCCTTCAAGGAGCGGTGGGTACATGTTTTTCACTGATAAAGAAATCCATTTCTCCCGCCTATGGATCCTGGTCTGGTCTGTGCTTTGTTGTGCATCTACATTGTTCACAGTAACCACCTATTTAGTTGACATGCAGCGCTTCAGATACCCTGAGCGACCTATCATCTTCCTGTCTGGCTGCTACACTATGGTCTCCATAGCCTACATAGCTGGCTACTTCTTGGGAGACAAAGTGGTGTGCAATGACGGCTTCACCCCAGAAGGCTACAAAACCATCGTCCAAGGCACCAAAAAAGAAGGTTGCACCATCCTCTTCATGATGCTCTATTTCTTCAGCATGGCCAGCTCCATCTGGTGGGTCATCTTGTCGCTCACCTGGTTCCTGGCAGCAGGTATGAAGTGGGGCCACGAGGCTATCGAGGCCAACTCTCAGTATTTTCACCTGGCAGCCTGGGCGGTGCCGGCCGTCAAGACCATCAGCATCCTCGCCATGGGACAGATCGAGGGTGACGTGCTCAGCGGCGTCTGCTTCGTCAGTCTCAGTAGCCTGGACCCTCTGAGAGGTTTTGTCTTGGCCCCTCTCTTCATCTACCTCTTCATTGGCACGTCTTTCTTGCTGGCCGGCTTTGTGTCGCTGTTCCGTATCCGCACCATTATGAAACACGACGGCAGCAAGACGGAGAAGCTGGAGCGACTGATGGTGCGGATCGGTGTTTTCAGCGTGCTTTACACCGTCCCCGCCACCATCGTTATTGCCTGTGTCTTCTATGAGCAGGCCTTCCGCCCCCACTGGGAGCGCAGCTGGGTCAGCCACAACTGCAGAGGCCTTGCCATCCCCTGCCCTTTGCAGACCGGGCCCCGCATGACTCCAGACTTCACTGTCTACATGATCAAGTACCTGATGACACTGATAGTGGGTATCACCTCTGGTTTCTGGATCTGGTCTGGAAAGACTTTACACTCCTGGCATAAGTTTTACACAAGGCTGACGAATGGCAAACAGGGAGAGACCACCGTGTAGAATAAAGGGACATCCAAATGTTGCTCTGACTAATTTGTGTGTTGTTACCTGTTTGTCATGTGATAGGTAAGAAGCACAGTGAGTAGGTTCATACAGTGTTTGTATTCACCTCAGCTTTATAGCCACACATACATGCCAAACTGAGGGTCAAGGTTTGACAAAAGGGCAAGCTGGATAAACAAGGACTAAGCCTGACTGTCCGAACAAATAACAAGCGTGGCTATGGATGCCATGTGCTGAAATGCTTTCCCTCCCCCTCTCTCAAAACCACCATAAGCTCAAAGGGGAGAGATGATCCAGCAAGCCAAGAACATAGAAAGAGGGAGAGCGCGGGGGGAAGAGCGGCCGCTTCATTCTCTCTGTTAACGTTTCATATGTAATTAAATGAAACTGTAAATAGTATTTGTAAAAACATGAAAATTATATATTTGTATTTATAGAAAGTAAATACTTTTTCTTATCTGCCAGTGTACCTGCTTTACTTTTGCACTGTAAAAATGCCACATACTGTAGATCTAGACGTGCTCCTTTTTTATCATTAATGGCTGGTTCTGCATTTTGCTGTTTTTTTATGCATTAAAAAAAACATTTCAGTCTGTTGGATGCTATCTAAGAAGCTTTTTTCGTTAAGTTCACTGTACTGTCACTTCTTTTAAACAAAAAACGAGACTGCAAAATGTGCAGACATAATCACTATAAATGTAGTGCTTGATTTCAAATTCCTAGTTCCCAGGGGAATTTGTTTTTTACTTTTTCCCTTCCTTATGTTCACTATTATTTAATGATTACATGATGTCTTTAAGTTACTTTCTGTTATCTCAAGGGGGTATAGGGTTGTGTCACACCTGCACATCTGTTCCCTCAGACTTCTTACACAACGCTGCAGTAGAGAAATTCAAGGAGGGAGTTTACACTGAGACAATTGAACACACCTCTCCTGTAAATCACTAAAATTGCCAATATAATCAGAAATATTTCACATCTACGTGTTTTGTCTCCGAGAAACTAGTGCCGACCTGTGAGAATGCTTTCTCACACATGTACACTATATCATCGCCTTCAGGTGCCAAACTAAACAAGAAATTGGCCTGTTGTTGGAGAGGGCTCGGTTAAAACAACAGCAGTCATCTGGTAAGAAAAGTCTGTGCTGTTGCATAGGTGTGAAAATCCTGCCTGTCTGTTTGGTGAAATGAAAACAAGGGTGTTCAGGTTTGTGCTGTAGTGTTACTTCACTGGAGCCAAGCTGGAATCCCCCAAACCTTGCTCGGCTGTAACCAAACCTTTCCTGAGGTGATGTCATGAAGTAGATGGGTGTGTTGGAGAAAGCTGATCCTCTTGCCTCAGAGCGGAGGCTTTGGGCTAGAAGCAACCGTTTGGGAATTGCACGCACACACAGTACAGTACTGTGCATTTGTATTGTTACTGTTAAGGTAAAGAGGGACACCCATCGCTATATTAGGCTTTACCTCTCTAAGTAACCGACAATGGACCTCTCTTATATCTCGTGTCCTGTTAAAAAAGTTGGTGTTTGTCCTTCTTGTATTCTTATCTGGGGCTGAATAAAGAAAGGTAATAACAGACAGGTAAGAGTGATTAAAGGTAGAAACAGATACTCTGATGGGGGAAAAACCATAAATCTACCTTCTTACGCCCCCTCTGCCTCCACCCTCCTTCCCTCTCTCTCTGCTCAGATGAATGGGGGGAATGCGAGTGAGTCAGTGGAGCGGTGCTGGGCCCTTGCCTAGTGACAGACAGTCTCCTGTGTGCAGCTCACTTCAAAGAACCGCTGAAACCTGACTAGCTCCTTGTAAACAGTGCCGCCTGGCCCGAAGGCCCACTTCCTGCGCTTAACTCAACTTAATGGCTGGCTTGTTTGGCTTTGCACTGAAGCAGAGAAACGAATGAAGAGCAAGAGAATGAGGAGTAAATGGGGTGGGGTGGGGTGCTGGTGGTAAAGAGTGAGATCGTTTTAGGGTTCAGGGGAGGAGGAGGAGGGGTTTGGAGAGCACGATGGAATATCCGGTATAATTGGTTCCTTTTGTCTTTCTCCAAGGGAAAACAACAAAGAGATGTAGAATCCAAATGAGGACATGTGACTAATTTTGTAAACATTTCAACTGGAACTTTGGACCATTAAAACTAAATGGAATCAGATGCTCTGCATAAAACTAAAAGTCAATCTTGATGTGTTGTGAGGTTTTACATATAACCTGGTGGCCTTCGCTATACATGCAGAGAACTGTAAGACATTCAAAGCGTTCATATTAAGAGGTGTCGGCTGTCAAGAGTAGATCCCTTTCCCTTTAATGTTGGTGCCCAGTTTTTCAGTGGCGGCCGTCTCCCCTGTTGTTGATCTCAGATCTTAAATCTTGCATGCAGCCGTTTCCTGCTCGCTTGAAGGCAAGAAGGGACAAGCCGAGGATTTGGGGGTTAGACAGGAAGAATGCTCCTGGAGTTTATATTATGATGTCGCTCTTATTGGGAGAGGGCCTTGGCATGTCAGAAAAGGATCATGTTGTTAGTCACAGTGTTCCTACTGTTGCCGTGGTTGGTGAATCTTTGTGTGAAAAACTTTTTCTGTCCACAAGAATCATATCAGGCCTATGAAGGGGGGTTGCAAACAGACAAAGGAAATCAGGAGTGAGGAAAAGAAGGAAAAAAGAAAGAAAAAAAACTACCCAGACATGTAGTAAGCCTGTGTCTAATCAAATCTTGGCACAAACTCAAGAAGAACTCTGAAGGCTAACACTGGATTAGCTGCAGTCATACATTATCCTAACCATAGGAGAGCAGCTGAGATTTTCCAGAGCACATTCTATATCTATCTGTCTCACTCTCCCTTGAAATCTCAACATGAAGTAAAATATGTTCTTTCTCCTCCTATCCTTGCTTTCAGAGGCGGCCGCTGTGAGTGGGATGGAGCGTAACAAGTTGGCAGGAGACCGAAGGTTTAAATGTGCATTACAGTTTCTGACTTTGATTCAGGGCCTTCAGCCATAAATACTGGTCCTGACAGTCACCATGAGGAGGTGTCCTGTTTTTCTCCATTCGTCTTGTATCCAATAAAATCCCTTTCTTTGTTCTGGGGGTAACTTGACAACAGTTTCACTCTTGTTGAATTTAGAGCGCTTTTTTAAATGAAGAATATACAGTATGATATACCGTGGTTGTTTTTGTTGAAGAAAGACATTTCTTGGCAAAAACATCACTGATTCAAAATAATCTAAGATTTTTTATTTGTTTTTCAGTATTTTCAATCTCCGGTTGTGTGCTACATGTGTGAAAGTAAAACTTTCTTCTTCTCCTCCTGGTCTCTTTTAGGCTTGCATCATGCCTTACAAGATGTCCAACTGTTCTTAAATCACTAAACACAGCCTCTCATGCCTAAATAATCGGATCAACGTGGGCTAAATAAGAGCAAATATAGTAGAAACTGTGGGAAGTTCAGCCCACTGAGCTTCCTTACTTCCCATTCTTGGTGGCTCATTTTCATGCCTCATGCGCACCATTTGTCCAGAATTTTATTGCTCATAAGTGCACGGGGCACTCAGGGGTGGCTTTGACAAGAAAACAAACACTGGTAGAGACTATTTCTGCAATGTTAGGGGAGTTTATTTGCCCTCTTGTCCTTCAGGGCGAGGGTGCAAGTATCAGGGTAGAAAGTGAGGGAGTGCCTCGAGCCTCTCCAGCTGCTGAGCAGAGAGGTGCCGACAGCTGCGTGACAGATATTTTGGGAGCCTGCAGCACGCCTGGGATAATAATGGGCTTGATTGGGAGGAGTGTGTGCGGAAGGGAAGGGAATGGTTAATGTGCATCCAGACACCACAGTGTGTACACAACCGTGCCACTCTCATAAACTTTCAGTTTGATGGCGCAAGTAGGAAATGACAGCACAAGAAGGGTTCAAGTGTCTGGGGTTTTTAGCTATTTTGTTATGTCATTGTTCTCTAACTTCTGACATTTATTGAAATTGATGATGGTTTATTAGGTTCCAAATTTTTCATGTAAACCCCCTGCACAAGAGTTTGGTAGATATAACAATATATGGGGTTCATATCTGTGTGACACTACCAAGATGGATCACCTTTCAGAGAATGAATACACTGATAGCCCAAAGCATTCTGTTTGAGGTGTCATGTTTTATCATGTCCATGTGGTTTGTCATGAATTCAGAGTATGTTGTCCACTAGTTAGTATGACATATTCTGTCATAAATTATATGCATAGACATGTGCAATATCTGGCACCTTTACTGACTTCTATTTTGAAACTCTTGGACATGCAACCTGACCCTTCTCACCTCACGTACAGTGTTGCTATGAAATACTGCACAGACAATTATAGGATGCTATTTTGGCTTGTGAACAAAGCACTTTCTCAACAAAACTGTCACTAGGTGGAAGTAATAGATTATAATTTCTTGAAATGATAACGGGCCGAAGGAAGTTTTGTTCCTGTGCTGCACTGCAGAGGATGAAAGGTGAGTCTAGAAAGCCACACAATTCAACAGCTGCGTAAGTAATCACTGAGCGTTTAATCGATGAGTCAATCAACCCCCTGCAGACACATTACAAAGCAGTAAAATCATTCTTATTGCACCATTAATGCAATGATGCAGCACTCCGAACACCTGCAATTTCCAGGTAAACAAGGTGTGTTAAAAAGAACCACGTAGCTGTAATCCAGTCTGTGAATGTAGTGACTCCCGTGGGCCCCAGTAAGGCCTCAGGCTTCGACGATGACTTATTGAGTCGGCTCCTCTCTGGCGAGCGCCAGCCCCCCTGTTTTAATGGAGGCGCCCTTAACAGCACTTTCTGAGGAATTTACAGCTCTGGCCCCGTCCCACTCTCGTCCAGGAGAGGGAGGGAAGCACACTGCAGCCTTGTCCCAACAGTGGAAATGTACAGCTTCAGGCAAGGTGGCAGCATAGCTCCTGTGTATGTGTGTGTGTGTGTGTGTGTGTGTGTGTGTGTGTGTGTGTGTGTGTGTGTGTGTGTGTGTGTGTGTGTGTGTGTGTGTTTGTGTGTGTGTGTGTGTGTGTGTGTGTTTGTGTGTGTGCCCTCCTGTCTCTCTATATCTGTGCGTGTCCACTTGGCTGTATGTGCTTTCTGAGTTTGTGTTCATGTGTGTAAATCCAAGTGAATGAGTGAGTGGTTATAGGAGGGCTCCAGTTCTGTAGGTTCTCTCTGTAATTTCACTCTCTGCGCAGCGTAATCGCTTCCATGTGGGCCCTCACCAACAGCAGTGGTGGAGGGGCCTCATTGCAAAGGTGGGAGTTAAACACATCGACTCATGCAGGCTCACAAACGCTCTCTCTCTCATGGAAAAGGACTGCCAAGCCCGTTGGCTAATGTAACAGAAGTCCAGGAGATGTTTTTATCCGTTGGCGAGGTTATAAAAAAGGATATCTGACTAGGTGTCACTTTAATCCTTTAGTCCTCTTTTAAAGTTGGACTCAAAAACATAAAAAAACTGTAAATCACATGTTTGTGCCTGTGACGGATCAAACCACAAACGTGTAATACCTCAGACCTGTGAGCAACCAAGACAAAATCTTAATATTCCAATCTCTCAGTTTGTGAAATAGCAGGAAGGCCTGCATGCCTACTTTATGCTCATTAGTGATTTCCTTTAGAGAGGGTTTTGGTTTTCCTTTGCATCCCGTGTTTCCTTGGCTCCCACACATGTTGAGTTGCCGGCCTGGGATGCCCCAAGGACTGCTGGGCCAGACAGTCACGGTCAATGTGTGAAACCAACAGAGCGGAAAACAGGTCCTTTTGCACAACAGGGTCAGCATTTAAAGACACCTCTACAGAGCTCATTTGCTATTTCAGCCACAGGGAACAGAAGCCATAAAAAGTACAAAGAATCCTGACAGGAGATGTGGAATTTTAGGAAGTATGTACAAGTCAATACAAGAAAATTTACATTTGGAGGTGCAAACATTTAATTCAAAGATCTGATTACAATAGTAGGTCATGGTGAATGTTGTAATGGTGAACAACACCCCCTGCTGTTCCACCTCATATACTGCTAGAAGTTAACCATTAAAATCAAACACGATAAAAGGGACACTCAGCATTAAAATATGCAGTTTTTGGTGTCCTGTTAGATATGTGTTAGTTGCATTAATCTAAATGCTGGATGAGTTTTAGTTTGACAGTCTATTATCTCCCAAGAGAAGACCCTTTGCAGAAACACATCCCCTTTAAAGGCAATACTGAGTGTTATGGCCAACAGGCTTGTCAGCACCACAGCCTGAGGCAATGTATGACTTTTTGGTCCTGTCAGTCTGGGAGCTGCTGTGGGAGAAGTCAGGGGTCACTGGTCAGCTTAAGTGCTGCATTTTTCAAGGTGCCTTGGAAGCTTCATAGTATTCCTGCTGAAGAATGGCATGCGTGTCCTGCTTTATAAAAGTTAGCATGAAATGTCAATTAGTTCTCCAAGCCACAACTCTGCAAGATGTGAAGGTGTGAGTAAAAAACAGTGTTGTAAGGAATACTTTTACTTGTAGAGTATTTATATACTCTACAAGTAAAAGGGATGCATTCTAAATTTAAGTAACACTACGAAGGTATCAAAATATCCCAAGCAGACATACTCATTATGCAGAATAATGCATATTATCATTCTATGTATAATTGTTGATTCATGAATGTGTAAGCATCACTTTAATGTTGCATCTGGTAATGATGTAGCTATTTTTAATCATTTAACTTATACATCTGTGTATTAAGTTCTGCTAAGAGAGAACACAAATGTTAACATGAAATCAAACACCTCAACATAAACTGTGTAAAGGAATAAAAAAGATAAGAAATCCACTTCAAGAACCCAAACAAAATAGCTGTTGAGAGTAGGCCATTTTAGGTCAACTCTTCCTGTACACCTGCTCTTCTGAATTATGTTGGCAATTATTGGTCCATAAGGTGATATATAGTGTTTCTGTTTTATGCCAGAGAATAAAGCATCCTAGTCTCCTATGGGTGTAATTTCCTCTAAAGGTCACCATGAGCCTAAAGATCGCTATGACAGGGTAAGACTGATGGTAAGTCTCTAGATATGTGTCTGTTATTAAGTACCAACATGGAAAGCTTTACTGCTGCAGTCAAGGAGAATAAATGCAAGGCAACATTAATACTATTTTAAAATATATATATCGCTTTCAAGCATAAGCTTGGACAAAGTAAAGTGAGATTATTGGAACCACGAAATAAGTCTTTTTTTATAATGCAGAATTTAATAATTACAGGAATGTTGCTGCATCAGTGGAATCATGTAAGATGATTACAGTTTACGTTGTATAATCTGGGAGCATAAGAAGCTGGGGATCTAAGAAGCAATATACTGATGAGGTGTACACAGTTGTCCTCCAGGTGGAGCCAGTGTCTTCATTTTTACCGTAAAGGACTGAAGAGGTGTAATTAGCTGCATATGCAGTTTTGGACAATTACTGCCAAGTGGTCATAGGATTCCTTGTTTAACCCTTTTGTCAACTCAACCGTGTCACATTATCATCACATGCCGCAGCAGGTTTCTGCAAAAAGCAAACAGACATTTACCAGAGGGCACTTCGGTTCACCTGCACAAGCCTGTTCAAAGGCAAATATTATTCAATGCATGTGCTTTCAGATATGATATAAAGACACATGATCTGCTGTGACACTCTACAGGTATTTTGCATATGGAGACATTTAATCTTGATTATATTATAAATGTAGCCTATACATATATTTGTTCATTTACTTATTTTTTGTAACTGTTTTATCACCATTAGATGATGATATATGATGTTGCAAACAATGTATAAGCATATCATTTACTGGCTATATAAAATGGCTGTAACATTATGACATTAATAAAGAAACAATATAATAATATGATACTTATTGCATACAATGCATTGTTATTGACTTTTCTGTTGCTTGCCACCTGTTGTCATTGTAATAGGCTATGGGTCTATAAATAGTTTCTATTACCATTTATAGTATTGAAATGGTATTAACTAGATAAAGTAGACAACAACGTTTTGAAATTTTAATTTAAATATGTCTGCAGTTTTGTTATCTTTTTAATCAGCTTGATTGGAGCAGTTTTGTATCTGTAACTGCTTCCTCAAACAGCTGAAGAAGAAACCCAACAATCAGAAATAATTGCAGGTTGCTGCATTATGTCATTCTTTCTAAATTGTATTGACAGCATACATTTTTACATGTGTACTGAAGCGATATGGGATATACATGCTTTGCATTTAAGAGTTCCGGGGTATTTCTTCTGTCACAGTCATATACTGTAATGTTCTTTTTCCTTCATAGGCAAATGGATCCTCATTTACCTTTAGTTTCTTTTCAAATGTATTTGTTAGATTGTCCACACATTGCATCAGTGTCACTTCTGAAGCTCTGCAAAGATTCCTATCCACAGACCAAATGCTTTCTTCAGTCTGCGGTGACTATCTCCAGTCTACATCTATCCCCTTCTATTTAGATTGATGAGTTATTGTGGACAGTTCTGGAAAGACAGAGGGCTTTTTAGTTTTATCATAGCAGACGTTCAAGGACAGAGAGTAGACCAAACTACCTGCACACATGCCATCAGCTGGTAATAGCTGCAGGATGCAGAGGAGGGAAGTAGATTAATGGCTCAGTCTCCATGTCCCCTCCTGCAAGACTTTATTGTGTGTCTATGTGTGCCTGAATTACCAAGGCTCTGTGGAAGAAATGCAGCAATATCACTTGGTTCCCCCTTAATGAGCAGTTCTGCAGCTTCAGAGACTCTGACAACTTTCTCCGGATGTGTTTTCTTTCTCCCAGGAAGCCGTCTCATCTTATTTAAAGCTTTGAGTCAGACCTTATTAGATACTGTGTCTATCATTATGTGCAGCACATATAAAACAGTTTGTTTTGTGCTGTTACACTCTCACTTATTATCACAACAATTATTAGCTCCACAGATGGTCCGTTAACATTAAAGTGGAGCACTCATAGTGAGAGTGGTGTAAGGCAGTGGTCTGAGGTAGGCCTACCTCAAATCATACCACTATTTAGTTAGCCTACTACTACTACTAATACAACTACTACTACTACTACTACTACTACTACTACTACTACTACTACTATAGGCCTACTCCTTGGAGTGAAGCTGAATATTTCAGTCGTTTATCTATAACTATAAGCAATTTATTCCAACCATTCATTACTTTACATTCATTACATTCTAATTACTACATTTAGTCCATGCATTTGTTACTTCTAGGCTGGACTACTGCAACTCCTTATTATCAGGCTGCTCCAATAAGTCTGTTAAGAGTCTCCAGTTGGTCCAAAGTACTGCAGCTCGAGTACTAACTAAAACAAATCGAAGAGAACATATTTCTCCTGTATTAGCTTCTCTGCACTGGCTACCTGTAAAATCTAGAATAGAATTTAAAATCCTTCTCCTTACCTACAAAGCTCTTATTGGTCAGGCTCCGTCGTATCTTAAAGAGCTCATAGTATTGTATTACCCGACTACATCGCTGCGCTCTGAGGATGCAGGGCTAATCGTCGTTACTAGAGTCTCCAAAAGTAGAACGGGAGGCAGAGCCTTCAGCTACCAAGCTCCTCTCCTATGGAACCGACTCCCAAGTGTTATTTGGGAGTTGGTTCAGACACCGTCCCCATATTTAAGAGTAAACTTAAAACTTTCCTTTTTGATAAAGCTTACAGCTAGGGCTTACGAGCCCTTAGCTATGTTGTTATGTTTAAGCTGATTTTGTCTGCTGTCGGCTGTCCTTCATAGAGCTGGGTCTGTTCCACATTCCTGTCTGTTATAGGGAAGGTTTTCGCTACCACCGTACTCTATGAAGGAATTGTTGGGTCTATGTAAATCATAAATAAGTCATAGAGTGTGGTCTTTACCTAGTTTGTAAAGTGTCCTGAGATAACTTTTGTTATGATTCGGCACTATAAATAAAATTTAATTGAACTTAATTACTTTTAGCTAACTATTTCAACTGTTTATATATATTTAAACTGTTTAATCAGTACTTTACTGTTAGCTATTTATTTCTGCCATTTATTTCTTTTTGCTGCCCTGTTCGTGCATGCCAACTAGTTTTCACGTCACTGCAACATTATTATATTATATTTTATTAGTTGCCAACATATAGAGCAGAGTTTAGGTGTTATAGCTAATATATTATTTTAATCAAATGACAATTTCTGTCTTTTCAAACTAAGGTAGTTGAACTGCTCCACAATCTTTCCAGGTACCCCCTCGAATAGCAGAACTACCCCCTGGGGTAAAACCCCCCTGTTGGGATCCATGGTATCGGCCGAATGTGTCATGATTATTTTGACAGATTATCTTTTTTTCATCAGTCATTCCTACCTTTGCAAGCTGAAACCTGTGATTGCAAACAAGGCATGGAGGATGTCTGTCTCCATCAAATGAGAAAGAAAAATATCTGCAGTTTTATACGAATTTGGGAATCTGTCGAGTAAATTAAAGGATTTTCTTTTTAATTTTTATCAGTAAAGTTCAAGTGAAACACAGTGGTTTAACCCCTTCTCCAGGCTCATTCTTATCTCAGATCTTCTGCTTACAATTGTGTCTGTGTGTGTGTGCAGTCTTTTGGTAAATGTTTGATCAGGGAATTCTTCCCTTGCAGAAACTAAAACAAGCCCCTCGCAGTGCTTTTTGTATGTGATCACTGATGTGGAATTTAGGGATCTGGGAGTGTAAGGGCAATGTTATAAACACCTCAGTGGCTCTCTGAGGTTGATATATAGAAACAGAATAAGATAGAAAGGACATTGAACTGTTGTCTGTGGTCATTTACAACAAAAAAATGGCGATAGTTAATAGTCGTGGTGACAAAACACGTGAGTGGGCCGTAAAGTGTGTTGCAGCTCGTCAGGAGGAGAGCGGACGTTGCTCCGTAGTGAGGCTAAGAGCTGCTGGCCACTAGCTCGCTGTTCGACTCATTTTCTGTAACCAAAGTAGCATGAAAGCATGGCCAGTTAGCATCTTGCTAATTTTGCTTTCAAGCTATACTGGTTTAAGAAAATGAGCCGCACAAAGATGTTACTCATATGGTGATGATAGCAATGTGCTTTCCTACACTAAGTTCAGTGAGACTTTCCGCAAGTTGGTTAATACTGAAGTTTATGCAGAGGTTAGTATGTTATAATGACACTGTATCCTGCTACGTTGATTTAATGTGAATGTCCTTTCTATTCTATTCTATTTCTTTGGGTTGATATTTTTTCCCCACTTATGATTGCATCTAATAATAAAAAAAGTAGATTGTGTGATCTGTTAGGTCCCAACAACACTGGAGATCAAATTTAGAGAACAAAGTACTAATACTTGATTTATTCTGAAATATTGCTATTTTTTATCGTTCAGAATTTGATAAAATATCAGTTGTAGCTATTCACTGCTGTACTAGCAAAAAGAAGAACAGCATTTCAGAATGAATCAAGTATTAATCATTTGTTCTCTAACTTTAATCTCGAGTGTATGTTCATCATGAGCAGGCCTCTCTTGAGACATCCCTGGTTGCCATAGCAGCAGGTGGACCTGACGCCTGAACTGAAGCAGTTACCTCAGAAACAGCCACCTTGTGTGCGTTGGGATATACTGTACCAGGGGGTGGCTCGAGCATGTCGTTCGCAATCACAGCTATACAACCTACAGGCATGAAATGAACCTTTGCAACGCCGGCGTCACTGGCAACACAAAGTTCAATTGCAGAATTGATAAGTGAGAGGGCAAACAGGGGAATCAATAAACCACAGCGCATTCGACAAACACAACACAATAGGACCTTTGGCTGGGTGGGTAGATAAGTCCTTCCCCCTTCTCCCTCTTTTCTGTCTTTCCTGGTTTATGTGGAGTGTGTGTCTATTAGCCATGGTGATAAAGGCAGGGGTTTGAGCAGTGGGTGGGGGATCTGCCATTAGAGTGACTTTGGAGAGATAAGGAGCAGCTGCCCTGCCTGTGAAGACCAGAGAAAAGGAGAAACATTTGTGATGTAGGTGGAGTTAGTGTAGATGTGGGGAGGGTGAGAAAATAGAGTTTGAACATGTACAGAGAAGTGTGAGGAGTGAGGGCAGAGCTGCACTGGGGCAACAGGGAGTGTTTTTACAGAAGAGAGAGAGACAGATCAAGCAGCAGAAGCACCACACAGCACAGGCAAAGAAAGGAAGTGTGGTAATCAGTTTAGGAAATGTATGTGTGAATTAGTTGTTGCTCTGTTCAGAGGGTGCCTGTTGTGATCTTTAACAGAAATGAACGGTGATGGCGGGAAACAGCGTTATGTGTCAACCTTCAGGATGCACATCAAGCCACCCCATGCATCTTCTGCACTAGAGAATGGGCTGGGAACTACTGACACCAGGACTTCAGACAAATGTGGTGACACAGGTAAGGGCTGCATGAGAGAGGGAGAGGGGGGATTAATAATTTAAAGGGTGTGTGTTTGTGTTGGAAAGAGCTCAAGTGGCTGAACTAACTTTATCATGTTTTTAATGTCAGCGTTCCAATAGACATGCCTGAGCATGGTGATGTTTCCTACACTGCATACACTGAACTTTAATTTTCTCCTGGTGCACAAACAGGTTTCTGTCCGGAGAATATCAGACCACACACACTTGATATCCGGTGTTTGTATGTCCAAGCATCTAAATGTTTATTGTATGTGGGGCCTTTCATTTTCGCGTTATCCCACACACAGAGCCTACTTCCTTTCTTTCTCATATTTTCCAGTTTATACTAATATAAACTTTTCGCTGGCTTTTGCTTTGAAACTGTAAGTGTTAGTTTGGAAACACAACACACTTTTATCCTTGTTGATAGCTAGATAGGATGCATCTGTCTACATGTTATGCCATGTATATCTGCTTGTTTAAAATATTTCAGTGTAAATTGTGACCTGGCAGACATCATCACGCACATCTGTCTGGCAGATGACAATCTCTTACAGTAGCTTTTGCATGTCAAAACAACAGGAACTGATAAAAAACAGACTTGTGTCAACTTGGCCACAGTGCACGTGTTTTGAAAGTTTCATTTTCAACAGCAGTACACAGTTTTTAAAGCAAGCTGTAAGCCTTTAGTTGAGCTCAGTTATATAGGTCAGAGAGTCGTGATGTGAGAAGGGTGTGAAAATCTACTTCTGAGTGTGTCTGTGTACAGAGGTGCAGCTCAAATGAGTTGTCTTAATTAAACAGTGCCTTTCTTCAAACATGTGGCTTCACAGTGAATACTGATGATTATAGACACTGGCTAAAGGTTGACGGTAAACACACATTATGTTAAACCATAACTAGTATACTGTACATGGTGTTACAACACACAATCAGATTCTGTCCACTTTTACAGTGTTTACTGTACTACATCTGACAGGCCTCTGTGTAATGGCAATTAAGTGTACCGGTGCTACCACCAAATATCAGCCTGTGGTGCTGATAATGTGCTTTTGATGCATCAAGCTTTACTGGATCAGTTCCTAGCAATACCAACCCCTGTGCTTCAAGTAATCATTCAGTCCAGTCAACTTACCATAAACTATGTATTTTACACTAAGATGGAGGATTGGTGTTAACCTTAATTAATTTGTCATTCTAAGAGAAAAGAAAAAACAACGACAAAAATAGACCAATCGAACTGTTCTGACAGGATGAAACTTATACTCACACCATAGCGCCTCTAGCAGGTGTTACTCCTCTTTTAAGACAAGGCCAAAGAGTTTCTGTGTGATGCAATCTTTAAGTGTGTTTTTGTTTTCTGTATCTGACTCCTCGCCTCTTTCTGTCTGTCTGCTTCACATACAGGGTCGGTTAACCTCTCCTGTCATAAATGTCCGGATCCACCCGTCTTCATAGAGCCACTGCAGGACTGCAGCGTTGATGAGGGAAATGACATCATGCTGCGAGGGGTTCTTACTGGAAGTCAGCCGATCAAAGTGTCGTGGTTGCACAATGGTGAGCATTGACAATTCACATTGCTGTTTGCTAGGGGTCAAATGTTGACCCAAAGTACCCTGAGGCCCTGAAAGGCATTTTTTCCCAGCAGGCGTTTTGACTTGTGATAACACATGATGGACGATGAAATCAAATCAGCTAAATGGAATTCAGCCATCATTCAATCTTATCGTTTATGCCTGTGCTTTGCCCACCGTGACAAGTCAAACATATCCTCCATTGAAAATAAACATAGCATAACTGCATTTCAGATATTTATTTTATTATTGGTATATATTAAATAAAAAAAAGCAGCAAAAAATGTTTGTGTGACCTTATCCAACCAATAAACCTTTGAACCCTTAAAACAACCTTAAATCAACTCTTTGTAACATTTTAGATGTGCCTTTTGTTGCTTGTTTTAACACAACAAAGCTTCTATTCCAACAGACGATGCTGCTTTATGTTCTTATGTCCGCTAAAATGGAAACTTTCTAGATGTCTTTTGCCTTCACATTTACCCTAACATAGCCGGACATGATTGTTATTTTTTGATACATTTATCATAACCAAAGTTTGGGTTTGAACAATGCCTGGCCATGCAACAAGAATTTGTAATGACAGATCCACAACAGGGCCCAAGAGGTCAGCAGCATATTTAGCCCCCCTGTATCCGGCATCATTGTAGGCACTTCCTTTCCTCACATGCCTTCTCTTCAGGGTTCGTTCTTTTGATTACACTAGTCGGAGGAATGTTTCTAGGTTTGTTTGTTTGCTTCTATGGGCAGGTGAAGTGGCCCGTTTTGGGAATCCTTCTTTCAACAGCAGGGAGACGAGTTTTGCGGTGAGGGAGTGCTTGCCAGAAGATGCTGGCGCCTACACCTGCTTGGCAGAGAACAGTGCAGGGAAGACGTCCTGCTGTGCTGCTGTGTTTGTCAGAGGTGAGGGAGACACTAGGAGACACTGGAGACTGCTCCATAATGGACATTAGACAAAATTCATGCTCACAAGTTTGATTCTGAAATTAGTCAACACAATTTGCTGCTGATTATAAACGCTTGCAAGGTGTTATACAGGGTTCCTCATTCAATGGAATATTTATTCTGTTAGCTACTCTGAGATTAGTAAGTATAGGAGTTTCATTTCTGATGTCGTGTTGTCTCGTCTTCTCTTCCTCTTACTGATGACCAATCCAGACTTTGAAACTATCTGCGGCGTGCAGAATCATGTCTCAAATGTCAAGACTTCTGCCTCCAAGAGCTTTGTGGAGAATGGCGGGTCACCACATTCTCCCAAAGATGAGCTACAGAAGATCATAGAACCTATTTCTACCTCCCCTACAGGCTCTGATACGCTTAGTCCTGTCTCAACACGAGGTAATCATCATAATGATTCAATTCACATATAGGCACAAAAGATTTGATCATTCTTGACATTTTACACATACAGTGCAACTTCCTTCCTTCCACCAGGAACATGTATCAGCTTCACTACTATTGTTACCTTCTTCCGGACATCCATGGTGTATTTTTGTATAAATAGGAAACACATCATTTCCAGTCCTTGTGTGATTGGTTGTCAGACAACATGTGTACCAGTCAAGAATAAAATAGGACTTCCACAACAATGATACACCCACTAAAGGTTCTCAGTCCCAAGTGAGCACCATGTAGGGAAGCGGACAGCACAGTACAGTAAAACTGGCTGAGTCTGTAAACTGATAGCCAGAGCCACACCTCTACACCACTAAAACCTATCTGCGCTTCATCTGTCTCTACAGAAGTCATCCCAAAGAAGAGAGCCAACTCAGGGACAGGTGAGAAACACTTTGATCCTCACTCACTATCTCTGCCAAATGACCAAGCAATGCACCTGTCTTTCCATTATCTACTCACCCTTCCTTCACTATGTGCTGCTATACCGTTGAATTTCTGCTTGATAATGTTAATGTATCTTATTCATATTATCTTGTATATTGTGTGAGTGTAAGTTGCTTCTGCTGCTGTTGTGGTTTGCCCCAGAGCTACACTGTTTTTTTCTTTCTCTTTCCCTTTTTTCTTGAAATAATGTTGTCTGGCTCTATCTTTTGTGCTCCAATATACTGATGGACTTTACCTTAGGGTGTAGGCTGCAACAATAGTAGCATGAAAAGCTCAAATAATAGTAACAATGTCTGTTATGAGCGCATGAAATATGTCACTGCTTTTTAAAAAAGTGGTTTTATGAATTAAAGTGATGGCTAGAGGGTTAGAGGCAGGGCAAGTACATTGTAAGCCATTTAAACTTTATTTTATCAGATTGTCTCTAGTCAAATTATTCATTCTGATGCCGCAATATTTGAATGCTGACAATTTGAGAGATTAAATTGACTCAGACTCCTTAGAATTTATGGGAATGCATGATATTAGTATTATTATTATTGGAAAACAGTACAGACTTAAAATGTGTGTTTGCTTCCTTTAAGCATATTTGTCTAAGTAAATAGTTCTGTGTGAAACATACTGAACTGGGATACTTACACCAGTTTAACACACTTGATTACACAAGGACTGGTTGTACTTGTGTGGAGTAGGTCATTTGTGTTTTGCATTTGTTTCCAATTGAGACACTTGGTCTTCTGAACAATGCTACAATAATAAGGGTATCAGGGGAAGTAACACACTTCCAGTATAGCAAAAACCACAGATCACGTAATCCCAACTAACTCTGTCTCTCTGTCTTTATCTCCCACACCACGCTGGATAGTTTCCTTCCAGTATTTAAGGCTTTAAAGTCAAAACACTCACTTTGTTTTGTCTTCACAGCTCCAGTATTACATTTTGAAAACCCTCCAAAGCACCTTGAGGTGAAAGTGGGACAAACTGCACGAGTGACGTGTTTTTTCAGCGGCAGTCCTCCTGTAGTGTCGTGTTGGATCAGAAACAGAGAACAGGTGTTTGGAGCCCACAGTATGCCTCATTACTGACTCTAAGACAGAGTACCTTTTTTTCTTTCAATGATCTGCTAAAGGACTTAAGGAATTAAACAAAAAGATACAGATATAGAAGTAATATTAAGTAATTAATTAATACATCAATTGATTAACTTATTTAATAAATGAATACATGCATTTATAAGAAAATGGAGCCTGGACTTTTTATATGAGGTGTTATTCACTTATGATTTACTAAGTGACCGTCTCAGGGCATATTCATTTTCTCAAGGCCTCGATGTAGTATTCAGCCAAAGGTCTGGTTTAGGGAGAAATGGTGATTTCCATTCTTTTTCTTACACACTTTATATCTGCAGATTGTGGTTGGTCCAGAGCTGTGGTCAGAAAATACAGATCGGAGCAGTACACTGGTCATAGCAGAGGCTAAACCACAGCACACCGGCCGCTATACTGTTGTGGTGAAGGACCGCAAGAGCTCAGCAGAACACACACTCACCCTTTCCATCATAGGTAAGACAACACACACTGCAGCATCAGGACCATGTGAAGTAAGTTTGTTACCTGAGCTCATCATTCATCATCATCGTCCCACCAGAGAGGCCTCAGCCTCCGGCCTCCTGTCCCGTGATCTCCCTGGTTTCTACCACCAGCCTTGTGCTGTCCTGGTCGGGACCCTGCTACGACGGCGGCAGTGCCATCCTGGGTTATGTGGTCGAGGTAAAGAATCAAGGACGTGTTGAGCCTGGGGATTGGAGCGAGCTCACTGCCCAGTGTAAGAGTACCTCATACAGAGTGCGTCCTGAGCTGCATCCTCAACAGGAATACTGTTTCAGAGTAAGGGCCTACAACGCAGTGGGAGTAAGCGAGCCAGGACCAGTGTCACCAGTGGTCAAGATGGAGCAGAAAGGTGAAGGGATATAAGTTATTTATCACATTTGACAATAAAGGCAAATATAATGACCCTTGTATTTCAGCTGTTGTGTCTTTGTGTGTAGATTTAAACAAACCACGAGAGAAAACTGAAGAGGGCCCTCAAGCGTATTCCTGTGTCACTATTGACTCTTCTCAAAAAGTCACAGATCACTACAGTTTGCAGGAGAAACTGGGCACGTGAGTATCTGCTAGGAACAAACACGTTTTTCCAGGTAGCTTCAAATAGCTATTTCTTCAGAAAAGCATATGAACAAGAAAGCTTCACCTTTCACGGGTAAAATCCTTTCCATATTATTGTGGGTTCCTCAGAAGAGCGTCAGTCTGCCAAGTGCAGCAGAGGGAGGATTAAAATGAATGCGGGTAGAGACATGATTTGATTCTAGAAAACAACAGGTACAGCAGTGCAGGTTTTGAAGATGCCACAGATTTCAATGAATAATTTCAAGAAATACTGTGCTCTTTCCCTTTGACAGATGAAGGTGTCCTAGAAGTACAGAACTCAGATGAAAGATTGTTTTACATTTACAGAGATGAATATAACTGAGCTTGTCTCTTCAATAGGGGAAAGTTCGGCCTGGTGTTCAAGCTTACCCACAAAGAGACAGGACATGTGTGTGCAGGGAAGTTCTACAAAGGCAGACGTGCCAAGGAGAGGGAGGCTGCACGTAAAGAGATAGAGTTGATGAACTACCTCCATCACCCCAAACTGGTCCAGTGTCTCGCAGCATACGATCACAAGCCTGAGATGGTCATGGTCATGGAGTTGTGAGTATCATCCAGAAAGCCCCTAATGGTTGGAAACCTGCAAGTTTTGGTTGAATAAACAGAAATATAATAACCATTTGCTGTCAATGTGATTTGTCTGTAGTATCGCAGGCGGGGAGCTGTTTGAACGTATCGTTGACGACAACTTTGAGCACACAGAGCCTGCCAGTGTGCACTACATGCAGCAGATGCTGGAGGGGATTTCCTACATGCATCAGCAGAACATTGTCCATCTAGACCTCAAACCTGAAAACGTTGTGTGCGTCGACACCACTGGCACATCCATAAAGATTATTGACTTTGGATTAGCATGCAGGCTGGGTATGTGAAATTAAACCCTCTTAATATTTACTTGCCATTCTACTGAATGTTTGAATACTGAACTATGTGACTGACAGATGGGAACGCACCTCTGAAGGTGATGCAAGGGACTCCAGAGTTTGTTGCACCTGAAGTGATCAACTATGATACTGTGTGTTTGAAAACTGACATGTGGAGCATTGGAGTCATCTGCTACATTTTGTAAGTTACCAACACACTCCCATAGCCTTTTACATTTCACTAACATAACTACATCATTGTACAGGTTAAAAGTAGTTTAATTTGGAATAACCGGATACAGGGAGGATAGGGTAAGGGTTGTGTTAGGTGGGATGATAGGGTTGAGGAGAGGGATGATTAGGGTCAAGGAGGGGGGTTAAGAGGGCCTTGGAGAAGGGCGAAGAATGCGGTTGAACAGAGTCGTGGTGTTGCTGAACGTCTGGGACCTTGGAGGGTCGAGACTTAAGTCCAGGACCTTCTCGTGTAAGACGATAGTGCTAACCACAAACAGGAGAGAGAGGGTTAGACAGTGATAATATCATTGAGCCTCAGATGGTTCAGTAAGTGGAAGAGAAGGGTGTAGTCTTGTTTCTTGTTTCTGATTCCTATAATACCTAGCTACCATAGCTGTTTCCCCGTTTCTATCCTTTGTGCTTAGGTATGCTTACCTGCTGCTGCTGGCTTCATATTTACAGAACAGATAGAAAACCAGTATTAAACCCCTCATAACATATTTCCCAAATTGTAGAACTATTTCTTGAAACCTTTTTGTACCCTTGTCATTTCTTCCATTTCAATTTGAACAATCTAAATAAAAATCAAATGAAACTCCTGATAACCACTACAAAAGACTTAAAACATAACAGACTTGTAGGATTCTGCACGGTGTGATAGCAATGATGTCTCAGACTTTTAATGCCACCTAGTGGATGTAGGTTGAAACAGTAGTGACTGCAATTTCTGTTTCTCTCGTCTACAGGCTAAGTGGTGAGTCTCCTTTCCAGGGAAACAATGATGTAGAGACCCTCGCCTCGGTCACAGCTGCCGAGTGGGAGTTTGATGAGGAGAGCTTTGATGAGATTACAGAAGAGGCCAAAGATTTCATCAGCTCACTGCTCATCAAGGAATCCAGGTGATTTCATAAATAAGCAGCTGTAGCACAGATGCCTCCAAGATACCATCTTCACTTGACCACCGATAATCTGTTTCCCAGGCAGAGAATGTCCTGTGAAGAGGCACTTGCCCACCCTTGGATGGCATTGGACTCTGGAGCTTTCGACAACATCAAGAGTCTGTCCAAGGAAAAGATGAAGAGGTTTTTAGCCAAGCAGAAGTGGAAGGTAAGACCTCACTGCAGTAATTTTGTTTTTATTTGAGTGTGTTTTCTGATTCAGACCTTTTTTCTGTTTCATAGAAAGCAGGTAAGGCCTTGTTAGCCCTGAAGAGAATGGCTCTGCTGTCTAAAGGTGAAAGCACTGCATCTGTTACCAGCCCTCGAGAAGGTAAGACATTCTTCAGGGCCACTTTCCTGGTTTAACACTGTTGTACAGTTGTGCTATTTTTATCTACATTCTCATTCCTCCCCGTGTCTCAGACTCACCTCTGAGTCCAGAGGCAGAGCATGCCTTGCAGTCTCTGGAGCGCAAGATGCAGGGGCCGCCGCAGTTCACCCAGAGCCTGGAGGACCAGACAGTGACTCGGGGATCTACCGTCCGTCTCTTGTGTCACCTCACAGGTACACAAAACTTAATTTAAGAACTCAAGCAGTATCTGTGTTCAAGACTTGAGCTTGCTGATGAGGCCTGAAAGATTTGCACCTTAACCTTAATATGAAGTTTTGCAACTTGACTAAAGCGTCCCTCAACCTACTTAAAAGCAGTTCTGCTCTTAATTCATTTCAGATGTTCTGTTTTTTTTATCTTATGCCTGTCCTCTCTCCTAATCTATCTTGCAGGATACCCTGACCCAGAGGTGGTGTGGCTGTGTGATAAAGAGCCTGTGGTAGAGTCACCCAAAGTGCAGATAGAGTACGAGGAAGATGGCGGCTGCACCCTGGTCTTAGCCAAAGTTGGCCCAGAGGACACCAATGTTTACACCTGTAGAGCCACCAATGACCATGGAGAGACATTCTGCTCAGCCAAAGTCATTGTTCAACAGTAGATTTAAATGTGCAGAGATAAAAATACATAAGCATGTTATATAGTGCCTTGAACAGTTGTATTGAACATTCTTGTTTTAATACCAATGGGGACCAAACATTGCATCCTGTACTGTGGCTGGGAATACTGCATATATTGTACAAAATGTATTAACATATTCATATTGTTACAGAGATACAGTATAAGCATATGCAAAGGTTGACCTTTCTTTTGGGTGATAGAGTCTTCAACATCGTGTTTTTTTCTGTTACAGAGCTCTTTGTCTCATGGCTGAATCAGTTCAAGATTCCCTTCCAAACATATCAGCTGGTAAAATGAGATAACATGCTTACAAAAAAAAGCACAGGCCTGCAATTATGCAGTTTGAACACAAAGTAAAGATCAGACTTGTGATTTTTGATTTACTTAAGTTTGTGTTGGGATTTTTTTTTTTGAAAGGTTTGACCTGAAAGACGTGAGCAGATAATTATTTTTAAAAACTACTCGATAATAAAAACAATTCTCAATTAGTAAAATAAGCTATTGAACATTAGATTTTTTTGTTTAACTGGATGACATTTCAATTTTGTTGTACTATGTGCAATGACAATAAAGAGATTCTGACAGTAAAGAAAATGATTTTGTAAAACAAAACTTGCAGATTTTAACACTGACATTTGCTACCTTTTATACCTTTTGGATGAAGAGATACTCAAACCATCACTCTGCATTTTCTGTGATGACAGTTTTTTTGCCAATTTTTAGACATTTTAATGCAGAACTGTTATATCATTATACATATTATACCCAATTAGATGTTTTAAGCAGTCAAGAAAAGCTGAACATATGGATATATTATATATACTTTATGAAAGTGAACGCTATCCCCGGCACTGCAGAGACACCAGATGACAAACTCAGAGTGGTTAAAAGAAATGTTAAAACTTTAAAATAAATGAAAATATGTGTAAAATGGGTAAAATAATCACTAAATAAAAGTCAATTAAAAAAAGATATATATATTTAAAATATCAATACAAGTATATAGCAGTAGTAATCACCATGATTCTTTGTTCTTACTTCAGAAATGGTTAAAAGGCCAGTACTAGAGGACCTCAGGCTATGTCTCAAACAAATTGCATGTATGTTTCTTAATTTGCAGTTTGCTCAACTAAATCAATACACACTTTTGTGTGCATAATCAGATTGCACATCTTAAACTAACAATTGGAAAAATGACTGAAGTGAAATAATTAAAACTGTAAAAGTACAGTATAACACCCCCAATTACACAGTGAAGAGCAGAAAACCACTGAAGGTGTTGTAGTTCATAATATCATCATAGACCATCATGTTTGCAAGGAGCTCCACATACACACTGTCTCCCACCTCAAGGAGAATGACCGCAGCATTGCTGCCCATGTCGTTTCCATCTGACCCGTTAATGTCACAACATACCTGTTGAAGGATTGTAGCTATTGCCAATGTTTGAGAAGACCCTTTTATACTTAAGTGGTGTTGCAGTGGTGAAAGGTCCACAGTTTCCATGGCCAGATTCTCTGAGAGCTGCAGAAAAGGCCACGCGGGGTGTGCCTGAGAGCATCAAATTACCACAAACACATCAGAGGTATAATAGACAAAGAGAAGAAACATATCCCATTGTTCTATCAGATAAAACGTTTACTCTGAGGTCAGGCTCCGCAGCTCCAGGACTTCTTTTTCAGTGTTTTGCAGCTTATTCTCCAGGAGCGTTATTTTCTCTGCCATGTTTGCAACTTTCTCTCCCACTGCTCCAAGGTTTTGACTTATGGAAGTGAGGGGACAGATGTCACAGCAGCTGGTTGATGCTGAGCACTGGTGGACTTTGCCATTGTTTTCATTAACCTGCTCTTCAGATAGACAGCAGCTGAATGCTAGAATTAGGACTGCAATCTTCTTCATCCCTGTGGTTTGGAAATCTCTTTTTCTGTGGAGTCTTTCCCTGCCACCCACCCCCTTTTATACGTCATCTGACATTGTGCAACACAAGAAACACCAGTTTCAGTGAATGCTTTCCACTTTATTGAGGTCTTGGTTGAGAAAGTTGGGAAAACACACAAAAGTCCAACAATATTAATGATAATTATACATTTAGTTTATTTATTTTGTTACTGTAAGGCAAAGTTTACACTTATTAATACTTGATCCTGTTGTAACTGAGTAACTGTTAGTAAGTTGGTCGAATCTGTTCCTTAAAAGGTATCTCATAGCCGTAATACACCTTTTGTCTCATAGCCGTAATAGGGCTACATGGTGGTGTAGTGGCTAGCACCTTTCTGTGTGGAGTTTGCATGTTCTCCCCGTGTCTACGTGGGATTTCTCCGGGTACACCGGTTTCCTCCCACAATCCTAAGACATACAAGTGTTAGGTTCATTGATGACTCTAAAAGAATTGCCCTTAGGTGTGAATGGTTGTCTGTCTCTGTTTGTCTCTATGTGCCCTGCAAGAGACTGGCGTCCTGTCCAGGGTGTACCCCGCCTCACGCCCGATGTCAGCTGGGATCGGCTTCAGCACCCCCGCGACCCCGACCCCCGGACAAGCGGTTGAAGAAGATGAATAGCCGTAATATATAGCACTTGCCTTATTTAAAAAGAAATTGTCTCTGTCCCAAATAGTGTTTCTTACTGGAAAGACCCAACTTGAGGCCCGGACTGGTAGAAAATCTGGTCCTTACCTTCTAAATACTTGATTTTAATGGAAACAAGGATTGATCAAATTATATAGAATAGGAATAAAGGGGAGAATGAATAAATGGGTAAGGGGTGGGTTAATAGCAGTAAGAGCAGGGAGAGAGTATAGCACCAAATATTTGGTGGAAAACTGAACTCCTCAGGGGAGTATAGTTAGTCCCATTCTGTTTTCAATTAGGATTAATAAAGTGTTTAGCAGGATTTATAGGTCTATTGGTATTGCATTATTTGCAGATGATGGAGTGATGTGGAAAAGGGGAAGGAATAGTGAATATACGGTTGGGAAAATGCAAGAGGCAGTAGGGAAAGACTGGCCACTGGAATGGGGTTTCAGGTTTCCAGTGGTGGAAACAAAAGTGGTCTTTTTCCCAAAAAGAATAATTCAGGTTTAGATTAAATTTAAACATTACGGAGAAGATTTATAGAGAGTGGGATGTTTCAAATATCAAGGTACTTGGTTTGACAAGAAGATCGCTTGGACAACTCACATATGTAAAATAGTTGAAAAATGTATAAACATTTTTTATTATTGTAAGATGTCTGAGAGGGGGAGAATGGGGGGCAAGTAGGATTTTTCTTTAAGAACTTTTTTGGATTAATCAGGGCAGTTATAGATTATGGCTTGTAAGGGCTTTTAATCTTTTGGCTCAGTGAGAGTGGTGAGTGAATCAACTCACTGCAATCAGGTGTGTGCCATTGGTTAAGCCCAGGTGTGGGCTATCTCACCATCAGAGGTTCTGAGAGCTTCTCCCTGTTGTCAAGTGTATATACAAGAACTAACCTTTATTTTACCAGGAAAGTCCTATTGAGATAAATATATATATATATATATATTTTTTTTTTTTTTTTTGTCTCCAGCCTTTGCCTTTAGTTTTGTGTTTTCTAGGTCTCCTGGACTATTTTGGTTTTGTGTCAGCTGCTTGGCAGCTATGGCTGAGTTTATCATCTTAGTGCTGAATTTCCTTACTTAAGCTTACCTTATATTGGCTCTATAACTTTTGTTTGTTTGTGCCTCTCCCCCCCCCCTTTCCTATCTATCGCTATTGCGATTTTGTGGCTATCCCTCTGGGATAACTTTGAGACGCCCAGGTCCCTGGGAGAAAGCCCCGCACCCACTGCAGCTTTCCGAGTGGTCACTAGGGGCAATTTCTTATTGACTCCCATGTTAAATCGTTAAAATAGTACGTTTTCACAGCATAGTCAAACCTATTTCTGGGGTGTACTACGAAGCTCGATTAGTTGGTTAGCGAGGTATGTTTCGCTCAAAGCCTGGGTTAGCTGTGACACGAGTGACACTTGTAATTCTGCGTTTGTCTCCCATGTAATGTTCGTTGTGTGTTTTATGTCACAGGGAAGTCGTATACACTAAAGTTTGTGGAATTATGGACGTTTGCATTCCCTGAAATATAAAATAAAGCAGGTTGGACATATTTGCATTGTCACATAATCATCACTCTACTGGAATTAATGGCGATCAATTCTGCATTTGGCATAATTATTTTTAGACAATATGCAGAATCTTTTCACTTACGAATTTACACGATCTGCTATTTTTTTTTTGCCAGCACACCTCCCAAGCTCTATTACATATCTGTGTAGCCCCTTGCTGTCATTGTACTCTCTTCAGTGAAATATATATCTTTTTTTTAACCTTGAATTTATGAACATTGAAAGATAGAGAGTTAAATTCAGAGTCAAAACATTCAGATACACATTTTCAGTGCATAAATTCGATAACTTTTTAATTTCAAAATCCGATGACCCAGATTTACTTCCATAAATGGCACCCGGCTTGACACCGGCCACCGCTTTCACTACACCTGGTTTTCTCACGCCAGACGGCACAGACACTAGCTATGAAGTCTGTGTCACGACTCTGTGCTCAGAATGGTAATAACCAGTATAATAAGTGTTGATGTGTTTTGCACAGTGTGCTGGTAAAAATCAGCAATTCAGTCTCCTCTTGTGTGTGTGTGTGTGTGTGTGTGTATTTTTTTCAGCCCCCTGTGTGACAGTGTGTGGAAGCTGGAAATGCTCAGTTGGGTTGTGAGGTGCAGACAGATGCACCAGGACTTGGAGGTTTCCGTTAAAGTGGCTTCTCTTCAGGATTGGTACACAGAAGCCCTTTTACTGTTCTACAACCTTGTACTTTATTTTTAAAAAGTTAATCTTTTGAATTTGCTTTGATTTGTTTAATAAAGTTCATTTCTTTAGCCAAGTCGCAACATATGACACAGAGCACACTGCAGATGGCAGACAATGTATTACATGATGTAAACAAAGCAATTAACTTAAAGCAGTGTGGGACACAGTGCATTTGAGGCAGTCACTTTGACAGCACTGTGTTGAAGAGTGGGGGATGTGTGTGGTTGTAAAGGTGCATAAGGAAAGAGCAAAGAACTAAACCAGCATAATCAAAGCAACACAATGGCGAGTGAGCCAGGGAGAGGATTCAAAGACATTGTATTAACTTGCACATCTTGTACTTGGAGTTTGTACTCTGTGCTGTTAAAGTGGTTGATGTTTGGATTGTAAGACCTCAATGTGGCGTCCTTTTTCAAGTAAACGAGTTGTTCTCAGAAGCTGAATAGTCAGATGGGAGGGAAGTATTGACTAAGTACTGTGCTTATGCAACTGTTCCTCTAGACGTGTTGTTATAGCCCTACATCGCCAGACCAAATAAAACAAGAGCTTCCAGATTCATTTGGTTGCCAAGCTACTTCTTTTTTCATACTCATGCTCAAACACAGCAAGGAGTGAACAGCTTTAGATACGATCCACCAAACACATACTGAAATTACAAAGAATATTTTCAAAAATAGTGCAATAAAATGATGCATGGACAAAGGTCTACCAAAGTAAGAGCCTTTTAATTACACCAACAAAAAGGTGCTGAACAAGAAAGAAATTGCTCTTAACACTTTGATGTTTCAGCGCTGAGCAGGAGTAACTTGTCTGTACATTATCCCACAATTTTATAAAGAAACATGATAATTTATTAGTGCCAATTCTTCAAGTAAATACATATGTACAAGAAATTAAATAAAATTAGCTTGTGGCTTTTCAATAAATAGTTTAAAGTATGTGCAATGTTCAGGTCAAGTCAGGTAAGATATGAGCAGGTGCAAACAGAAGATCCAGCCTCCAATGTAAGAAAGGTTGATAGCAGGTAGAGCAGGGTTTGGTTGAAGGTCTAAGTGGATGTAAATGGAGGGAGGTCGAAGGGGACGCTTCATGTCGACTGCCTCCTCAATGACGTCTGCTGCTGCTTTCTGTAAAGTGTCGCTGCTCGTGACTCAAAGGCGTTGACCATCTGCTTAACCACTTTGTCGAAGAACATGTTAGCCAGCTGAGAGTGTAGGACAGACTTGAACTCAAATGACACCTGTAGAAGACACAGTAGGGGAACAAACACATTAGCTAAATGCTTGTGAGAATCTTAGTTTATTCAGTTGTGAGTTTAATTCATTTCTTGCAACCCAAGGCATCTTTGGCAGTAGTTATGAGTTTACGTAGTTTTTAACAGTCAGACCTCTCCTTCCTTTACGTGTGTGTTGATAATCAGTCTTATTCAACATGTTCTACTGTAATCCAGCCACTTCCTGGCTGAACCTGCCCTGATGTAAACCAAGCGCAACATTGAGGTCAAACCGCCTGTCAGCAGCTCCTTGACACTGTCCTCACTGCCGTGGCAGCTATTTCAGGCCTCCAGGGACACCAGCCTGCTACTCAGACTACATTTAGAGCATAATGAGATTTTACTCGTCACTTTCTTTGAGCCAGTAATCCATTCACAATAGTACAGGAATGACGACTTGGAATTAGTCTCTCTTTAAGCGTGCAATCTGATCTCCCAAGTCCTATGGGCGAGTCATTCTTTTGTGATCAGTAGATTTAATTATAATAGTGTCGTGGTTTACTGGTAACCAGAGATTTGTTAGGCATTGACCTGGAACGGTTGATGTCAGATGATTAAGGTTAAGCATTGACATAGGTTAAGGTTAGGTAGCGTTAGCACTCTCCTCAGAGCAAGATGGTTCCTGGCCCTTCTGTAAGGAGTTTGCATGTTCTCCCTGTGTTCTCTCCGGGTTCTCCGGCTTCCTCCCACAGTCCAAAGACATGCAGGTGTTTGGTCGATTTAAATTGCGATAGGTATGAATGTGAGTGCGAATGATTGTCTGTCTCCCCAAGCGACCCCGTCAGGGACAAGCGGTTGCAGATGATGGATGATAGCTGGATGGTTATGGTTAGGCATTGACCTCGAATGGTTGAGGTCAAGCATTGAGCGCTTAAGGTTAGGATAGGTAAATCTATGTCCTGATGACTGGTCAGGTATTCATCTCATATTGAACACTTACATAGAAATCCACTTTGCAGGAGGCTGGTAGGTCTTTGGCTCCAGGGGCCAACCTCCATATTGTTTCAAGATGGCTGAAGAGGGATCCATCAGTACACACGGCCTGTTTCAAAAGAAATGACCCTTTATTTATCATCGACTGCCAAAAGGCAATGAGCAATGAATACCCTTGGGTCAGAATACCCGTAGGTATTTGTAGACTAGGCCTTACCCTGACTTGGTGGTTTGGGACAACGGTGACTTCAGAGGTGTAGCGCTCTACGACAGGAGGGAAACCTATTTCGAGGTCGGCCCAGACGTGGCCATTTTGTCTCTTTGTGACCTGAGACTTCTTGCACCAGGGAACAAAGTGCTGGTACTGATCCACACTGGCCACCACATCGTACATCTGCGCTGGAGTATACCTGTATATGCAGTCACATGAAGACAAAGTCACACCCAATCAGATGATTCTCCAGTTCAATACAGATTTGAGTATGTTGTGTTTTTATTTATAATTAATGCTCAGAATTAATATCTAATGTATCTAACTAGGGCTTCAACTAACAATTATTTTCATGATGACGGGAGATTAATCGTCTCAATGTACTGTTTTGTAGATACATTGACAGAAAACAATGAAAAAAAGTTAAATCCCAATGTCCAAAACATTACAACATAAATTGCTTCTTAATTTTCTGATTATCGACTAATCAATGAATTAATGCATCGTTTCTAATCGCGTCATGTTTATCGTCTTCTTATTTCAGTGGTTTTCAACACGATGGATATCATACCCTGGCACTCACCCTAATGTCCGGCACTCGGTGTACTCCACCCTGCGTGCACTGATGGGAGCAACCAGGTTTATGAAGCTGCGGCTGGGTGTGCTGACCGGGACGGCGGGGCAGAGGGGAAGGCTGGCCCTTCTAGCTGCCAGGGCCCCACAGGAGCCCCACAAGTGTCTGGAGGAAGGGGAAATATATGGGAACACATGAATGAAACTGTTGGTCACATACAAACACAAATCACAGGTTTATTCAGTGACAGGTCCTGTACCATCTGACATATCAGTTTGCATTTTAGTCTGGAGATATATATAAAATTATTTTTTCTTTATTTAGAGTTTTTTAAGTGAAAGCAAAGCATTCATTAACACTTTTCTTAAGACAAACTCAGTCACATGTCTCACCTACTGGCAGCTTATTCAATGCTAGTGCTAAAACTACCACAAGAGGGAGCAAAGCAGAGTCCCTGCAGGTCTGCAAAGTGCTGCTTCCTTCACACAATAAGCTGTTCCCATACAGTGGATATTAAGTCTACAATTACTTCATAACATTCTCTGAATATGTTAAAAAGTTTCCAGTCCACCCCAAGTGTGTGAATAATTAAATTGGAAACTTTCCTCAGTATTTCGCCCACCTGTGTGCGGGGAGAGTTCCGTTATCACTCACCTGATATTTGCTCTTTTCCTGTTCCCTCGCACAGCCTTTGAGGAGTGGGCTTCAGACATCTCCAACAGCGCCCTGAAGAGGACAGGAGTCGCTTTGTTGCTCATGCTGAAGTTTGAAACAGGTTCTGAGGAGAGACGTCGGTACTTCCACCCGGCTCCAACAGCACCTGCAGCTACCAGGTGACTTCGATGTGACCGTAGACTGAGCGATGATGAGGAGCTCCGCCCACCGCATCAGAACAGCGGTGATGTAACAGGAGGCTCTAGCCAATCACAAAGGTAGGTAGAAGTTTAAAAGTTATCACCTAGCCATGGGTGATTCCTAAATGCCCAAAGCACCGATTAAAGATATTAAGGTGAGCTTTATGTTGTAGTGACTGACAGAATTTTAATTTTGATAGAAAATGCGAGTGGTGGAAATGAATGTATAGGCTATTTAAGGGTCTAAAATACATGGGAGACAGGCCCCTACATTTTTAAAGATGTCTTTCTGTAAACCATTTTCTAAGTTATTATATACAACTGCTATGATGGGATGCACAGTCTACTAATCAGAGCTCCTCAATCCTATAAGAGACAAAAGTTCACATTTTCACTCTTGTAAAAATAGATGATTGCAGGTTTATTGCCCTATTTGTGTGTGTGTGTGTGTGTGTGTGTGTGTGTGTGTGTGTGTATGTGTGTGTGTGTGTGTGTGTGTGTGTGTGTGTGTGTGTGTGTGTGTGACAGCTGAGTTCAAATTATTCTTGATAGGTTTCTTTTATTAACTCAAAGTCTAAACGGCAGACTACCGTGTGGTTGAGGTGGTGAACAAACAAGCACATGATGTGCCTGGACTTTGGTGCTTTAGAGGAAAAAACATCTTCAAATTTCTGTAGTAATGTTTATAACAGAGCAAAGTATCACCAAACAGCAGCCAAAACTAATACATACACTGAAATGATTTATATTATGATGGAAGGAAAACCAAACTTAATTTTAAAGCAACAGCCTTTACCTGACTCCCATTAAGCTCCATCAAACACTGCAGGCTCACCTTTGGGTGCTGCTGTATAACCTATTAGGTGATACCACACAGTCAGAACTGGTAGTTCAGGCTCTATTTCAGGATCTTCAGACTGGAATTAGGGCACTTGACGAGGGAAGGATTTCAGAACCTCAGTCAATTCAAAGCCGGAAAGTACAGATGTACAGACAAGCTAACCTGTATCAGGTTATAAGGGAACACACACACACACACACACACACACACACACACACACACACACACACACACACACACACACACACACACACACACACACACACACACACACACACACACACACACACACACACACACACACACACACACACACACAAGCTTAACTGCCCCAGGCTGATCCAACTATTACACAGGGGATGGGTGCTGTTCCAGCTGGCCCTCATTCAGTCTTTAAACAGAACAAAAGCCTAACTGAGACACTTAAACTCACAATTTACATCCAACAACTCAGACAGATTTCTTAACCTTTAATAATTTTTAAACAACCTCTTTTAGATTTTTATTCAAATACAAAGGTACTAGAGCCTGATCCAACAGAAGTACACAGGGGGTGGGTGTCACTGCATTAAATCACTGAAATAATCACCTCAGATCCCATGCTGTTTAAAAGGCCTTCATTCAACCAGCCAAAGTACAACACATTACTTAAGTTCACTTGTGTGATTCACAGTGTGCAAACCATTTCCACTGAAGACCCATGAGGATTCATGTTAGATTGAAAAAGCCACATGTCCAAACTGAATAGGGAATACATGTTTTCTTTTGTTCCACATGCTCCTTGTGACATTTGACCTTTTTTTAAATAATAGAGAGTAAGTAAGTTGTACAATACAGTCTGCACTGAGTGTATAATATAAATCATTTAAAACTGGGTTCACTTCAAATTCTTTATTAATTTATCCATCAAGGGGCATTTTAAGGAAAGCAGTCCAGCAAACACTAGAAAAGAATTGCAACACACAATACCATTAATTCATGTGACAATCTTGCATATTTTACTTTCATTGTCAGTGAAGAAACTCCGAGGAGCCTTCCCTGCTCTTGGCTTAAAATGGCCAATCATACAAAAGAAAATTCTTGGAGTGCTTAACAATAGTGGTAAGAACCTGTCCAGAAGCTTGCCCGGCCTGTGAAAATATGCCAATCAAATGACAGGAATGCAAAAGCTGTAGTATCACCCAGGATGTATTTCCCTGTCAAATATTTTTCCACCAGCCAGAAACTGGTCTATTATTATATTTCTATATTTATACTATGATAATGTATGTAACTTTGAAGTGATATACAAAAATAGAAGCATGGAGTCATGTGAACTCTAACAAAACAAAAGTGCGTCAAATCTATTCCTGAAATCAAAATTGAAAGAGCAAAACATATTAACCTCTACACACAAGGAAACAGAAAAGCAAGCAGTGGCTTTGTCTTAAAACAAGGCCAAATTATTGTTCCTCTGAGAATATGATTTTGCTCAAAGCACTGATGTAGCACAAGCCATCCGGCTCTGAGACCTTCAGTTTGGTGAGAGGTGGCACGACACCGCTGGTGTAGTATCTGAATGCAGGGCTTGGTGACTGGATGGCATCCACAAATACCTTGGAGACAAAAACAAGCACATCATATAATTGTTCTTATTGTTTTGTGAACAACCCAGTCAGTATTTTGACGAAATAAACGGCAAAGTAACTAGTAACTGTAGCGGTTAGATCTATAAGAAGTTGCTATTTGTACAGTACCTGAGTATATGTGTGTACTTATTTTCCCCCACTGACTCTCCCATGGAAATGCTAATGTGAAAACCACGCATTCATTTTAAAGGAGTTCAAAGTCTTGCACAAAGTGTGACCCACAACTCCTCCCTATCCACAGCCAGCAAACATTATTTTATTTGTTTTCATTTTAGATACGAGATCAGAGTATGTTGATACATATTACTAATGCAGTTATGATTCGCTATAGACCTAACTGTTACCTTGATTTTATTTTTCTTCTGTTCTGTTTATTGATATTTTTATACTTGCACATTTATAGATATTTTATACTTGACACTTTGTACTATGGCTGCTGCACAGCACTTTACCTTGGGATAAATACTTATATCACATTGCAGCATATCATATCGTATCGCATCGTATCGTATGGCATTGTATCACATTGTATCCTATCCTATCCTAAACTGCACCACATCCGATCCTGGTTTATCTCATCAAAATACCTTTACAATGTCCTCAGTGTCCTGTGCTGCATTTTGGAAAATGGAGCCACAGTGCTGCAGGTATTTTTCATAGAGGCTGAGTGTGAGAGCATCGACCTTTTCGAGAGACACATCCCCGAGCTCTGCCTTCCGCAGGTTGACAAGGAAGTCAGTGTTGACTGGACCACACTCAATGAGACTCACACTGCAGGATGAAGAACAATCAACATCAATCCACAGTTAACAGCCTCTAAACGAAGAAAAAACGGTGCAGGAAAGCATTAAAACTCACTGGATATTGAAGTGTTGCAGTACAACAGCCAAACTCTCACACGCTCCCTCTATTGCAAATTTACTGGCACAGTACATCTCATTAAAGGGGAGACCTGTACGAGTGCATGAAGCACAAAGATGAGTTATTTTGGCAATTTCATGCACGGCAGCGAGCATCAACACGATTTGGTATTGCCATTTCCATGAAATCATTAGAAGAACTGCACATGCGGAACGCTGTTTACATTCAGAGATTCCTCAACCATGTGCTTGTCTCACCGTGAAGCCCTCCAGTGCTCCCGGTGACCAGAATGCGGCCCTGGCCCCGAGCCTTCATCTCTGGCAGGAAAGCCTGGATTGTCTGGATGGTACCAAGGAGGTTGACCTCCAGAATCTGCCTCATTGAGTCCAAGGACTGCACTTCCAGTGGCCCCATCAAACCCACACCAGCATTACACACTGTGAGAAGGATAAGCCCATTAACACACAAATCTAATCTTAATAAGAGCACACTTATACAAGAGCATACCCAGAATATCCACTCGTTTCTCCAAAACCCTGTCCCTCGCATCCAGGATGGACTGCTGGACTGTCACGTCCATTTGGAGTATTTCCAAGGTATCCTTGTGCAGGCTTTTCACACACTCTAAAAGACGCTCTTTCTTGGCGAGGTTTCTCATCGTGGCATACACTAAACAGAAAGCAGCACTTAGTGGCATGTCTTACACTTAAGGAATCCAATAAAAGACTGTCAGCAGTGGTTACCTTTGAATGTTTTGTTGGGGTCTGAAGCTAGCCACACAGCCAGGCTGAGGCCGATTCCCGAAGAGCAGCCCGTGATCAGCACCACCTTCTTATCCATGGAGTCAACTGTCTGCTTCAATAGAGAGCAGCTGGACTATACGGGATAAGATGGACGCATGTGAAAACTTTCCTTCTCTGTGTTTTCATTTATTTCACTATCACAAGGCCAGCAACATCTTCCTGTTATCGGCCACCTGGAGCCCTCACATTTTTTCACACGTCCTTGTTGGTATAATTGATTGTTTTCTATTGAGACAGACATATGAGAAGCATTACTATGTTCACTTATTTATACTAGAAATTTAGCTTTTGAGCATGAATGCATAAAATATAATGTACTTTGCCTGTTTGTCCTTTTAAATGCGCCACTGTTATGAGCACCAGGTGGCAGCAAAACATCATAATAACAGGCACACTGACCTCTGGCTGCTCCATTGACGCATAAAGACAATGAGGCGGAGAATAGTCAGAAAGGAGCACAATAGTATTTGAGTTCAAGGCATCAAAGAGGGAAGTGGTGTTCTTTTCTCTGATTTTCAAGACCCTGCATCCTTTTCCCAAGCTTCTGTTAATTGAAAGGGTTATTTTAGGCAGGTCTACCAGAGAGTTGTCCTTTGCTAGTGATGTCGATAATGTTCTTTATATGTGAGACATAGTAATGTTAATTAAAAGGTTGCATATTCTGAGCATTTAACCACATCTCACAGTCTTTTTCAGCTGATGACAGTGCCGAAGTGGACCTCTGAGATCAGATTATTTTCCTCACACATACTGTTTGGAACATAAAGAAATAACCAATGTTCAAACATTTTAAATGTTTTTAAGTAAAGTCTTGCCATTTCATTGGTTTCAGAAGACTGAAGTGCTTCACTAAGATACTTTTCAACATCCAAATGTTTCTTAATAAGCCTTTTCATCTGTGATGGCAAGTGTTTAGGTCTTGCAAATCTGAAAATACAATGTGGTTGCACGGAGAGGAAACTGTGGGAAAACTTGGCCCATTTCAAAGCAAGAAATTCCAACCATAACCCAGGTGCAGCCCAAGTTCTGAGAAGTGATTGGAAAATACATTTTGTGAGAACAAGACAGTATCATGTGTTTTCAGTAGGTGGCGACAAATGCTCAGGTATAAACCCTTCATCTAACGGAGCTAAAATCAATATTTAAGAACATAGCATCTACAGATAGAAGCTGTCCAGAAACACTGTGTTTGGATGGAGTCTTAGCGAAAGAAGTGTCACTTATATTCAGGAAATGTAATATAGATTTTAGAACATAAATGTGACTTCATTTCTGTGAAGCGGCCCTCGCTTATCTTCTTCATCTTTTGTGCCGTGGTGACAACTTTCTGCATTTAAACTGTTTTAAGTCACAAGTGCTTTCACCTACAGCTGTGTTTCTGACGAGCGCTAACAACTTGCATCTTTGTGCAACTTTTCAGCAGCCTCATTTGAAAGAATTTCTCCCGCTGATTGAAGCAAACCAAGTAGGAATTTCCTGCCATTTTGTTGCGTTCCTCCCCTTGAGATGGCATCAGCTTGGCTGCTGTCCCAGAGTCTGTGGGACAGATAACAGCAGGCAGAACCTTTTTCAAATATCTACGACTCCCAAGCATTGTTTAAAATCTTGAACTGCTTGACCTCAGACGTTATTGAGTTTTAGCTGTTTTATGATTTCATGTGTACATCCTTTCATTCGTTACAAGCTCATCGTGTTCAGGGTCATG
This sequence comes from Echiichthys vipera, assembly GCF_963691815.1. Taxonomy (NCBI): domain Eukaryota; kingdom Metazoa; phylum Chordata; class Actinopteri; order Perciformes; family Trachinidae; genus Echiichthys; species Echiichthys vipera. The sequence continues at coordinate 17,765,845 of NC_139842.1, forward strand.
AAGTTTGACCTGTATTACTTTACCATAAGCATGTGTGCATTTTGCATTGTTACTGTTCTTAGAGAGGAGTTGATGAAGCACATGTACTGTATGTTGCTACTGTGTGCAAACTGCTTGTAGATATAAATATAACAAGTAGAAAAAAAATCAAACTCATCTTCTTTCCTCTGTCAACCATGCACAACACTCAGAAGTATGAACTGCACTTCATCCATTACTTCTCTCTGAATCTATCTTGGCAGCATGGTACATACTATGGTCTATGGTCTAGTGCAGATGGACAGCTTGCTGCTACACGTGGCTGACAGTCTCCCTGAAGGCCACTAATTACCAAGAGAGGAGGTACACAGTGGTCTGGAAAAGCCTTTAAAATGACTCCTGGACAAGATTGGCCCTCAGCGCCGAAGAGTAAACAGACTTCTGAAGACCTTAAAACCCTACATCCCATGTGAACAGCTGTGTCATTTTTGGGAGGAGAATATAGTGTTTTGGAAGGAAGGAGGTATCTGCAACTGTTTCTGGAAGAAACAGCTCCCATGTGTCAGACAAATTCATGTGCTCACACTTTGTAGAACACAAGTGGATCACATTGGGCTGTGCTATTCCAGGGCAGACACATGTTATGAGTGCATGGTGCAGACACAATACAGGCTTTGTGATAACATTAAGTGGCTGCAGAAGCAAATGTACACAACAGGATGTCCCATGTGAAAGTGATGAGCAGAAGTGAAACAGTTGAAAGCGTGTTGCGGTGGATGTGGCGAAGCTGAGATGTCACGCTATAGCCTACCTGGCAACAGTTAAATGAGGATAATTGTTACTGGGGGCGTTTCAGCTGAACTGAATACTGCAGATCTTGCGCAAAGGTGTTGCCTCACTTTTCACATACAAGATGAAACAGCATTATGACCTTTGCAGCTGATAAGGTCGAACTTTTTCCTTTATCTTAAAAAGTCTGATATGACGACTGACTGATGCTAACACAGATAAAAAATGGTAGGTTAAAGTAATGGTTGAATGCAAACTTAATCAAAACCAACCCAAACACTTCAACAGTTCAATTGCATTATGATAATATCCATTTCTCATATCATCTTTAGTTAAAGGTCCCATACCATGCTCATTTTCAGATTCATACTTGTATTTTGGGTTCTGCTAGAACATGTTTACTTGCTTTAATCTTCAAAAAACACATGATTTTTCTCATACTGTCTGTCTGAATAAACCTGTATTCATCTTCTGTCTGAAACGCTTAGTTTTAGTGTGTGTCTCTTTTAGCTCCCCTGCTGAAAAGCCCAGTCTGCTCTGATTGGTCAGCACTTCCAGGTCCTCCGCATCTGAGCTCTTGGCATCTGTACACAATCAATGCAGCTATAGAGTGACTGTAAAGACACTGTAGCAGTGTAACTTTCTACTAGGGCTGCAACTATCAAATATTTTTGTAATCGAGTATTCTACCGATTATTCCATCAATTAATCGAGTAATCGGATATAAAAAAAAAATGTGTTTTTGTTCGAGGTTATGTTTAACATTCATGAAAAACTAAACATTCACGAGGAAAGCTAACGTTATGCATTCTCTTCCTGTTTTGGTTCCTCTCTACGGAAACCACTCTCCTTAATCCGAAACAGCGGCGCTCGGTGAAGTGCTGTTAACAACGGGCTGCTTTCGCCTCAGACGCTGAATCATCGATGGCGTGCCGCTGTGGTATAACAGTTTCTAGTTAACAGTGGACACATTGCACCTTTTTGGCTTATTTTTTAAGTGTGAAATGATCCCAAACTTGTTCTCTGCCTTTTCCGGATGTAGCGGTGTGCATCCGTAAAAACGGTCCTTGTGGAATAATGATCCCTACGCTGAACAGGCCGCATAACACGCAAGATAGGAATTAAACGAATCATCGAGGCAGAGCTTTTGCCTCAAGGAGTTTTTGTAATCGAGTAACTCCAGTTACTTGAGTAATTGTTTCAGCCCTACTTTCTACCTATATAAAGTAATAGTTGTGACATCATAACTGCACAGAAGTCCTGAAGGCTTGTCTAAAGACACAGCTTCTGAATACGGGCTGTGTGCATTTCTCTGTGTTTTGAGCATTTTGATTGGTGTTTTTGTCTGGTGTTGTCTCCATGCTGATGAGTTCATACCGCAGCATTCACATCTGATAACAAATTAATTCCTCTCTATCTGTCTGGGCGGTTTTTATTTCGTTTTGCTAAAACACTGTTTGACTGTTTTGGTCTAGACTTGAATTTCATGATAATAACCATGCATCTGCATCTGATGAGGTAGAGTTACTGACTCTGTGACCTTTTCCTTCCTCTCTTCTTCACACAGTAGATGCATTAGATTAGATAAAAGTAGATATTATGCCTGGAGACACAAATTTATGGTGTCTCTCCATTTTTTTCACTTTGCATGCATATAGCTCTTTGCTCACTGAAACAGTAGATTTACAGCATAAACTGTCTACTTGCGAGAGGTCTTGTGCTTGTGTGCGTTGTATATAGTGCTCTTATATAATGTTGCAGGGATATGTATGTGGTAAAAATAGAAAGTATCCCCTGTTCTGTGAAACCCATCCAGCACAACTTGGACTGGAGCGAGAGATCGAAAGAATTCCCTCCTCTGAGAATTTAATCCAGGATGACAAAAACCCAAACCAAGGAGCTATAACTTTATATGTCCATAAACTGCCGCCTGCTGAGAGATGTGGCTCCGACGAATCGCTCTGTCCTGACGATGGATGGCAGGTTTACTTCAATAACGACTAAAGAGAGAGAGCCTGAGAAAATCACAGTGTATTTTTTCACAAGGTAATACAGCTGGTAAAATAATCATGGCTGAAACAGGAGAGCACGTGTGGAAAGTATGAAGTTTTGAACACACGGACACAGAGGCCGAATCAGCACATTTTTCATTTCTAATCTGCAGAATAGAATTTCCTGAAACCATTCTAGTATAACTAGCTCAAACTTTACGATTATTATACATGATCATTTTAGAATTGTACTTGCATGCAAGTTTGAGAGAAACACAATCAGTCTGAAACATCAATAAAGCAGCATTATAAGTGAGATTCCCATGGTCTATCCACAGACAAATCCACAGCCTCCCAGAGACTGACTTTAAATGAGCCGCCAGGACTTCCATATAGTTTTCGATATCATAGCTATACTATATATAGGTAGAAAGTGCTGCTACAGTGCCGTAACAGTAATTACCCAGCTGCAATAATGGTGCAGAGAGAACCGATAGCACAGATGAGGAAGACCTGGAGACACTGATCAATCGTAGCAGACTGGGCTTGAATACAGGTATATTAAGACGGACCTTATGAGAAAAACAATGTGTTTTCTGAGTATTTAAACATGTTCTAGTAGAAACCCAAAATACAAATCTGAACCTGAAATTAGCATATGTCCCCTTTTATAACAAAGCCGCAAGACCATAATTCATTGTGCCTGATGCAAGACCAAGACAGAGAGGATTAAAAATTGTCGTCACATTGCGATTTTGCTCTGGGCCCAAGGGAGGAGTCTGCCTCAGAGTAAGGTCAAAGGTCACTCAGTTCTTGTCATGAGAGGCGATTTGTGCATCATATTTTGTACATATTTATTTTCCCAGAGGTTTTTGATATATGGGATGGAGGGGTTATGGTAGCCTGGCGGACATGAGACTTTACGTCAGCTGTAACCTTTAGGGCCACTGCCTGACCTGCCAGTTTGCACTCACAGTTTGTATACAAAACCTCAGAGCCCCAGGAAGTAACGATGATTGTGTCATGGGAAATGTCCCCTCCGTCCTGAATCAACCACTCAAGGCATTCTTTCTCTCTGTCAGATTTGGGACATCCTGTTCCTGCTCTTCTCTTGGCCTTTAGGCACTCAAGTCTGGTCTGGGACTAGACCTGACATGTATCTCAGTCATTGCTCACACTGGAGGAGGTCAACGCAGGACAATTCCAGCGTGCAGCTACACCATCAATTGTTTGGCATTGACAGTCACAAAGGTATCTGAGCTACAGTATGTATCGGAGGTTTGTTCCGTTATGAGATCCAGCTGGTAAGATAACATACATGAGAAAATTTAGACTGTCCAAGTGCAGATCTCATCAGTTGGGAAAAGACAGCATGTGGTCAATGGTTGAGTGTGGAACACTGAAAGACATTGAACTAAAAATATATATGTTAATATTGGGTGGCTGTATTTGAATTGTATATATGTCGCTACTCTGAAACTGTCTAATAGCACACATTCCAGTGTTCTGTCTTTTCTTTCCTCTTGTGTCTTTCGCTCCAGGTGCAGCTGGGGGAGAATGCCAGGCTCTCCATGCATCAGTGCCTCACCTCTGATGTGGTGAAATAAAGTGATGGGTGGTGTGTCCGGGCACGGCAAGTGAGTCAGCCATGCTGGTATTTACCGACCATCACATAAAAACACTTCTGAGCAGTACATGCAGGCATGTTTGAGGGCTACAGCCGTCACTCTGCGAAATTTTCTCCCCCGTTCAGTCTCTTATTTTGTGTGAATCATTTCTGAATCATGTTTAACTGTGAACTTTCTTGCCTCTCTTCTTCTTCCTCCCACCAACTGGTTGCTTGGATACAGTGTGTTTACAGCAGGGCCAGGACACACAGTAACTAAGTGTGTAGACATAACATGGAGCATTGTGTCAGCATGCATGACAGTAAGTGGCAAGACTCTACAAAACTTCCCACAAACATAAACACCACATCACACATTAAAAAAAAACAAAAACAAAACATTTGCATTTTGCAGTCATATGTGCCCCGGACTCTCTTTTTCTGAAGCTCTTCCCTGTGTGCTCATGTTATGTTTGCATCCCACTTCCCCAGGCTCTTGAATGCATACAACTCACACACAAAAGGAGATTAAGGTACTTCACAGTTGAGCTACACAGTGCTTAAACCGGAATAATGAAGTCTTGTCCCAAGGGCGCAAGATTTCATACAGAGGGTGAATACAGGTATATTCAGACATTTCAATAACAAGACCACACCATTGTACGATATTGGAGAAGTTTAATTGGAATAGCCGGGAAATGCAAGAAGGTGGGGTGAGGGTGCGTTTAGGTGGGATTAAGAGAGGGGTCGAGGGAATGATGAGAGGGTGAGACGTGGGTCGATCGTTGGGGATGAATGGTGCGAAACGGGTTGAGGAGTGTATGGATGTCACACCTGCCCGGGGAGCGTGGCTCAGAGTGGGGTTACGCCTTGATGTGTGCTGATAAATTAACCCCCCGGGTTCATGTCCAGAAGCCTCTATGCTGTCTCAAAAAGGAGGTAAGAGCGGAGAAGGACGGGGTTTCTGGGGAAGAGGGTTGTGAAAACTAAGACGATATATATGGTTGCACAGGTAGTTGAGTTAATGAGACACGGGTGTTGCGTTAATGAGACACGGCTTGTTTAAATGTGAGGCGTTAGTGATGGAATTAGTAAAGGGAGAGGTGTATGGTCATGTTCCTGAACATCTGTTAAATTAACTACATTTAATTTCCTGCAGTATAGGGTGGATTTTTATGAACCCATTTATGTTGGAAATGTCTATAAAACACAGGTGACAATTTAAATATAACAATAATAATGTGACTTGAAGCAACCTATTCTATTATCAGTCTGTGTTGGGAAATCTCAGAACAGTGGTAATACTCAATGCTCAAATTCACAACTGTATTAGAGCGGATTTTACCGTGTTTATTTCATCGAGGTGGCGTCTCAAGATTGCTTCCTCTTTGCTTCTTCTTCAGTTGCTTTTGAGCAAGTCCAGTTGAAGTGTGCTGCGCCTTACTTTACAAGAGGCCTTGCTGTGTCTGAGTTGCATTCTAGCATTTCTTCAAAATAAAATCCTCTACCTCTTTTAAGTTTTTATTGGGGGGAACAAATGCGTATGCTCTTAATATCATGTCCAACCTGGGATCTGCATTCATGTCTTGTCCTGTTATTGCTGCTGTTTTCTTTTGTTTAATGCCGCTCCAATATACCACACCTATTTTATTAGTGCACGTAAGCACGCCGTTAAAACTGAGCTGCAGTGAAACAGACTGTCAATAACAATCACCTTAGAAAACTGGCCTTTCAGTTCTCAGGAGCGAGGAACACAATGACATCAGCCTGTACACCTGTGGCATGCAAACCTGCTAAATGCCTCACAGTTTTTTCTTCCCCCGTTCTCTAATTGACGTGTTTGGAGGATCATGTTTCCTCAGCGCCCATTGGCATATGCTCTGCAGCACAGGCCCAGCATGTTTCCTCACTCCCACAGTTGACAGTTAGTCCTTGTTATTATTTCAACAAATAATTCTCTCTCACGCCTGAATAGAATTAAATGTCACCTGTCTTCATTTCTGACATACCTGTTCTGGTTTGTCACCAGGAGGTTTTTTTCCAGACACTGTGGATTCTCATTGGTTGAATCCTCAACGGTTTTTTTGTTCATGCTTCTTTTAAAAGAAAGCTGTGGTGAAACAAAGATAAAAGAAGATAAAACTCCACCTCAAATCTCTCAGATAACTCCAAGCGCTTAGAGTATCTGGGCAACATGTTTGCTTTATGTGATTTATGTTTGTTTTTCTGTTCCGCTTCCTGCTTTAATTCCTGTCAGTCTGTGGCTAGAACAGCTGGTGAAATAAACACATTTTCATGGCTAAAGGACATTGTTTTAAGTAATACTTTACATTTGAAGAGAAGTTAAATAACTTGTTGTAGAGATTTTATTGACCTATTTTAATTTTTATCATCCCTTTCCCCCCTTGCACCTGGATTCTTGACATATTGACTTAAACCCAGGTCTTTGAAGGCATCTCCCGGCTGTGTAACCTTGATCCAAATTCAAATTTCCATTCAGCGTTTGGTCAATAAATTGAAATATGATGCAGATAATGTCTTGCCACATGAAAGAGCTTGTACAAATACAAGACGAATGCCATGATTGGTCATAAAAACATCACATTAACGAAAGATAATATGCCTCTTAAAATCTAAAACACTTTGTTTTGGCTACTTAAGTACCAGTGAGTTATTATCACAGAGAGTTTTTTTTTTTATCCCAAATAAACAGTGGATTATGTAAATGTTCTTTCTCTACACAGTCTCCCAGATGCAGATACAAAACATTCCCAAAAACCATCTGGGTCTTATCACCTCTCAGCATCATTTCCTTCACATAAAACGACCGGGAGCCAAGTCATGCTTGTGCTCAATGTAAATGGTGCTACGTGCTAATCACACATCACTCCCTATTATGTCATGTCAGTGGCCCTGAATTTTATTGCTGATGTCGATCTGTCCTCCTCCCCTTGTACTGACACTCTAATGATGTTTTAATGTGTTAGAGTTAAAGGCTAAGGTACATTTGGACAGAGATAGAAGAGGTCACAGTGACATGATGGTGAATTTCTCCGACACCCTCATGATAGACGGCAGTTGAATCTGTCGTGAATTTGTGATATGACAGTGCAAAGGTCAATAGAAAACCCTGGGAAACGTGCTGTGCTGCATGAACTACGAGTCCTCCAACATGAGCACTGAGCTGTATCTCGGGCTAACATTTTTGCTGACAATTTATTATACTTAGCAATTATTATATAAGTGCTTTTTGTCCTATAATTTGGGTTTTAGAAAGCAAACGTCTGCAACAGATAACGTCAGAGGGAGGAGGAGAGAAGCCCAAACACATAATTATTAGCCGCTGGTTACATAAGATGGTTTTCCGTGACTTCTCCGATCCAAGATATCAAGTTGAATTCTGAGAGTGACATACATGGCAATCTTCATGATGGGCATGTGGGGAATGCTATGGCATTACAACCCAATATGGGCATTAAACCGAGCAGGCGGGCCAGTTTGAGTCTCAATAACATTCCAGCTCCTGTTAGTTTCTGCTCATCACACCTTCACATTCCTTCCTTGTTTACGGCTCATTTCAGGAAGGTGACAGGATTAAGCGTGTCTGAAAGTATGGGTGGTGCTCATGCCATACACGCCCTGACACTTACACACAGTAATTTAAAACGGTGCTGTCACTTAACACTGTTGTTTAATCTTGACTTGAGGTTCCTAAGTGTTTTTTTTTTCACTTTTTATGTGTTTATAAGTTGTAAATACTGGTGTTTATTAATGTTAACACATCATTTTAATGGTTTTTAAATAGGTAATCCATCACAAATCCTCCATGTTTGACCGGTTACCTTCTGGGTAAGTGCTGCAGAGCCTCCAGTGATGGTAGTGGTATTCATATACTTTTCTTAAGGGTCCCATGGCAGCTGGGGAATGACTGTAGCAGCACTGTAGCGGAACTTTCTACCTATATGTAGTGTTGCTGTTACCTCACAACTGCACAGAAGTGCTGACGGCTTGTTCGATACATACAATTTCGGAATACGGTCTGTGCATTTCTCTGTGCATTGAGCATTCTGATACTTTCACAATATTTACATAGTGCCTCAGCAGGCCTTATAATAAAAAGGAAAAAATGGGGCTATCTCACTATTTACAATGTGGGACCTTTAAGTTAAAGTACCAATTCAAAATATCGAGTAAAAGTACAAATGTGTTATCAACTAAATGTACTTGAAATATCAAAAGATTCTGGTCCTGCTTTAAGCAACATTTTACTGTTGTAGCTGCTCAAGGTAGAACAAGTTTTTTTTTTTTTTTTTAAAGATTATTTTTTTGGGCAGTTTTCCAAGCCTTTTTTATACAGGACAGACAGGAAATTGGGTGAGAGAGAGAGGGGGAGGCATGCAGCAAAGGGTCGCAGGTCGGAGGCAAACCCGCTGCCACTCCCTCGAGGACCTTCAGCGTCTTTACATGGGGCGACTGATCTAACCACTCAGCGGCCGCCCATAGGCAGAGCTAGTTTGACCTGTGCGCTTTAATCCAGTGGTTTCAGACCTAGGGCTTGGAGATAACTTTGAACTTGTGTGATGGTTAATGAAAGGGGAAAGAAGAAAAACTGGTGGAACTGCTCATAGACATCTGAAACAAAACAAGGGGTCCCAACCAGACAGATTTTTTTCTTCTGCTGCCCCATAACAACATTTCTATGTGCAGACGTGATAGCGTATTAGTAACTGAGTAAGTCATGAGTAAAGGGTAATACATTTCTCAAGTTAAACATTAGAATAAGCGGTTAATTCTGCAGTTACAAACATTGACAAAGATGAAGAAACTCAAAGCAAGAAGAAAGTTTACACTACATTGCCCTTCACTGTTTTCATAGAGATGAACTTGTTTTTGACAAATTTATTTTTCAGAGAGCTTAAGCAGATTAAAGCACTGAGGAAACACACTTCTGTGCCTCATCCTTGACAGACTTTGAATTGACTTAATACATAGCCCCCCGGTCATCTCAGCCAGATCATATGACTGATCCGTCCCTGGGGTCTTTGATCAGTGCTTTGGATCACATACTGCAGCGGACGTGCTGTTCTCCTCATTAACATTACACTTGAGGGAAAGGTTGAATGACATCAAAGGTGCTGGAAAACTCTCTCTCTTATCTTTATACAACCAATGCTGAAAATAATCTTCAGATAACTTATTAAAAGTGTGGTGTTTAAAATCTTTGAACAAGAACCTTATTTAAACAAATATTTTCTTGAATGATAACATGTGATATGTCTTTAAGGCCACTGCTCCCACCACAGTTTCTCCATGTAAAAAAGACAAGTCCCTGAGGCTGTTCTTTAGTTAAACAATAAAGAGATCTGTAGTCTCTTGATGATTCATTGGTACTGCTGTCTGAGCCTTGCCTCTGGTTTAACATTGAAGTGGCAGCAGATTCTTCTGGCCCTGCCTTGCGTCAGCAGGGGGATTCCTCGAGATCCAGCATCTGGGTGCTGCATTCTTGCCGTCCCTACACATTGCCATCGCAACGCTCACGAGACACAACAGCCCGACAGCTCGACAGTCACAGACAGAGTCTCTTCCTGTGCCCCAGCTGGGGAGTGAGGGGTGTGAGAAACATGCTCACTGAGCTCAGAGTTATGGTCCAGAGAGGCGTATGGTAGCAAAGAAGCAAATAACCCCATCCCACAGTGACGATGGTCCCCTCTCCAACAGACACTCCACTCAATAGACGAGGAAGAGAGACAAAGGAGCGATTCAGTGTCTGTTAACACAAGAGGCCCTGTCTATAATAAATACTAGGCCATGAATGAAGATAAAGATGTGCAGGCTTTGTGACCTGAAACATGAAAATCCAACTCCAGTTTCAAAGATACACATATACCAAATTCAGATGCTCAGACAAATCGTTGGAATTGATTAGGGAGATATGTTAAAACCTAACAGATGGCGCTAACCCTTGACTTTATTTTAGGAATTAGAGGAGGGCCTGTCTAGGGCGGATGTCCCATCAAAGTGGGGACACGCCCTCAGTATGGCCACAGACATTGAGCTGCTAACTTGATCTGAATTCCTGCCAGAGTGTTTTATATTCCCATTCAGCCAAAGGAAGGAGCTGCAGACCACTGGAAGCTGGATACTGTCCGTCCATTTTACTTTTACACATTATGTTGCCACCAGTTCAACTTTACAGTACATGCACATTTAATATCCCTCACGGTGTTGTAAAACAGGAGTGTAAAATGTTCACTTGGGTTAAGAGGCAACCAAACATATTCCCTCCTGCGAAAATTAGATTGAGTAGTATGTTGTAAGTATGTTAGTATGTTGAGGAATGTTTGATTCATTGGCGGCTTTGGGTCATTTGTTTGATTTGTGATGTGATCAGCTGAAGGCTGTGATAAAGAAGGCAATTTTAACACAGCGGCCTGGAGGGACGAATGAATAACTGGCTGTCGCCATGAGCTATAAGTTAAAGCTGCGGGGTCCTTGAGTGCTAAGCTTTAGTGGAAACACACACATATGAGTGCATACACTTACGTCTAGATGTCTCCCTGGGAGGTCTTGTAAGGGTAAAAAAGAACTGAAGTAAGTGGGAAGAGAATCTAAAATTATGGGAATGAGTGAGCAGCCGGATTCTTGTTTAAGTTCATGGGGGCCTCGAGGTGGCCTCTGGATTTACGGAGGCCAAAAGAAGTATTTGTTTGTATGAATGAAAGTAAAACACAGGAAAACAGTAGAAGGCTCCTGGGTCGCAGCCAGCACCCAACAAAATGTGGTGAATGGTGGAAAACAAAGACGATTATGATCCAAAACCTCCTCACCATAATTTCTGTGTCTTTGCAGGAGGTGGAGAAAAGAGATTTCTGAGCAGTGGATCAGCTTCAGAGTCTTACAGAGGGGCTCAGGTAAGGAAACACAGGTATCATAGTTTGTATAACTTTTTCTTCCTGTATTAAAGTCGGTTGTCCAAGTCTTCCATACACGGCAAATATATTGGGATCCAAAAAATCTGGTTCTGGCGATGTATGGTCCACAGTGGCAGTTTAAGGTGGTCATGGGCCCCTATAGGCTACTGTTTGTGTGGGCCCCCCACATTATTAATCATGCTTTATCAGAAAAAAAACACTAACAGTAAAAGAGTCCACAACCTTGAAAAATCCTGTCAATTTAGGAATTTTCTTTAATAGAAAATGCTGCTATACTGTCTAGTAACAATGAGTGACGTATCATTTGACAACAAACCTGACCTTATGAACCCGGCCACATGATGGCAGCTGATTGGGTAAATGTGTCCCATATCTATCCAATCAGTGACTTCATTTTCTTTTTATGTTTCTAAGGGCCCCAATAGGAGGCAAGTTATTTTTTCCCAGTGTAGTAAATTAAAAAAATAAAATAGTCTGGCCAATCCGGGGCCCCTGCACACCTTGGGCCCCTAGCCTGCAGCCTACAGTAGGCCAGTCTGTGCATTTAGCCGCCTCTGATGGTCCACAAAGGATGATATTTTGTTATTTTGCTTACCTTCTACCACCACTATCAGGACACAATTTCTCCTCCAGATATATCAAAACCTTTTGGTTTAAATATAAGGATAAAGTCAGCAGTCAGTTAGCTAGCTTAGCACAAATAATGGAAACAGGGGGAAACAGCTAACCTGGCTGTTTCAAATGCTAGTAATCAACAAACAACAAAAATCCTCCTACCACCTAAATATAAAAAGAGACTATTACCAGTTTTATGCACTATGAGTGATTATTTCTTGACTCTGAACAGTTGCCAGGTAACCAGTTGAGACTCCAGAAAGTTACTGGAGTTATTTTGTCACCTTAAGACAGAGCCATCTGTTTGCCAATGTCTCCAGTATTTGTGCTAACCTAACCAGCTACTTTCTGGAGCAGACAGATGTGAGGGTGGTATAATCTCCTTATCTAACTCTCTGCCAGAAAGCGAATATAAGCATTCTGACTAAATGTCAAACCAGTCTTTGAAGCACAAAAACAACATATCCGGGGTTACGTGGTGCACCTGTTTACTATATGAATAAAAGAGTGGCCACAAAGTGTGACAGTTGCAGCAAAAAAGAAGGTTATCCCCTTATAGCTTGACCTTTGACCAAAACCGCCCCTCATCTCATTCCTAATGCGAGTCACAAAGGGCCACTGATTACATGTGGTGACAACACAAAACATCAATGCAAACACACACACGCAGGAACTGGCAAATGCAAATCACACATATGCAAGAGCAAACACACACTCACTCAGTGAACTGGGAGAATAGTCATAGTCGTATTTTGTGTTTCTACTAGCATATATTTAAATGGGTTAATGAAAAAATATTCATTTTTCTCATACTGTCTGTCCTAATACACCTGTTCACCCCCTTTCTGAGACAATCTGTGTCTGTCTCAGAAAAGCCCAGTCTGCTCTGAGTGAACCACTTTTCCCGATCTTCTGCATCTGCAATCTTCTCTGTAGCGTCATTTCAGCCGGGGTATGACTGTAATGGCACTTTCAACCTATAGACCCTTTCATTGGAATTGGCATTGCTAGGCAACAGCCGTGGTTCTTGTTAACTTCCTGTTAGTTGATATAATTCACGTACCATCTGCAAGAGGAAATGAGCCTTCATGAGTCTTCACATAGCATTTTTGCGCCAGAATCTTTTTTCATTCGCTACCAATGAGGAGAGAGAGCATCTGAGAAGGCAATGCATGGAGTCCAGCATCTTTTTTTCCGAGCGCTCTGCCTTTTTTTTTTTTGTGCGGCAGCTCTTTGAGCTTCTAGTTTAAAATGCCTGAACTTTTCAGAGAAGTACTGGTGTCATCACAGGCTAGGCGCTCCTATTCAGGAAACTATCACAACAAATGCAGAAAGCCCATTTGTGGGAGTAGATTGACTGGACACTGATTGTTACTGTTGTTGTGTGTGAGTATGTGCTATTACACTGTAAGCATTGTAAGCTTGTTGGTAGCGAGCACCTTTCTGCTCGAATTGTATGTACTTTTTTATGAGGCCTGCCATGATTTTTCACCTCATTTTAAGTTGATTCCTTCCCATAAACCCAAAACCACAAAGCTCTCCCTGATGGCCTTGTGGTGGGACAGATATAAGGACGAGGTTAGCCTCTATAAAGATCAACTTGACTACGTTCTATAACGCCTCCCACACGCAGATTTGTTCTGAGGGAAAAAGTCTTCATAAGATTTGAATTCATGAAAGCCAGTTGTGTTTTATTTGATACTACTTTTACATTCTTTCACATTTCATAGTTTTACTTATTTATCAGCTCATGGCTAGAGGCAAATAAAAGGTAGCATGGTGCTGATGGTAAGTGTGTGTGTGTGGGTTTGTGTGGGTGCGTGTGTAGCTTGTTGCACCACCTTGTCACCACGGCTACGCAAACAAACAGAGAACTGAAGCCGCACGCTTCAGCAGGTAATCATTAGTAGCAAGCCGACCTTTAACCCCTGCTCTGCCTCAGATGACATATGGTCGCATCTACCTGCTGTTACTGGAGTCACTGGGCTGTGTTAACCAGTGTGATGTCAGCTTTTTGTTTCATCGCAGGGACAAGGATGAAGGTTTGGGTGCAAAACATGATTTTCCAAGTAGCAGGAGCACAGCTTGGGTTTGCATTCTATCAACATATTTCCCAGAGGTATTGTGTGTCCGTCTTTCTTCTCCAATCGCTGTGTGGGTGAATATTTTCTTTCATGAAACAAACCCACTTTTACAAGATAATCAGGAAACTCCCTTGGCAAGAGCCTGCCACAACAAATAGGAATAAAATGTTAGCAAATGAGTGTCAGGCATTCATCGTGTGTGTGTGTGTGTGTGTGTGTGTGTGTGTGTGTGTGTGTGTGTGTGTGTGTGTGTGTGTGTGTGTGTGTGTGTGAATGTTCAATTATTGTTGTTTTCATTCCCCCTTTCAATTTGTCTTTGTCTCTTGAAATTTTTCTCACTGGTATTTCTTTCTGCTAGACTTACGCTCTCCTATTTCTTAATACTTACCACCCCACCTCCTCCGACCTCCAAGTTGCCAATTAAAATACATTTTTTCCATTTCTCTCCTGAGTCAGACATTCCAAATGGATTGCTCTGCTTCCCCATTTCCTCTGTTTCCTTCTATCATCCTTCTTCTACCCTCTGGCATGTCTTCTTCTATTACCCTTCTTGTGCCATTTACAGTAGATTTGTCCTGCCCTTGCTAGTTTTATCTCAAGCCCTTTTCACACAAGCACTGCAAACCTGAAATTATATAGACATTGTCCGAATTATTGGACCGAACATTAAAGAGACTTCACCCTGCCAGTCTCCTAGCACAAAGTCTGTCATGTCCGACTGAGCCCATGTGTGAGAATTCACATTGCATGCACACAAAACTGGAAGAAACCAAACATCCGAGGGTGAAGAAGATGATGATTTACATAAAGATGCCAACAGAAAAGTCTGCAAAACTGGAGAGATGACGAGATTCAGTAACTTTTGTCGGTAATTGTCAGACAAATTCAAAGAATGGCGACAGTCTTGGTTGAATTTTGAAGTGACTCTAGGACCGCAGTGTAATCCATGTCATGTCCTGCTTCCTGCACGCTCTACCTATCGCCCAAACTTCGGACAATGCCTGGACCTGATACATCGGCCGTTATCAGGAGTTCATTTGAAAGAATCGAGAAAAGCCACATTCTCCCCCTTACTTTTATCTGGCATTGCTAGGAAAACATGTTTATTACCGTCAGGCCGTAATTGCTGTGTTTTTTTACCACTTTACTTTCCCATGTCATCAAGCCCCAACTGAGACAACAGCAATTTGTTTTGGCAACCAACCCACAGATAAGCTTTTGATGGATGGCCACGGGTGCATTACTGTGTTGCCCAGTATATTTCAACTGGTCCAAGAAGGTATCAGCTTTTAAAATTCCCAAAGTTGTGTTTCATCCCATCTGATATTATCTGACTAATGCTTGTATTATGAAGGCATAAAACACGAAGAGTGAACTGAGCTTTGTCAGACTTCATGTTGCCTGCTGTTGGATTAATGAGACAACAATGTAGCTGTGTGGGGGGATGGAGGCCGGAGACAGAAGCAACAGCTGAGAAAGCACTTTCAGTTTCTAAGTTGGTCTGTCTATGGTTAAGCCTTGCTGCATCTGTTCATGCCCACACCCCAACGGCTTTAAGGGTGGTGTAATATCTAAATCTGCGTGTAGCTATTTTGGCCAATCTAAACATGCTTCGTGAAGCTCTTTGGAGAGTTCTTGCACGTGAAGTCATCAAGACAGCTCAACAACATGCTGCCTCTATTCTCTGCTTTGTTGAGACGGATGAAAAGATGATCTCAAACCTTTAGCACAGTGCTGCATGGCTGTAGTATCACTTGCACAAGACTGACTAATTCATCTGCCTGTGTTGCCTGAAGGAAATAAACACTTTACCACAATCACTGCCATTACATGCAAACAGTGTCTAGCAGATGTGTACACAGCTATAGTTATGAATTCCTCTGGTCTGGGAGGTCACACTGCCAGCAAGAAAGGCAGGATGTGGCAAAAAGTCTGCCTCTACCTGAGTGGAGCTTTCATCGTCTCTCTCTCTCTCATCCTTCTCTTCCTGTGCTGCTGCTTTGCATCAACCCACACGCCGTGAGCTTGAAGCAAACAGATCGGTTGCTGCAACAAAGAGGGGAAAGAATCTGTACAAAATTCACATTTGTGGGCCAGAAAAGATGTGCAGTTGACACTAGAGCTTTCCACTGCAATCAGTCAGTCTGAAATGCTAACACAAGCACTCCCAGTTCTCTACTCTGTCTTTCCTCAGCGTTTCCAATCTGTTGAATTTATCCTGAACATCATGTCACTTTTTCCCCCGTCGGGTTTTCTGGTCAGGAGAGATGAACCAAAACCAGCTGTTCAAATCTGATTAACACCCAGAAATGCCGCTTTGGAAATATTAACACACTGAAGGTGGCTGACCTGGCTCCCGTTGCTGACTGAAGCACCCGTGGTGAAAAACACAACTGTTGTTTTTAGCTGATTTGCAGCAGATTATGCAATCAGAGGTGTATCTCATGCACGTATGCAAGCCTGGAGCTAGGGAGGCATTTGATAGATGAGGCTCCAATAAGATGCAGAAGTTGAAAAACATGTTCACCTAACCACTCCAGGCGCCATGCTGCAGGATCAGAGACGCTTCAACATGCAATAGGTCTACATCCAAATTAATATGTTTTTGTTTTAAAATGCATAACCTTTATGCCTGTCGCCACACTAGTCCAACATTTTAGACGGGGACATTTGAAAATGCTGCTTAGCCTGACCCTGTTAGTTTGAAAACTCGCATTTTAGTCTGGACGGGCGGAAACACAGACCTTTGGAAATGATGACACAGACACCCACGTTTGCTCCCTGATCGTGGTGTTTAATTCCCGGTTTCGTCATGGTCCTATCACACGACCCTTTTCTGGAAGAAAACAAACAACATCATTCTTATGGGTAATTCCGCATGGATAATGAATTACAGCCGTTTCTGCCCTTGTCGATGCTAGCAGCTGTTGTGCAGTTAAATTCTGCATCTTATAATGCTACTACTGTCTGTATGTGCAAAAGGCAAGCAGTAATTCAAGCAATATGGGCCAGTTCACATGTCCAACGGCTTTATCAAGCTTACACCATGTTTTTTTGTGAGGAAGGAGATGTTTTTGTTATAAAACGCTGTTTTAAAATGAAAATCTAGTCGCGTGGAATTAACCTAATGGGTTAAGGCGATTTGTAAATGCGTGAATTTGATTGTTTTTTCCTGTATATATCAGTGAAAAAAAACATTTGTGAAAGAATCATCTTCATTCGCTTATTAATTTTACCTAGTTTAGTTAATCAAATCTAAATTAAAGATGTGCTTTGAATCCAATGAGATAAACATTCAAATAAAATATGATGTTTCATTATGCAAATAACTGACACCATTGACCTGCACATGCTGTATACCGTAGGATCATTCCTAAACATTATGAAGGGCTGTTCTTTCAGAAGTCTCTGACTCTAAAGCTAACTTCACATCATAAAATAATGTGATAACTGAATGATAACCAATTTGAGGATTCTCAACAAGGCCACACACCATTTCCCCTTAAAGCCTGTTTGCAAGTGTTATCTTCAGATCACAAACAAGGCAATGAGATTTCAAGCCTATTCTGATGTCTTATTTCTATCCCTCCTTCAGTGTTTTTCTCTGTTGCCAAAAGGATTAGGAACTTATCTTTTAATACCGCTCGAGCGTCAGCCCTTCACGTCATCCTGCAGTCTTGAGGTGAATGACTTCCAGGACCGATGTTTGGGAACCCACTGATCCTCCTCTGTCAGGTCACAGAGGAGATGTTTGTCCTTTTTGTTAACCACAGCAGTTGAAGTGGCAGAAATACCGGCAGTAGTAGGGGCGAGAGAAAGGGGTAAGACGTGGGTGGTGGTGTGTGTTAAGCATTTAAATCAACCCGAGCTATTGGGCTGTTTAGTTTTATGAGGTGCCAGACCTTTGCCGCTCCATTCAGACTACTTTACACTGAGGTCACCGCAAACAGATTAGAGATCACACCAGTGTGTGACCTAGGCTCACCACATTACACCATAACACCACTACATGAATGATTTATAAAGTTAATGAAAGCATGACATCATGGATTACATCGGCCTACCGTTAGCCTTCCCTAACCCTTTAAGTGGTAACATACACGCTCTACCCAAGCAAATTAGAGTCTGCTAGTGCAGAGACATGGAGCTTTTTTTTTTTGCCAAAGCATCAGTTGCTTGTTAATTACAAATTGCACAACACGTGACACATAAGATATGCATTGAAGCCCTGTGTAAGCAACCAAACAAGGCAGGGAACACTTATCGACTGAGGTGAGATTACCAAGTAGCCCTCTTGAGTCTGAACCCATTCATTACATGGAATCCTCTTTCTGCATAAACAATGGTTCACAACTAAGAACCATAAACAGAGAATGCAGACAGCTTTCAATCATGCTCTGTAAGAGTTTAGCGTTTTGCAATTTTGCAGATGTAGTCTTGTTAACAAGGCAAATTTCCTAAGAAAGGTTGATGGCTTTTTCATTCTTACGAAATGTTGCTTGTATATGAAAGCTACTGTCAGCGGCCATCGGGTGCTCTCACTCAGAGGTGGAGCTAAACAACTGAAACCAGGGAAAGAAAGCAACGAAAGAGACTCAAAAACATTTAACATCACCTAGCAGGGAAACCTCATCAGTCGGACATTTGCTGGTTGCCGGATAATGGCATACTTCCTCAATCATACTTCTTCCATGTTATAAGTGAGGGGTGGAAATAGGTCATTGTGGTCCTTCAAACAGAAAGAAAAAGTCTGGGGTGTTATCAGAGTAGGACATCTTAACATAACTGCACAGGCCTCCGAGGAGACTCATAAAGGAACAGCAGCTAATTTAACAGCGCAGTGTCACAGAGTCAAGGAAAAAAAAACACTTACATAATGACCCCCCCCCCCCCTCCCCTCTTTTTACACACCCATGGGCAACAAAAACGAGAGGAGAGAAAGGACATCTTTGAAAATGTGGACAAAAGACAGTCTGTCTGTCCACCACATTTTACCTAAGGGAACTTATTAGTGTACATTTACTCCCGATCCTGCAGTGGTCACTTCTTTAACACTGGATAGCTTTGGTCCTCCCACCAGCGACCTTTTACCTCCTCCAGTTCTTTGAACAGATGGCCACTTTTACAAAGAGCTTATGAACATCACACTTCACTATCATAAGCCGTTTTCTCATATGACCTCCGGACAAGGTCCAACTAATCAGGTGCTGACCGAAGTTGCCCTTTTACACATGCAGCACACAATGGGAGGCTGTCCATGTCAGATGTATTTTAATTAACTTGAAATGCTCTGGTTTAGGCGAGGGGGGGGCGCCTGGGTAGAGCATGCAGGAGGCAGGATGTGACACTGATTACACCACGGTCACGTTTGTAATTTGATAATAAACAACGAGCCTCTTGCTGCTCCTTGAATTTCTCTTAGGATTTTGCCATTGGCCCTTCACAACAGAAGTTCAAATCCCGCTGTCTCTCAAGTTAGACATTTTTGTTGCTATTTTTGTGTAAATGACCCTTCTTCTTCCCCCTCTGATATTTGGTGTTCTCTGGTTTCGCATGAGCCGCATGATGGAAATGTCATCAACATGCCCACTCACTCCCTGTGAACTCTCACACATGGGCTCAGTCGGACAGACGAAGACTATGTACTAGGAAGTTGGCAGGGTAATTAATGTCCGATCTAAGTCATTTGGACATTTGCGTTGTCACCTATGCTTGCATACGGCAATTACAGGTTTAATGTTTGGAAAGGGGCTAAACACAAACTCAGGCAAAGGATGAAACATTATAACACACCCTTGTACTTTAGTTAAAGCCATCAAAATCCCTCTTTTACATCAATCAAATCCATATCTTGGACACTTTTTTGGACCAGACCCAGACGTAACTGTACAGCCCGGGCACTGAAAAAAAACAAAAAATAACAAGAGCTGTGTTTTCTGACCCAGTCATGACAAGGCCTATTTGTTCCAATGGCTCGGAAAGTGTTTGCGTTCCCCAGGTCACGGCTGAACTTCTCATATTTATGTTAGCTAAACTGCAGACTGGCAGGCTAATTCGCTGGTATGTGTTTTCATTAGGTCTCTGGGGCCCGGGTAGAGCTCCCTCACTAACGTGGCTCCTCTGAACTCTGACCCTAGCTTTAATGGGATGGCAGAGAAAGAGGGTCAAGGCTTCAGAGTGGGCTCACTTTGACTTAAGGTAACAATTTGAGGAGGCATAACAGGTTATGTAACCTTGTCGCTGGACACTAATGAATCGGTAGGGCCTGAGGAATGTACACTCTCAATAGGTCTCTTTTACCGCAGTTGCTGCCTGTGGCAACAAAATTAGCTTTGGTATGATAAGGTTGGACAAATCCTGCTCTGTGCGCTAGATAACAGCTATGTAGGGCATGTGACAAACCACTAGCAGTGTGCTCAGCCATGGGCTATAACAGCAGTACAGAGTCATCCTGTCATCTTTTCTTTTCCCACTCCTTTCCTTTCCCCCGAGGCATCACACTCATGTCCTCATTAATATTAGAAACATGAAGAACACAGGTTGGTGTCATGAGTCTCTCCCGTGTTAAGGGATACGATGTGGCCACTTTTATGATGGCAAGAGTGCTAAAACAATAAGTTAACCATCTATGAAGCTTTTTAAATAACTGATTAGTGGTAGGTAAAACTGCTTTTCTCTGTTTAATATCATTAGCCATGTTCCCATTCACATATTTTTATGCACATTTTGAAGTATCCCATTAGAAAAGCTGAATGAAAACAGCAAAATTTGACTTAAGTGCTGACGTAGAGAACAATACACTGACATGAGGGATAACATCTAACGTATACCATTCTTTGGTATTTTAACAAAAAACCATGATCATTTCCTAAACCTTACCAAGTAGTTGTGTGGCCTAAACCTAACCATGTGTTATGTTTGAATTTACAACAGGAGCCGTAGACCGTTAAAAAAGTGACGCTAACGGGTCCAAGCGGTGACTGTTACCATGTGTATATGATAACAGCCTTCTGGTAGGTGTAGCAGGCCCCTTCTATGGCATGTTTTTTTGTGACATTTTAAAAGTCGAAAGGAAACCTGGCAAATCGGAAACACAAGCCACTACTTAATGACTAAATGATTAACCAAAAATAATCAACAGTGCAGATCAGTTTGTTGTAGCCCTAGATGGTAATGACTGATATCCAGCATGACTGTGGCTTCTGCGCCTACTTCTACGGCGTACAACAAAGTCTCACGCGGTCTCATATGGTCTCCTTTACATAAGGCAGAAAACCACAGCTTCCACCAGCGGAGATTGACTCTCAGCTGGGGTGGACACGTGTGTGTGTGTGTGTGTGTGTGTGTGTCTGTGCTGTTTGCTCAGGGTCAGTCCAGGTCTCTGTCATTCTAACAGCTTCACAGTTTCACAGTTTTAGCATGAGCAAGCCTCTGGAGCTTAGGTGACACATTTCCCGTAGAGTCCAGGTCATCGTCACATTCGTCCTCTCTGCAGTCCATAAATACCAGTCACATTTCCTCATGGGCTTGTCTCTATGTTCTCTATCCTGGCTACGGAGTGACTTGCAATGTTGAGTTTTCTATTTCTGATTTAGTCGTTAGAATCACCTGTAAATTCCAAGCTAAGTGTCGTCTGTGTTATCTGATGGGATGTTTTGAATTCTTTAATGACACACAGGTTCAATGGGTACACAAATTTTCCACAGGAAAACAAAACTAAACGCTATGCAGAATGCTCTGACTTAGCCCAAGGGTAGCGTCGCATTAATGCCTGAGCATGAGCGTGAGAAAAGTCTCACCTGTAGCACGGCCAAGCCTAGATACAAGCATGAAAACACATAACAAACATACCGGAAATGTTTGTGAGCGTATGCGTGTGCATGTGTTTTGCCTTTTATGTACATTTTGGGGTTTATGGGTACAACATGAAAATAAAGGGTCTATCAAGTTCACTTAATGCTGAGGGTATGTTATCATTTGAGTGTCTTATTAATAAGTCATAGCAGACACTTTTGACATTTACCTTATTTAGATTAGCTGAACTTTAACTCACAAATCCAAAGTGACGGCTCACATCATAACTATTAGACTGCTTTCTATTTTAAGGGGATGAAGTGCACAGTAACTGAATGGAATGATTTATGTTGATGTGTTTATGATTTATGTATTTAATCAGTGTCGTTATTCCATTAGTCATCATGAGAAACGATTCAACTGAAACTAATAAAAGTCTTTGTTTATGTTTTTGTACCTGCACCGATAAGCTCCTGTCACTTGAACGCAGCACTCGCCAGCTGACTCGCGCCTCCTCTCCAGCACATTCATTGGCTTTCACCGCGGAGCGTCAGCGCAGGGGGGCCGGCCCTGACAAGGAGTTGATTGTCAAGAATGTGTAGTAGCACTCAAACTAATTTACCACACCGACCGTGCCACACTCCCTGCAGGGCACCATCCTCTTGTTTGGGACGCGCGTACTGGATTATCTCCCGGTGGTTTGACACAGCTGCTGGTGGCTCTAATCGACCCCTTTTATCATGCAAGTTTTTACCTGAAAAAGAAAAATCGTCTTTGTTGTATTTTTAGGGGGGTTGGAAGAAGATTGTTTTAATTCAAGCGTGAGTTCAATGCCAAATTCAGCAAAGATGAACAAGAACGGAATGGTGACAAAAATCCACACGAGGATAAGATCTGACCCGTTCACAGCCAACTACGAGCTGGTCGGCAGAGAACTTGGCAGGTGAGTCCGTCCGTTGTTTTTTTTACAGCAGCATTCAGTGATTAAAAACTAATCCGTGTGCTGACTTTGCTCGTGCTGGCGAAATGGCATTTGCAACAATATCTTCATCTCTTACATTCTTATATTAATCTCGTAATCATATTAGATTCCCTTTTTGCACGTGTTAGCGTGTTAATTGAATATTTCCAATCCCGCATTCCATCCCGGGGAAAGGCGCAGATGAAGACGCGCTTTGGCACGCGTAATAGGAGTGTGGTTTTGTGCGTCTTGTGGGAAAGTTTCTGAAAACGCTTAGGACTCTGTGATGTAGTTGTGTGGGTTTTTTTTTTAAATGAAGTGGACTGCAATAAGTTGTGTAGACGTTGGAGCCCTAAGTTTGTTTCATATGTCTATCATCCAAGGGGTGAAAGCATGGTGTTTTACTCTGGGTTTTAAAACGTTGTTTCTGCTTATGTGGTCTGAGATCCTTCCTCAAATCCCATGTATGAGCTGACCATCTTAATGAATCACAGTATATGTGAGTGATTAACAGGGGAAATTAAAGTGACAAACCACACAATAAAGCCAATAAGAGAAGTGTATATGAAAACACAAAGTGACCTTACTTCTCTTAGAGACTATTTGTATCTATGTTTTCATGTAAGAACTCCTGTGGTGTGCACATGTGCTCTCCTGTCTTGTACCTGTTCTCCCAGCATGAAATTTCCCATCTACCATCACTTTTCTCACTGTCTCTCTTTGGCATTTCGTGGGTCACACTCACTGATGTGTGGATCTCAGAAACAGAAGTACACACTCCAGCAGCATTCAAGAGGTGATTCCCCAATGTGCCAGACAATAATGACTTTCCTCAAAAAGCATTAACACACTAGGCGCTTCTTTGGGTTTCATTTAACTGGACAGCTGTTCAATTCCAGTTTGTGCCAATCCTGCATCTGTCTCTATCTCAGTTTTCCTCGTCAGACATCCTGGGACAGCAGAGATTGACTTCTAAATGCCCCCTCTCCCTTCTCTTACCCTCACACCTCAGCCCTCCATCCTTCTTCCCATGAGTCAAACGCAACAACATACTGAGATCGGGCCTCATAATCGCATTAAGTGCAGGAATGTATGCCGGCAGATCAGCTATATAGTCGGTAAATTAGGAGGGATGTTGACCATATTAGAACTGCGTAAGTTGAATTTGTCCACTTCTTTAGCAAAAGGACTCATTGGCCTCATTGTTCAAAACCTTTCCATCATCAGGCTCTGCTTTACTCGTTCTGGTCCCCTGCAGAATGTGCACAAACATGTGTTGTGGCCAACTCGAAAGCTGAAAGAGGATCTCACGTTGTGTGTCAAGTTTGTCTGTAAAACAGGCAAATGAGAGCTGTGAGGGCTGTCATTTCTCATCGCACTTTGGACATGAGTCAGTGCCCCGCTGAGCGGCACAAAACGCAGACTCCACAGGAAACCAACTTCTTAATCAAATTATCACCATCTCCAGTGCTGGGGAGCAGTTAGTTTTATGTGTCACAGTGAAGTTGATGATTGATAACAGACTACTTTCAGACAGATTCTTCAGAGGATAACCCTGCAAATGAGCTGTTTGATCTGCATAACTGTGTGTGTGGCTCCAGACCGGATGTTTGGGAAAGTACTTATTAGTGTTAAAGTCAAAGTTTTTTTCTACTGAGACAAAGCTAACTGTCTATTTAATGCAAAAATGAACTGCATGTGCTTATTTCATTAAAGCACTGATGCACTGATTTAGATTCAGTGCATCTGCCGGGTGACTTGGCAGAGTGTGAACATAGCCGGCTGGAAGATGGCCGTGTTTAGTAACCTCTGACCTGTTGTCAGCCTTTGAAAAGTCCTCCTGTTGCTCCTTTCTGTGGCCAGCGGTCATTCCTTTTCACGCCATATGTAGTTCCCAGCCCACAATGAGCTGCTCTGAACTTGGCTAATTAAGGATGAAAAGGCTCTAACGGGCTTTGCCTTTTCACTCTGAACAATGAGTCGTCACCATTCTGCAAGACTGGGAGAAAAAGGGAAGGAACAGGCCTCACAGCAGCCGGGGGGGGGTAGCCAAAACAGAACCAGGCTCTGGCCAGAGCAGTTGCTGTTTTTGGTCCGCAGCACAGTGGACTTAAAGCAACGTTGTGTGGGAAAATGACCAGCACCATGCTGACTGGACCTTTCTGACTTGGCCACTTCATTTAGATTCTGCCCAGTTCACAGTCATCTTTCCTTCCTGAACCCTCTCCGGCGTATCTGTATTGTATTGCTCATTAAAACATTGAATTGTTAGTTGGACATATAGATGCTGAGGTGACAGTGTCCATTTTAGCATGCTGCTTTGGCTCCAACCTGACTGTAACAGCAGTGACCCCCTGCCTGGCCTACCCAGCCGCGGTCTGGTGGGTGGTCCGGGTCTAGGAAGGCTGCTGTATCAGCTGACTGGTCAGCTTTTGTACGATTGTCAAAGGAGACGCAGGCTCTGGCCGAAGGTTTGGGCGGAGGTGTCAACGCAATCCCATTTGTCCCAGCTGCTGTCAGCTGTGAAGAAAGAGAAGTGGACAAGGCCTCATTATCAGCCTGGGAGGGACGGCTGGTGATTGTGGTCGACTTGACACAGAGAGGCAATTCTGCACACATCAGACATCCTGCCCACACCCACGGTTGACCCTTAACACCTCCTCTGAATCCATCAATGTATATGCAGCAAAATGCATGACAGTGATGAGGTTGTAAAAGTGGATGTTCTTTTTTTAATCTTGTGTTTTACCAATGACATCCAGCAACCGAGTTGTTGCATCTCTTTGTTTTCGCTTGACCTTAGCCTAATCACGTCTCTGCCCACTATTCAGCAACTTTTGCCAAAACTGTCAGCCTTATCTGCCTCCTGTCAGACCCTCCTGAAGGCTGAAGGAAGAGGAGGAGAAACGGGGGGGAAATCTCTAACGAATGTCTGATGACGCCTCCTCAGCCGAGCATATCAGCGCTCAATAGCAGTGGCTGTATTTTCAAATGATGCTGTTTTGCCTTCTTATCTCTGAACTGTTCTTTAACCTCGCCTACAGTGTTGCACTCGTGGCCGGTTGGCGGCCTCTTCCACATGCCTTGCACTGTAATCTAGGTTTCACCTCATAGCAGTTTAACTGTCATGAGTATGTCCAGTAATTTTAGTCTGTCATTTGCTGCAGTTGCAATGACCTAAATTTAATCCAGTGGTCCCATTGGCTACTTGGATGCAGAAAGTAATCTCTAAACCAAATATATTTGAAAAGCCAGTAATGTGGTTGTGATTATTCTGTCTCCTCACTAATCACTCTCTCGCTCTCTCCCCTCTTTGTTTCCCAGGGGAAAGTTTGCGGTGGTAAAAAAGTGCATTGAGAAGGCAACGGGGAAGCAGTGCGCTGCCAAGTTCCTGCGAAAGCGACGGAAGGGCGAGGACTGCCGCATGGACATCTTGAACGAGATCGCCGTGCTGGAGTCGGCCAAGGCAAACCCCTATGTGGTGGCGCTGTATGAGGTTTACGAAACCAACACTGAAATCATTCTGGTTCTGGAGTGGTAAGACAATACTGTACTCTATAGAAAGTTCGTTTAAAAGTTCACTGAAAAAACCTTTGAGCAGTCACTCTAAAGTTTGTTCAAACTCTCATGCCCACACCCTTGGACCATCACTGATCTGAGAAGAAGAAAGTGATGGCGGTAATCTAAATGGCCTTTTAAACTTTCCTCACTTGTCAGTATTTGAGCCATGCCAGGAAAACTGGGGATAAAATGATTAGGCTTTCAATCATTAGGTTGATGAAAATCCTCTAATCATCACGCTCTAAAAACTTTCCAGGAGGTTTTTTCTTCTTCTTTTTTTTCACGTAGCATGTCTGAGGGATTTGAGGACACCAAAGTGGCTTCTTAAAAAAACTCCCTCACATATTTATTCATTTCTGCTAAATAAGCAACAATGTTTGAGTTGGAAAAACCTCACTTCACATCTAACATACACTTCATGCAACATCCTGTGTTGTGCATGACATGAATGACGCAGCCTTGGTGTCTGCATGGGAATTATCAGCTTATATCTAAGAGTCTGATCTATGAAAAGAAAAACAAAACTGTGCTGGTTGCTGAGGGTACATCAAAATGTCACTCAAGTCTTACACACAGACACACACACAGACACGTGAAATGCATAGCCCTTGCACTGACATGACCCCAGCCTTAAATGGAAATTCTCTCTCTCTGTGGTTAGTCGCTCGTCTCATCGTAGTGTTGACACCTCAGTTTCTTGTTTCATGCAAAATGGCTGTCAGGAACTGTCACTTTAAATACCAACGTGGCAGAACTGCATCATTCTCACTGTGGGAAAATAACAATATTGAGCTACAAATGAGTTTGTGGCCCCCTGCTGTGAGAACGTACTGCTCTCTAGACTCAAAATGCAGGTGAAGAGACCGGCTGCTCGTTCAGTGACCCGGCAAGGTCATCCCGGCTGTCTGCCTCTGGTCTGTTGTGGTTGGATGTTAAAAGACATGATGCATATCCAGTAGGTGTACTCTGACTGCTCTAATGACGACCTCTAATTAGGATTTGGAAAGGACACTTAGCATCTTAATTACCTTGCTTGCCTCATTAAAGGGAGATAACACATGGCAATTACGCTTGAACCGTGTTCCCCTGACCCTGTTCCTGAACTGCTAGCTGCTCCGGCAGGAAGCCCTCCCCTCCCAATCCTTGGTAGTCCTCCCCATCCCAGACATGGAATTCCTCCTCAGAACAAAGGTCTCTCTGTGGGGGTGGAGGTGGGGGGGGCTGTGTTTGACCTCTGACTGAAGTGTGAAAGGGGAAGTAGCACCACAGTTCACCCCTGCATGCCTGCAGAGAAAACATAGCAGGAGGTCAGTCGGCACTGGTCCACAGTTCCTCTTCAGTTTCCAAATGGAGTTGCACTGGGAGCCTTTGAGCATTAATAAAGCAGTCTGCATTTACCACTGAAAGAGCCCAGTCTTTAAATGTCAGCTCATGCTTTCGTCAGTTATTATCTATTGCACTAGTGTGTTTTTCTAGTGTATTTTTTCCTAAAAGCTGCAGGAGCACTAACAGCGAGACGCCTGGCCACTGAAAAGCTGCATCTTCAAACTGTCTGACCTCAGCATGAGTTTCAAGAATTGCAAACCATTTTCCATTTCCTGTGGCTTTTAAATGTAAGCAGCGAGCAAGGCTCCGAGAAGTAGCACACACCACCACGCTGGTATAAAGTGCTATGCGCACACACACACACACACTCTTCTCGTAGCCACAACCACATCCTTGGTAATGTCAGAGAAATCGCAACGAGAAGTTGAATTCTAATCATCTTTAGAGCTCCAGTGTGCGTCAGTACTACAGAAAAGCCCCAGGATAATGACTAGTTTGAGAGATGATGAAAAAAAATGAAGGTGCATCACTTTTTTGTGCGAAGTAGCTATGCTTCCTGGAGAATTCATAGCTGTGACTTTGATCCAGGAAGCGTAGTCTTTCATTTCCTGCTTTTCTATATATATTTACATTAAGTGTACTGTAATAAAAAAAATGTGACAAACCTGCTTATGCTAACGCACCTCAACCCCAGTAAATGCAACCAAAGCAATACAGCCCTTTAAATGTCAGATATTCTGTTTAAAAGGCTGCAAGTTCCGAAGTGTATCAGTTATTTAAAATCCATGTTGAGTAGAGCTGCAACGATTATTCCAATAAGTTGATTGACAGATTAAACAAATGAATGGACAACTATTTTGATAATCTTTAAGGTCATTTTCAGAGAAAAAAAACGTTGATTTCAGCTGCTCAAATGTGAAAGTTGTTATCTTTGTAATCAAAACAGCATTTAATGACATTAACTTGGTCTTCAGGAAGCTGTTTCCTGATTATTTACACACCGACACACTAATGGATTAATTGAGAAAATAATTTAAAGATTAATCTGTGATAAGAATGGTGAGTTGCAGCCCTAATGTTGCGTTGTTATTGTGTTTCATTCACAGTGTATCTAGTGTGGTAAAAAAGATTCATAAGTAGCAAAAATATTTAACTCTCAGTTAAAGTCATGTCATCCATGCATTTCTTCTCATACTGGCGTGCTCTCCTAAAGTCATCTTTTAAAAACCCACAATGCGAAGATAAATCTTTTTGCTTAACAATAAGACTCCCCTTACTCTGACATGGCATACAGTGACCTAGAGCCCTAATGGCCTCACTGGGCTTTAATTGGGCTTACACTGGAATACAAGCACTGTCCAGAAAATAGACTAGAGGTTGACCGAGTTCTGTTAAGGTGACGTCAGTGAGTAACTGGCTTGGTGGTCAGCCAAGAAGGCCTTGGACCAAAAAACCTCTCCTTCAGACCCTTCAGACCTAACAGGAAGTCCACTTATTGGTTTATCGCTTTAAAATAGAGAAATGCTTAATATGTTCTCAGCTTGCGTATGGTTGTTCAGCTCCTTCACTCGTGATGGCTGCTGTGGGTTTTCTCTCTCAGCTCGATGCAGGGGGAGGATGTCTCCTACACACTGAAGTACATTAACTCTCTTCAAGAGAGTTAATGTACTTGGAAGGAGGGAGAGCGCGGAGAGAATATTTAGACTTCAGAGAAGTTTCAGATCATTCCTAAGTGCTTGGCTAGAACATGTGCAGTCTGTTGAATTTAAACAAGATGGTCTTATCAAGATTATAAATCTTCTCAAGCGCTCTGCTGACAGCTTAATGAAGCCATTGAAACACTTTATATCAAGCATTTAATTGTTTATACAGGAACAGTAATCATTTGAGTCCATGTTAAGTTTACAGACAACACCAAGAGGCATGAGTTTTTTTTTTTTTCTATTGCATCAATAAAATCAAAAGCATCTGTTAATTTCCTCTCCCGAATGCAAGCATTGTGCAAATCAATGTAAACCGATTGAGTGCAGATTTATTGTATTTCTCCATGTTTACTACAAACGGGGTAGGTGGCAGGTCAAGTATTCGGTGCTGGTAGCGGGAACAAAAAAAAGAAGAAAAAGATTATATGGACCAATAACGGATATCCTCAAAATCCCCCCGAAAACACGGGTGCTATTTTCACAGCTGAGGATAGTAAAGAGAGCAGAGTTGGGAGGCTAACAGGGGATTGGGGCGGTGCTGGTTATGTAACAGTCGTGCCCAGGGCCTGGTCACAAAGTTTCCCTCTGAAGATAAAAAGCATGTGTGCCAACTAAATCCCCCACACATGGTTCTAGTTTTTTTTTTAGTTTTTTTTTTTTTAGGGGGGCGAACTGTCAGCTTCAGGCATTGATCTGACTGATGGAACATCTAACGTAAATCCACCATGTCTCCACTTTACTTAACCTTGTTACACAAGCGCAGAAGCAGCAAGACCAGGCAGGAATCTGACTATTCCTTCCATGAAAATGTTAAAAAGTCACCACTGGGTTGTCTTATTACTGAATTCCAAAAAAGGCTAATCCCTTACTGTAAGTTGTTTTGAACGAGCAAAAATCTATGCAGGCTGAGGCGCCACCTAGTTACTTGACACTATAGTCACCTTCTCTGGCACTTTTATAGTTTAAGATTATTTTTTTATGCTGTAGCCTTTCAGGCTGTATAAGGCCTTATCTGAACCCATTGTAAGCTGTCACAGTTATTCTTATCTCCAGTAATATTCCTGAGAACGGGAACATGCAGAGGCAGTGTACCTCAAATGATATTGATTCATGTTGGGCTCACATGCAATGTGTGTGGATGTGGTTAGACTTTGTTCCGAGCCAAAGTACACTAATGAGGAGACGGCGTGTTACGTAATTTTAAAGAAATTTGAAGTGACTTTGGGTCTGTTTACTAAAATTGTACTAATGGGACGGGTTGGAATTTGCTTTTGTGAACTTGTGTGACTCAAACTGCGAGGAAGGGTGTATTTGTACAGTTTAAGGTGCAATTTATTATGACAAGTCAAAGTGAATAATCAAGTATGAAAGTAAGCCAAGCTAAACTCCACTGGGTGGCTGCACAGTTCTTTTCTTTTCGTCTTATCCTTGTTTTGTTTTCTCAGTTTTCCTTCCTGTGCTTTCCTTGCAGCGCCGCCGGTGGCGAAATCTTCAACCAATGTGTTGCCGATAATGACGAGGCCTTCACAGAGAGTGATGTGATCCGACTGGCCAAGCAGATCCTGAATGGAGTGGCCTTCCTGCACCGGAACAATGTGGTGCATCTGGATTTGAAAGTGAGTACGCTGAAAGATTATATAACTATATAGGACAGTCTACTCCCTCGAGGGGCAGACAGAGGGAGATATGATTTCTGTTATGCGAACCGCATGTCATTCAGTGTGTCACGACCCTGTTCCCACGAGGAATCGGGCGGTAGAGGAACCTGACTGAGCTATCATGTTGTCATTGAATGGCCCCTGAGGTTTTCTTTCTACCTATGCATCTCACAAATTAACCAAGGATCGGTTTCTCATTACATGTTATACAACTCCTTTAAAAATGAATAAGCATCAGGCCAGTCTGACCCAGAAACAAAGACAGACTCCACCTACAGTAAAAAAAAAGAAAAAAGTCAATTTAACACAGTTAGCTAATCAATAAGATTATGAATACTGTTTATGCTAGCACTAGTTGAGTCACTTTTGGCTGTGTTAAGCTTGGCAATAACAGCAGCACAGAAGATAAGAAATGAAACGTTGCTGCTGTGGACACCGCATTAGGCAGCCAGCGGTAGCATCAGCAGCTCCGGTGTTCTGTAAGTTTTTGTTAACGGAGTGTGGCGATGATATAATGGCTTCAGTTCCCCGTCAGGAGGGGCTGTTGGAAAGCAAGCTTAAGCTGTGGAAATATTCTGAAAACGGTGTACACCTAAACAAATTTTTAACTTTTAGGTGGCTAAAACATGTTTTGATGCTCTCTTCAAAGCCACCAGACTGCCGTTTTCACACAAAAATTTTGCCTCGCAGAACATGGGAGCTGCTGGTCTACCGCCGTAATCGGTTAGTTTGTGTTATTGTGTGACTTTGGTGAACCAAAGTTTGTTGTATTATTTGACTTTAATATCTGAACTAATGTGGAGTCCAGACGGTAAATTGCTTTGCTTCTGTGCCGGTACTCCTGTCTGTACTGTACTGACTAATGGCTATGATTAAGATTATATGGTATAATGACATCATCATACAGAAACGGATACAGGTCTTGTGAGAAAACCTTTTTTGGAGGGTTTGGGAAAAGAGCATTTTGACGCTTAAACCTTCTTACTTATCAAATGTCAATGTTTTAAACACTAGTGGGAAACTACAGAATACCTTCCCATTTTCAACACAGTCGTTCACACACTCCAGTATTTGCACACACAGTGTAGTGAAACCAGTAGTTGGCATTGGTATCCTGCCGGTTTTCAGTCTCATCTGATTGTCTTATGATCTCAGTAGAGCGGTTAGATGCTGACTGGCAAACCAGACCCAAAATCCTCTCGGAGCCAGTTACCTCGACTGCTTTGACTCTTTCCCACTGCCATGTAATTAACGACATCATTTGTCAGAACTCAGACCTCTTGAATAACCATTATGTTATATACCTCTATCTAATCTGTGTGCACGTTCCTCTCCAGCCCCAGAACATCTTGCTGACCAGTGCCATTCCTCTGGGGGATATTCGCATTGTTGACTTTGGCTTGTCCAGACGGATGGACAAAATCACAGAAGTCAGAGAGATCCTGGGTACTCCAGAGTATGTTGGTGAGTCCTGCATTAGAGCCCTGAAATACCGAGAACCACCTGTGTCTTTTTAATGCGAGTGCCATTTGTCATGACTTATTGGGGCCATGTGTTTCTGTTGCAGCACCAGAGATCCTGAACTATGAACCAATTAGCACTGCAACAGACATGTGGTAAGTGTTCTCATTTAAATGGATGCCATGCAGTACTCATTTATTCTGTTTTACTTCAGATTCAAGACATTGACATCCCCTCCCTAACTCTGCATGAGACAGTCTAGACCTTTGACCACAAGATCATCTTTTCTTCAAACTTGTAGTTAACTAATGACTGGAGACCAGCCAAACCTGTTGCGCTACAGTGTGTGTCACAAAGCACATTCTTCAACCATCAAAGATGAGAAATTGCCTCCTAACTTCCTTCTTTTTCTTCCTCCCTCTCTACCAGGAGTATCGGGGTCTTGACCTACGTCATGCTGACGGGTGAGTCTCCTTTCTTGGGTGAAGACAAGCAGGTTACATTCCTCAACATCTCCCAAGTCAACGTAGACTATTCGGAGGACACATTTGAGGGGATCTCCTCCCTGGCTGTTGACTTCATCAAGTCCTTGCTGGTAAAAAACCCCAGGTGAGTCTGATTACTGTGAAGCTGAAGATATTATCAGATGTTCTGATTATGGCTAACTGTGAAAAGTTTCCATCAGCATCACTTTGAGCTGATTTACACACCAAGGATGTGAGTCAGGTTCAGATCGGCACGGAAGTACACCCGCAAGTGTCTAGATTTACGTCACTTAGGTGACAAGTCATTTCCTTTTTTGCAAACAGTGGTTGTAAACTGTACTCATCTAAAGAAACATTTTAGGTCAGTATCTTCATGTTTTAAAAGTTAAACCAAACACTGATGCAACAGCTTTGTGTGCCACCATGTT
This sequence comes from Echiichthys vipera, assembly GCF_963691815.1. Taxonomy (NCBI): domain Eukaryota; kingdom Metazoa; phylum Chordata; class Actinopteri; order Perciformes; family Trachinidae; genus Echiichthys; species Echiichthys vipera. Next base: position 17,799,218 of record NC_139842.1, read on the forward strand.
AAAGAAAGAATAGGTAAACTAAGGTGATTTTCACAGGAAGCTGTGTAACCATATTCTTATTGAGAGCTCCAACACTGAGTGTGTACTTTATCACCGCAGTTTTTTAATGAAAAGAAGCAGCAGCCTCTGTCTCACATCTAGAGCCATAATCCCCAGTCTGTATCATTTAATTGCAGCACATTACTGCTGGTGTTGGAAAAAGTGGAAGATTCCTCTGTGTTTGAGTAATCGGCGAGCGATGGAGAGGGGAAAAAATATTGAGAGCAAAAACTGCTTTTCTTTGTGGTTTTCCAAACCAAATGTTGAAAAGGAATATGGCCGACATCTGCGAGAGAATTGATTGAGTGACTCTGAAGATCCAGGCAATTCGTTGGTTATGTAAACTCTTCAGGAATTTCCTCTCATCCGCAGTGTTATTGTGTTTGTGTGTGCAGGAAGAGAGCCACTGCAGAAGAATGCCTCAACCACCCCTGGCTGAACCCACTCCCACATTCGCACCTCCACACCAGGTCGGCCTCCTCTTTGGACGAGCCCGAGACGAGCCAGTCGGAGTCGGAGCCCGAGAGCCCGGCTCCCTCCCCCGAGCTGGACTTGATCACCCTGTCCCGGATCACGTGTCCGGGACAGGGTGGGCTGAAGACAGGCCGCGACGCCTTCTCCTTCAGCGAGCCACCCTTTCCGACGCGGCCTGAGATAAAGCAGGAGCTGATCTGCTGAACGACGTTTTGCAGGTGGACAGAAACTGATCAAACTCAAACTCCACGGAGCAGATGCTTAAGCCAGTGAGCCTACAGCTTCTAGGTCATGATCTGACTCGGGGTCCATGCTATATGGATGCTGTACGCCAGCTGTTGCTGGCTGCTTCTACTGCTGTGATGTCTGTGAGCTGGGCTGAGCTGTGTGTAGTTTAATACCTCCGCATGTGTTTGAATAATACACGCTTCTCCGTGCTGATTTACGAGTGTACGGAAGGAATGTGAGAGGAATAAAGATGGGAGAAGACACAAGGATTTTAGACGCAGGACTGCACTGCTGCCTTAAAAGTGACAGGGCTCAGCTTAACACTGTGGCTAGTTCACCCCTGCACGCACACTGGTTTCTCTTTTCTTTTCTTTTTTTGCCTTGGGAAATGACTTCACTCACTGTGTGCTCTCATCAAAACAAGTTATGCTTCAGCTGACCCAGACATACCTTCTGTGATGAGTTTGGTTGAAGGAAGTAAAGGGTTTTGACAGATGGTTGTGCTTAACAAAAGGACAGCATCTACGCTGAAGCCAGACTTTTCCACTGATTTATATGTTTATTTATGTGTTTGTTATACCACTTCACCCCCTTAAATACACAAAGCAGCATCAATGCCTGAGTCTAGGATGGAAATGGTAGCATTCCTCTTTTTTTTTTAAGGACAATCTTAAGCACTTTTTATTTTGTTATTGGACATCCATGTTATAGTAAGAAACCAAAGGCTGTTCAAGCACAGTCAGCTGTCACACAATGTACTGTAAATATTAACCATTTTCCACCACCCACCGTTCTTGTCACTGTTATTCACAAAGTGCCACTATTTCAACTTCACTTCTGTGTTAATATTACAGTTTACTTTTTTTTGTTATCGGCTATTGCACAAGTTGCACAATTATTTTTTTTTTTAACTTAACCGCGATGTTGCCACAAGATTTCAGGCTCTTCAAATATTGTGAAAACATCAGTCTTGGAAAGAGGTAATGGCAGGGGTGAAAACAACAGTTAAGATTTATTATATGAACAATGACATGGTCAGCTGAAGATTTGTATAAATACGTGAGGTTTGCCTTCAGATTCTCGGGAGCAGAGAAATTGGAAAGATTTTCTCAAAAAAGTACTGAAATGTATATTGTGAGTTAGTATTAAGTTGAATCTGTAAAGTAATTGATGTTTTTTTTGTTTTTTTTTACCAGTGTATGAATGTTAACATCATTATATCATGTTTTATTTTGTGTGTTAACTTTCACTTATTCCTGTTATTTTTTTGCTCATGAATTTCAGGCAGGTTTGCACTTGTCCTTGTGGACGTAATGTCAAAATGAATAAATGTTGATGGCATGCATTGCAAAACGTAACAAAGAAGAATACATGTGCATTTTGTATCAAAACCTCCTTGTATGTGATTGTCTTTAATCACAATGAAATGTATCATTAGGCAGCTTAATTTTCCAATGAATTAACTTGGGTTTTTACTTTCTAATTGAATTTAAGGGTTCAGTTACATCCAAACTACAAGAGCGAGACATTCTGACTCTAGATTTGGAAAACAAAAGAATAACATAGATCTGTAATTGTTTTTAGCCAAACCGGCATGGCTCTTGGGTTGACAAGTCATTCAAACACTTAAAATATGTCAACGGCTGATGGATGGATAGGCATGGACATTCATGGTTCCCAGATCATGTGTCCTAATGATTTAGGCGATCCCTGGACCTTTCTGTATTATAAAAATGTCATCAACACGCCCACTCGCTCGCTGTGAAATCACAGCACAATGAGCTGCTCTATTCACACATTGGCTCGATCGGACATTACATTAGGTCATTTTGTAGGTAATTTAAGTTTGCAGTTCATGTGTGAAATGAGCTATACAGTTTCAAAACCAGCTAGCATGGCTGCTCATCTTGTTTACTCTCGCTTGCAAATAAAACGAAGCAAAGCCCATCGATGTGCTTTACAGAATCATCAAATTAGTGAGTTACTGAGCAAAGTAAATGCCCACTAATGTGTTTTTCTAGCAGACTTTCGTGGAAACTCCTAATGGAATATATTCAATCAAAAGTAAATTCGATTTATGGCTGCTTTTTTTTTTTATATATTTTTTTTTTATACATCAACCCACATAAGAAGGATATAAATGTTGGCTAACAATGTCCTCATGGAGCCAATATTTGAACATACAGTAGTTGGTCTGACTGATTATATATTTCTGACATCAAGCAAGGACATCTGATGGCGTGCACTTTTCAAATACTGCATATACTTTAATTCTGCTCACTGGCATTAAACAATGTAAACAAAACTGAGGTTCAATCCAAGTGTCGGGATTTCGCCACAGTTGGAGACACCGTGTCTGTGAGTGCTGAGGGCTGATTAAGTCCACAAGGGGGGAATAAGCTACAGAGATCATCAAAATGCATTTTATTTGTGCAGAATATCCTATAAAAGCTGCAGAGTAATGCCATATATACAGTATATGTATATAGCCCGTGGCTGTGAAACAATAAGCACGTTCTGCAGTGATCACTATGTTCATGATTGTTGCTCGAATATTTCTACAAAAAGAGTGAAACAGACTTGTCTATGAGCAGCTTTGCAGACTTGATGTGACGACAGTGAACGCGCCACAGTACGTCCGACTGAAGTCTGCATGCTCAGTCCAGTCTCATTGGACATTTGGATTCAGCCTGAGTATCCTCTAAGGCCCAACTTTTTTGACCTTTGACCCTAGAAGTTTCTCCCAAAAATCCCTCATCACAGGTTGATATATCGACCTTATCATAGTATTTGGAGGCTTTACTTGGTTGAACTATCTAGTATTTCATAATAAAAAGCAACAATAGAGAAAAGTCATACGTGCACATTATCCAGCAGTAATGCTGATGATAAAGCCCAATAACTTTTTAGTGTTTCTGTTTGTCTGGTGTTGATAGATCACCTGTGTGTGCAGTCTGGACAAAAAGCAGATCTCATCCCGCAGAACAGATTACCCATGTTTGGACCAGATCATATGTGAAGCATCTGCTTTTCCTCTCAGCATGTCTATTTAGAGAAACAGGGTATCATAAAGAAAATAAAAAGGCCTCTCTCGGCCCGGTCTTCCATAAATATCCAGCAGACTCTCTGAACAGGAAATGCCAGCATCCTGTGAAGAGGAGCACCGGGTAATGCTTTTCCACTGTAGTTAAGTCTCTTTCTCTCTCATGCACACACTTTTATGCTTGTTTACTCCTGTCAGGTTAAACAATACCCCCCCGACAATAACCTGAATTCTTGCTTTAATGTGCGCTTCCTCTCGGGGTCGGCACTGAGCCAGTCCAGCTCTGAGGAGAAAGCGGGTGTCCCTGCAGGGTCCTGCTCCGGTCGCTCTTGGCCGGACTGACTACTTCCCCTAAAGAAAATCCTGCTGCTGCATGGAGCTGAGGAATGTCAGAAATGTTCAAAACTGGCCTCCTTCCTTTTTTCAAACCTTTTCCTTTATGCTTCTCTTCCCTCCTTATGGGGTTTGCTTTTCTCAGTGGGAGGTGGAATGGTTTCCATACAGAACACACACACACACACACACACACACACACACACACACACACACACACACACACACACACACACACACACACACACACACACACACACGCACATATACACGGTTATTGAAATGGCTGTTTCTCAGAAGGACTCAGAGGATCAGTTGATGTGACTTTGATATTTAAGGTGACCATTAGAGGAAGATTTCAGACAGATGTGGAGCAGTTAGCGCTGTAAAAGAGCACTTGGCTCCTGTAGATCCAAACAAACACAGAGAGTAGTCAAAAAACTCACTGTGACATCCAGATAACCTGCTCTCAAACATCTCTGTGGAGTGAAACTGAGGCCCTGCTTAATGGTTTTTGAAGATTATCAGCCAACAAGTCCTGCTTTTAAATACAGTGGGGCTCATTACTTTGTAAAAATCCATTCGTCTCTCTTGAGTCTGTGTAACAACAGTCAAAACAGATAACATTAATAGAACAAATATTGTTTTTTCTTGCACTGTACGGAACCTGGTGTCTGACATCTGCTGGGCTGCATGATGTTTTTACTCAGCAGACTTTCATCTCATGCTAACCAGCCACAGATAAGTCTGTCACCGCCTCCAGCCATAATCCAGAGCCAGGATTTCAAAAATGTAAACCTCTTGGGAGGCTGGAAGGGCTACATTCTACACCATATAGGTCAAAACGATCAGTTACATAACCAGAGATTGTTTGACATCAGGGTGAAATTTTTTACTGTGGTTTTCTCATCTATGTGCCACTGATAGCTTAGGAACACACATACGGTGCTGTCAAATATTCATCAAACATATTGTTTATGTAAAGCACTTCTCTTCGTCATAGCCAAATACTTTCTGTTATCCGAGTTGGTAAAGAGAACATGTAAGGTCTGTAAAGGTCCCATACTCTGCTCATTTTCATCTTCCTACTTGTATTCCAGGGTTCTACTAGAACTTGTTTACATGATTTAATTAAAATAATAATAATAATAATTTAATGTTTAAGAGACATTTTTCCCATACTGACTGAATGTACTTGTATTCACCCTCTGTCTGAAACACTCCATTTCAGCTCCTGTCTCTTTAAGCCCCCACCTAAAAAAGTCCAGTCTGCTCTGATTGGTCAATGTTTCTGGGTCTTCCACACCAGTCATTGCAGCTGGGAATGACTGTAGTACTGTACTGTAGTGGCCCTTCTTATCTATCTGTCTAGAAATCAGGACATTACCAATTTTTTGTGGCACTTTTAAAAATTAGTAATAAGTGCATATTTGTTTTTAATGTGAAATAATCCCACAATGGGCAGCACGGTGGTGTGGTGGTTAGCACTGTCACCTCACAGCAAGACTCTGGTGTGGGGGCCCTCCCCCATACACATGGTAAGAGTAATCACCACCTCATGCCAACTGAGTAAATAAAAAGCATTCTTGTCATGATCTAAGATTTTCGATCGTTTCCTTTTTAAGTGTGGAAAATCACTTTCCTATTGTCTGATGTCTTGTTTTCCTTTCCATCTTTGTGTTTTACTGTTTCCCTCCACACCTCTGTTTTTCTAGTTTGTTAATTCCTTGTGCGTTTCGTTGTTTAGTTCCAGAGTTTTTGAGCCTGTTAAGTTTGTATCTGTTTTGGATTGTTTTCCTGTATTCCTGTAGCCCTGCTTGTCTTTCCTTATACACCTGTTTTGGATCTACCCTCGTTAGCGTGCCTCATGTTGCCTGTCCTTGTCCTCGTTACCCAAACATTGTGTCCCTCTGCATTCCTGTCTCCTACCCACTCCAGCACTATCTTGTTCTGCAATGAGTCCTATACCCTTTTGCCATTTTGTTCCTTTTCAGTTAGTTGTCAGATTGCTTGGACTCCTTGTTTTGGGAAATAAACAGTTTGTTCTTCAGTTCCCATGTCCTGCCTGTGCTGTGTCTGCGTCCACTTGTCAGCTGCAACTGTGACAGTACCATTGCTATTATCAGTGCATTTGCATGAAAGAATGCTGTTTGTGGGAGGTAGAGACAGAGATGGAAATTAAATGAATTGACTGGGAAGAAAATGATCTTTAATGTAGGATTAGAATATTTACCCAAAGTGGCAAATGTTTTTTTTTTCAAAATCTTCCCTCAATCACTTATTTAAAGAGGCATTCAGAGATAATTTCTGAAATTGAGATTTTAAGAAAAAGGGAGCCTTTGATGGGCTATGTGTTAGTGGCAAGTTTGAGCCTTTCGTTAACCGGAACTGTCTTTGTTTTCTAACTTGTTACACACAGATGTAAATTTATTTTATATATACAGTATACGTATATGATGTTCTACTGCCTATGTTTTAGTCCTAATGTTCAAGGCCAACCAATGACCTGTTTCCATCACCAGTTAGACATAAATGAAGTGTTCCCTGCTCTTCTCAGTGTTCCTCTCCCTTTGTCAGTCTGACCTCCTGCTCCGGTTGTCTCTCTCTGTCCCCTCTAACTGTCATGTTTTTCACTCTCCCCGTCGCTCTCAATTTCACTATATCCAGATCTCCTTCAGTGCACCAGTTTTCTCAGAAGTAGTTCCCTCGCACCTTACATAATGGGGAAATTCCTTTACGCTTATGTTCCTGATTATACTGAAGGGAAAGAGAGTACACTGATGTCAGAGAAGTCAAGAAATTGTGTGTGTGTGTGTGTGTGTGTGTGTGTGTGTGTGTGTGTGTGTGTGTGTGTGTGTGTGTGCGTGTGTGTGTGTGTGTGTGTGTGTGTGTGTGTGTGTGTGTGTGTGTGTGTGTGCGTGCGTGTGTGGTCTGAGCTCATTTTAGCTATATAGGTCAATGATCTCAATCACACAATACAGTATATTGCTAATTATTTTCATTTAATCCATTTAGGAATCTGCACAGTTGACATCCTTAACACTCTGACCTCTCAGTCACTCCCTCTACATCAGTTCACTCCTTCTACATTCCAGGGTTGACCTTTAAGATCTTTAAGATCCACAAAGAGCCCCAATAAGTGCAAGAGCTGCGGCCTCTTGATGCTGATGGATATCAGTGGCTGGCAGAAGTGAACCTTAAGTGGATGAAAACAAGCACATAATCCTCACAGTTACCTGGGATCATGTCTCTTAGTCCCAAAATGCTGCAGTATTTCATGGAGATAAGACCAACCATGAGAAATCAAAATCTGTCTGAAAATCTGTTTGCTGAATGGAAGTTGACCTGGGCACATGATGGAGATTTCTTTCGTTCACGTGTCCCAGCAATGCTTTTTAAAAGAAAAACAGAAAGAAAGAGGAGAGATTTTCCAGAAACACTTGTAACCGCTGGTAATATGTTTCTCATGATGCATTCAAAGCAGCGAGGGAGGCAAATACCTTTGGTTAAGCAGAGCTATTTATTCTGTCCCTGGAAACGGTTGAAGAACAACAAAAGCATTCTCAACAAAGAGTAGCACAACCTGATGCTGCTGCCTGCTTTCCTCTGTCTGCGGTGACTATATCCTCCCTCGACATGGGGGCACTATTGGCATACACAACGTACTCAAAAGCCACACAATAGGCATACTCAGCTCCGAGGGAACTTTTCAACTCAAAAGCTATGTCAGGAACCCAACTCAAACAAGGGACACTGCTAAGTTAATCCTTAAAAGGTTCAATTTCAATGTGGGTAAGCTCATGGAAAGAAACAAAAACACTGCCAGTTCTGTTGTTTGGATTTGCAGGACGCGGTGCACATGAATGCCCACTCACATGTACTTAAATTGTAGTTTATACACACACACACACACACCACCACCACCACAGTGAACTCTGTCCGCTAACTCGCTACAAGCTTGGGAGGGAGTCCAGGGTTTCAGACTGACAGGGAACAGATTCTGGCGGTCTGGATCTTTTCGAGCGCTTGATTTTCAACCCACAGCGCTCTGCTTGTTTACTACAGTACTGGATTAGGGAGTCATTTGGAGCACCCACACACACACACACACACACACACACACACACACACACACACACACTCACACACACACACACACACACACACACACACACACACACACACAAACACACACACACTCAGGATTCAAACATGTGCTTTAGTCTAGTGAAACAATGATTATGTTTAGCAGGTGTACACTGTGCACCATCTCAGTTTAGCATGTTAGCATGCCAGGCTGTTCTCATACATTTTTTTGTACAAATAAAAACAAAAAGTAATTTGCAGTTATTCATGCATTTTCCACATATTTATTGCGTGCGTTTTCCACGTTTTTGTAATCTCTGTGTAATCCAAGTATTTATTTTGTGTTTATTAACGTATTGAAAGCAGGAGATGTAGTATAAGAGGGCTAATCTCTGCTCAAGAAAGCAGGTTGGGGTGATGGACGGATCCCAAAACACAGGACTTTTAATGGTTTCCAATTCACATCCAGGGCCCAGACGTACGAAACCAAACCACGCCAATTTTTCTAATCCTAGTGGTTTTCATGCCTAACCCTAACCGTCACCTTCGTTCACCTTTGGCTAAAACCGAGTCCCCACCACAGCGACTTCCTGGTTGATCCAATACGGAAGGGCCCAAAACTGCAGTTCTCCGAGTGGCCACTAAGAGTAGTTTGCACAATAGAGCAGTCTCTCATCGACCCTCATGTTAAACAGGCTGTTTTTCACAGCATGATTAAACCTATTTGAAGCCCCTGAACACCCACACAGGTGTTTTCAGTTAACCTGATTGATTAGACCTATTCTCACTGACTGTGTAGGTGTTTATACTGTGACTGATTGACATCTTCTTTGTTTCACCTGTTAAGGCGGGACAAACTACACCTTTATCATTCTTAGTGGTAGACGGACATTTGTGACCTCATAAATTCCCATCAAATTCTCATCAAAACCCCGCCCACCTTCAACCCAAGCAGAGGTCTAATCAGCCAGAATAAGTGAAATCACCTGTGTGGATGTTCAGAGGCTTTAAGGCCTGATACGAAAAACATTCTAGTCCGTATGTTCAGGTCATATCTCCATGACAACACTGAGGGGGGTGAATTATTTTGTACCAGGTTAGTTTTTTTTTTACTGGAGGTTTAAGTTTATGAATAATTAGGGGCATGCAAACATTTGCTAATTAGCACTAAACCCAAAGTGCACCTGAGAATATAGTTACTACTAGATTTGTAAGTATTTGGTCATAAAACAATGTACTGCACACACTGAAATTTAGACATGATGACGGCACTAGACGAAAAGTCAAGGGATCACCAAAGTTATCACAATTCATCACAGATTTGTGTACATTTTATTTGTTCACAATTTTTTACAAAACTCCTCATGTTGATGCTAGAGGAAAAGTCATCCGATCCCCAAAGTCAGTAAGATTCATCCCCTGGGGACAACGAAAATCTGTAAAAAATAAATAAATAAATTTAAAAAAATCATTGCAACACATCCAATACCTGCTGAGATATTTCAGACTGCTTCTATTTGTAAAAACCAAAACAAAAAAAAGGCTATTTCTGTTTGGTTTGTGTTGGCATTGGCACTGCAAGCAGCAAACGTGTTCGTAACTTGCCTCCAGGAATGTTTTCAAGATTTCCTGGAGCCTGGAGCAATTAATTAGTCAAAAAGTCAGCTGTCACATCTTTTTATGTGATTGTTTTTTTCTTTCTCCAGCTGTTTTCCTTTTCTCCCTTGACTTTTGGTGTTATATAACTCTTCCACAGAGGATTGTGTGTGTGTGTGTGTGTGTGTGTGTGTGTGTGTGTGTGTGTGTGTGTGTGTGTGTGTGTGTGTGTGTGTGTGTGTGTGTGTGCGTGCATGTGCGTGTGTATTCAACATTGTTAAATTCATATTGTCTGAAGCTTCCTGATGTAATCGGCCAAATCAGAGTGTGAAAAAAGAGCCTGGAAACAATAGCTGGGGGTCTTACAGGTCGTGGAAAACCCTTTGAAGAACAATGTAATCTGGGGACCTGGTAATAAAATCCCAGTGGTGTAGAAAGGTACAAGGCCTTTGAGTAAAGAGCGATTTCCGCTCTCCCAGACTCACCTAGGCCGTCAATTTACTCGAATGGACTTGCTTTTCACCATCCGCATGAACAAGTATGTCAGCAGTGATATTCCTTATGTGATAGCCTGTGGCAGTCTGTCGTGACAACATGACAGGCTTTATTCCTACTGTGTTGCAGATGAATGTCAAGAGAGATCAAAACCAAGAAATGTCAGTGAGGACAGATTGTCTCAGCCCTTTCAACACTAAAAATCCAACCAACTTCACGTTGTTCATAAAGCTGCTAGTTCTATTCTACCATAGCTGGTTGGTAAATCCACCACTTGAAATCTACCGGATGGATTGATCTGAATTCGTATGTCTGGTACAGTTATCCATGGTCCCGAGAGGATGAATCCTGATGACATTGGGGTCTCTTTTCCTCTAGTGCACTGGTCCCAAACCCTGCTCCTGGAGATCAAAAATCATTAGACTCCAGTGTGTTTGAGTAGAGAGAAATCAAAAACATGCAGGGCAGAGACTGCTGCTCTAGTGTTATCATGAGGTCAAAATATAAATTTATCCAGTAGGTGAGAGCGGGGTCAATTGGGACAGGGGGGCAGAGGGGAATTATGCACATTCACCACGCTAATAGCCTACTAAAGCCACTCCTTCTTCACTTTCATTTTGTTCTTGAAATCTACGATGTGTGAGTATATTTTTTGCTATTTCATCTTGTTTTGCCACATACAAAAACATATTGTTGGATAGCTTATTTCAGGGCCTATCAGTTGATGCCAGTGTTGGCTGATTTTTTTGTTGGTAGCTAGCACAGGAGTCCAAGTGAGTCTGTTCTCCCTGGGATGGTTGGGACAGGTAGCCGATAGTTCCTTCCTTGTTACAAGTCAACAAAAACAAGACAAAAAAAAAGTATTTTCCTAACATATGGGTTGTGTTAATGAGAAACAAGACCCACTCTGAAGTCAGTGAGTGGATGTTTACCTACTCAAGGGGCAGCCAGTTAGACTCAGAGGACAGCCAAATGCCATGTCTCAGTAGTTTATGAAAACATAATAAGTGACATTGTATATATAAGGTGTTCAAATTTAGGCTGCAATGTAATGTATTATTATTAATTGCCCAGAACAAGGTGTCCCAACTCACCCTGCACTGTTCACACCGTCCTGTGGAGGCGACATTTTGGGAAAATGCACTCGCACAAGACTCCTCGTGTCTTTCACGTTTTTTGACGAAGCTCTAAAAAATTTGGTGTATTGTTAGTCGACACTTGTATCTGCTTTCCCCTGCTTTGGTTTCACAATAGTTGCTGAAACTAATGACATTCTGTCTTCCATGCTGATGTTTAGTGCCGAAAAACAAATGTTAGCATGCGAATATGCTAAATAATGGAGAACATTATTAACTCAACAAAGCCGCTAACATAGCTAGCTAGTTTCCATTGGGTATTGTTCCAGTGTGTGTGGGTATACAGATTCTTGTGAATATTTCAGGTGATATTTCTGATTATTTATTAACTGACAGAAATGACTTGCATTTTACCCAAGTGTGTGTTTGAAAAAGTATTTTGCGTGTCAAAGATATTGCATTATTGCCTAAAAGACGTAATATATAGCGACCGTTCAGTGGCACGAGACGTAAGCCACTCCAATGATTTGTTTGTCTGTCGGTCTAACACTGGGCATGAAAATGTGTGTGTGGGTGGAAAACAGAAGAAGAAAAGAGAACATCAATATTATTTCACAGCTGCAGAGTGCACAGTACCTTAGGAAAAGTCTAGTAAGAATAGAGTGAATCCAGATTTCATGCAGAAAGAAACATACTGTACTTTGTGTTCGTCAGCCTGAAGATACTTTTTGTACATACGTCATTGTAATGTCAAGGTATGGACTCTTCTGTGGGCACTACAGTGATGGAGCATTAGTTGCCTTTGGGGTAACTGTTTCCAACTTGGTACCACAACATCTCAAACCCTTGTTTTTCAGTGATGACAGATACACTGAAGCCTGCAGCACCAGAACAGCTGCACAAGCATCTCTGTTATCCCAAAGAAAATCTACTCGAACCTTACGAGAAACACAACATTCCTCCAGACGGTTTTCTGCCAAACTAAAGTGCACTTAATGTTTGCCTTAGATAAAGGAGCAAAATAATAAGCTCAGTCTCATTGGGGTTCATGCTTTGAAAGTGCAGAGTAAAAGTCCATGGAAGTGTAAACACGGAAGGGTTTCTGGGGCTCTTATGCAAGCTTCATCTCACCCCTGGTTATACATATGACACGCTGGGAAATATCAAATTAAATGAGCTAATTGAAAAAAAAAAGTTAGATAAATAAAGGGCTCTATTATTACTTTGCTGTTGTGGCTAAAAGCAGCCATCCCCCTCAAAGAAAATATGCAAGATAGAGAACACGATGTTCTTCATCCCAGAGTGGCTGCAGGGTGCTTTAGTGAGGCCTCCCAAAGTGCCAGTGGGATGAGGAGCTAAGTACATTTAATAAAATACTGTTCTTAAGGTCAATTTTGAGGTACTTTACATGATCGTTTCCATTTTCTGCTACTCTTAACTTTTACTCCTCATCTATTAAAGGTTAATAAAAAATAAAAAATAAAAAAAATGAACAGGTCTCTCTTGCAAATGAGACCCTGGGTCTCAATGAGATTTTACCTGTATAAATAAAGGTTAATAAAATTGTACTTTTTACTTCACTGTATGTATTTCATTTGCAGATTCAAATTCATAATACAAAATATAACCAGTAAATAAATGACATTTAGGTCGAGATTAAAAGTTTATTGATCCCGGGCTGGAAATTGACAAGCTACCCTGAAAAATAATAGAGTAATAAAAATTCACTGCACTTTTGCTATCTTCAACATTAAAGTGATCATCACTAATTATTATCCAGTAAAATGGTCCTTGGGACATATTAAGCTCATTTTCAGGTTCAGGTTTTGGGTTTCTACTAGAACATGTTTACATGTATTAATGTTCAAAAAGCGCATCGTTTGTCTCATTCTGTCTGTCAGAACATACCTACATTAGTCACCTGTCTGTGCACTTTCTACTAATTTATACAGTATAGTAGCTGTACAGAAGTCTGGACGGCTTGTTTAGACACAGTTCCTGAATACAGACTGTTTGCATTTTTTCTGTGGATTGAGCGTATTGATACTTTCACAGTATTTATATAGCACCTTGACCTGTTTTATACTAAATAAAATAGACATTAAAGTCTCTTTTTACAATATGGGATCTTTAAAGTATAAAGTATTTCGATGCAATGACTATTTTTGTACCTATATACACTTTGGTATAACGACTTGTACTTAAGTTTAAGCTCTGAGTACTTCTTCCACCACTACTGAATTCTCAAAATGCGTAAAGCTGAATGTTTCCTGCTGCTTTTGACAGGACTGAGAAACAAACCCTTTTAAAGGTGGAGACACAAGTTCAGTTTGGACTCATTATACCATAATTGCCTGTTAACGGCTAGACTGGGTGAACCCGGTCAATTACACAATATGTGACATGTTAAAGAAAAGGCCCATTATGCACATAATACATAACTGTACACCTACTTACAAATGCCCTTATGGATAACTTCCATTCTTTTGCCAAATAAATAGGCGAGATCCTGTTTCAGGCACAGGCGGTAATATTCATCTGTCATAGACAACTGTAGGTGCTTTCATTTCTAAGATAGAGGAGAAAACACAACACTCATTTCTCACAGGTTACTGCAACTGCACAGCCTGTTGAAGAGCACCACCAAGAGGAGAGATGGCACATTGAAATCCTGCTGTTCCTGAAGACACTGTAGGGAAACAGGGTTTATTCAGTATCATTTACACCTACAGTGTTTTTGCTGGACTTAAGCACAGTATTGAGGTACTTATAAATTCTATTTCTGATGGAAATTACCTTTAGTTCCTAATTACTTTAGATTAAGATTTGACATACATAAAACATTTGATCATCAGCGTATATAATGTGATACCTTGTTCAGTGCACCTATGTAGCTCTCTTGCTGTCATGCTTCTTTCAGAGACATTAACAGTCAGCTTATTGGGGGCGGGGTCACCACTTCTCTCTAACCTATAAGGGGTCTCCTTGTTGTTCTCAGCCAATCAGGCTGTAGCTGTCAAAAGCTTAAAAGTGGTCTCTCTATGTGCTGTCAGCTGTCATTCAGCTTCAGGCCTCAGGCGATGTAAAACACCCACCTACACCCCATTCACCTCCATGTCTTCAGCATCATCTGGACTCCATACCAGTCATCTCCTCTTCACCACCACCTGTGTCTAGACTCCATCGGGGGGTATCATGCTCTACCCTCTGCTTCCCTACCCATTCAACATGAAGTCTCGATGGAGCCTAATCGCCAAAGACTCTCATTCAATCACATTTGTCATGCATTGTTAAATAAATTCCTACTTTAACATCTCAAACAGAATCATTAAGTCTTCCTGATTAAACTGCTTATTGAATCATTTCGGTCCTTGAGTCTTATTTAAAAAAAGATCAGCAAGCGCTATGATGATATTCCAACCTTGTTTTAAAAATCCAAATCAGCTGGTGTTATTACGTATTTTCTAAAATCAAGTTGAGTTTTTTATATTTCTTATGCGGAAAATGAATGCAAGTGTCAAGAGTCAATTTCAATTTCAAACAATGACATCTTGAAGTGAAATGTATAGCGCAGAATTATAACGTTGAATTCGTAACCAACAAAAGTACATTAGAGAAAGAAATGAAACCACAACTGAATCTTGCCACTTTATTGACACAGAGATGCAGAATTAATGCAGGTGGTAAATAAATTCTGAGGAGGTAATTCTATTTGAACATGTCTGTTGTATGCCGTTCATACTCTCTAGTGTGACAACAAAGTTTTAACTTATAAAAGAAATCAGTTACAGAACATACACCTATAGATTCCCCTTCATTCCCTCCTTGTTGATTGATGAAGAACAAACACAAAGGGCATTTATTACAATGTTAGTGCACAACTCTGGGTTAAACAGGTGGTTCATCTTATCTTCAAAGCACTGACTGACATCCTGATGTTATATTCCCTTTGGACCTTTATAGCTGTGTGTGGGAGGTCAATGCGCAGTGAGTTAGATGACAGCAAAGTGTGTGTGTGTGTGTGTGCGCGTGTTTTTGTAATCAAACAGGTGAGATGCTCTGTTCAAAACAATGCCAATGTAGGGACAAAGGGACAATCTGGGTACAACAACGTGGAGAGGACAGACAGGAAAGTTGTTCTTCTGTCACTTCACTCTGAATAAGCATCAGTCAACGTAATCAGTCAAGACATTTGCATATAACACCTCATTTATGATCGGTAGTGCAACACGGCCACATAGATTTGCATAAATAATAGTAAACTACATAAAACACAGGTGAAACAAAAATGACTTCACTAAGATAAGACACACAACAGATTACATACAGTATATTTTTCAGAGGAATGGATGACGAATAGCAGATGTTGCCGATTTGATTCTAAAAAGTGTTAAGTTTAAAACAAATGGCAATCCGAAAGATCATTTTATGGAGTGTCACTCATGGAAACTGCATCTCTCTCTCACACACACACACACAAAAGAAAATCACTATTCAACACCAAACAGATTCTAAAGAGATGAGTGACATTTCTAGAAGATCTTAGTCCTCAAACCTCCCATCCAGGATGCTCTCGAAGGTGAAGGGGAGGAACTTGAATCCCTGGCCTGAGTAAAACTTGTTTTGGAACTCCACCCTGTAGAGAAAGAACATCCCAGTCAATAAAAGCAGGGACCGGGAAGCCTCTTGCACAATAACACAGGCACACAGTGGTGATGGCGGTCATGTTGGGTAATGCTGGGCAGAGAAGTCACGGCTCATGACCCCTGCTCTTCATTCCACAGACTGCACCCACCTGAACATGTCTACCTCCCTGCTCCTGGACCCGGTCCCAGGGTCAGACACATAAGCCTCTTCCCTTCTGGAAAATGATCGGACTCTATTTTTAAAAAGGCCAATGCAAAGTGACGAATGAATGACCTTTGAAATGAGGAACCACGAATACCTGCCATTCCATAGTCCATCCATAGTCTATTACTATACATAACTTTAGCTTTGTCTTACAAAAATGATGAAATTTACAGGCCACAATTGTTTTTAAAGGGGACCTATTATACAAATGTTCAGGTTTATGCTTTTGTGTTTCTACTAGAACATTTTTACATGCTTTGAGGTTTAAAAAAACAACTTTATTTTTCTCATACTGTCTGTCTAAATATACCTGTATTCAACCTTTCTGAGACGCTCTATCTTAGCACCTGTCTCTTTAAGCCCCCCTTCCGAAAAAAAAGCCCAGTCCGCTCTGATTGGTCAGGGTGAAAAAAAAAAAATCACCAATAGAAGCTTCTAAACCAAAAACTTTACAATCTAACATGTTCAAGCAGGAGCCTGATCCACAATTAGGGATCATTTATCAACATCTTCAACCAAGATTACAGGTTTGCCTACAGTTAGCATGTAGTTACATATAGCAGTGCCTGTAGCAGATGACCTAATATAATACTTTTCCATACATTTGGCTCTGGCTGCGTTTAATATGGACATCCTGCATTGTAAAATTACACATTTGACAGAAAATAAAGAAATGCAAACTCTTCAATTAAATCTTACTGCTTTGTCTAGATAAGTGATGCTGTCATTTGTCTGTATATAATGCAAGAAAGTGATTTAAGTATATTTAAGTGTCTCAGCAACTACAACAGCATCTCTACACAGGTGAGCACTCTAACTTCATTCCTCTCAACCTCTATGTTGGCAAACGTGACATTACATAATCACATGATGTCTTGATGCAATCATTGGAAATAAAATGATTATGAATGGTGTTTTATATTCTCTGTGTATATTTGCCCTGCATTCAAAACTGCACTTTATTGTCTCTGAAGGCCATTCAGTGAAAGCTCAGTCACCAGCCAGCATTCCTGTGTAAAACATAATTATAGAGTGGCTCCAACACAGCCGTGCTCTGTAAATGTGCCAGCGGATTCGAAAACCAGGATGACATTCAGCAAAGGCTGACAAAGACATTAATAAGGAGACAATCAAGGCTCATCGTGCCATACCAAGGAGTCACAGACGGTTCTGCACGCAGCAAAAATGGAAAGCAAAACACTGACTGGAGCCAGACATGTTCCAGGCTGCAGGCCAGGAAAGAGAGTGGGCGATGGGACACACCCTTGTTGACTGGCAGACACACTATGGCACTGATAGGTACCAGTGGTGTAGTGGCCCCCATTAGAGGTTAAAACACCTGGATATTCTGGTTGCTATATGTTTCTTGGAAATGTCTTGTTCCATTACTTATTGTGAATTCTCAAGTGTGTAACTATCTACAGTAAACAGTAAGCTGCTGTACGGCTCCTCTGATGCTGATATTTATATTTTCAGTCGTAGAAAGTTTGAAAATGTTAGTTAATATAAACTAAGTTGTTTCTCTAATGTTGTTTTTTTACGATTCAGACTTGTGTTTAACTTGACTTTTATTTTATTTGTTTATTTTTTCCTAAATAAATGGTTGTCATCTACATTGGACACCTATAGTACAAACTTTGAACTTTGAACTATTAGATTACTATACTAGAAGCTGGTCCTGGGTCCTTAAACTGAAGGGGTCACGTGTGAATAATCGCTTACAAACAGAAGCAGTGACCCTTATCTGCTCTGTTAACCTGCATATGGCACTCAAGGTCTGGAGTTTGTGGTGGTTACAGTTATTTGTCATTAGTAAAATTCTCCTCTTTTAAAGAGAGCAAATCCAGTGCACAGGATCTTAGTTTCAGATTAATGCTCATCATGTATAAAGCAATGGATGAGATACTCAAAGATGCAGATAGCAAATTAATTAAACAAACAAAAACAATTGCCACAAACACAATCCTCAACTTACCAGTGCAGTCGCAGTGCGTGCAAGAAGGCCGATAAGCCCTCCATTATGAGGAGAATGGCAACTGTGAGAACAGCAAAGAAGAAAAAGACTATGGCCAGAAGGAAGAAACCTCCGATGCTGCGCCCCGAGAGGCCAATGCGCATCACCATGGACCACAGCACCTCTGACAGCTCTGTGCATGGGACAAAGAAAGCACCCAGATTTTAGTGCAATGCATTAAACGTCCACTTCCCTTAATAAACGTGTGTATCTTGTTGTGTGTGACTTACGTGCATGAGCCAGACTGAGGGCCCAAAGCCTCAGATAGGAGGCGGTGTTGGAGATACAGCCCAGGCAGTACTCTATGGTGTGGATTGCCTGATGCACTGCCACATCTCCAAAATTAAACTGTGGGACGGAGAAATAATATCAAAATGTGAGCTGCGTGTCAGCGTTAATCTCTAGAAAACAACATCTCTACGAGAGGTCCTGAGGTCCACATGGGAGGAGGTGTGGCTCATTGTGTGTGTGTATTATCATTCAGGAAATTGATAAGGAAGCCATTTGCCACTGTCACCATCAGTTAGTCAATTAGAAGATACACTGTCATAGGACCCTATGCACCCAAAGAATCAGCTGCCCTGCTGAACCCTCATGCGCATCACCAGGGACTGTAGGGAAACACTGGCCCTCCTGACTCCTGGAACACACCAACTACACCGACTAACACTTACATACACACAGACACAGCTAAGAGCAGAGGGCAAGGGTTGACAGCAGACATGGACGACAAAGCGAAGAGCTGAAAGAGACAGAACTGCCAGACATGCATTTTGACAGGAGGGGGGATAGGTTGCAGGGTGGAGGTGCAGCGTGAGCTCCTGTCCTACCTCTTCCTCCTCGCGGGCCTTGACAGCAGGTGACAAAAGGCAACGCTTGGTTATTGACAGCACACACACAGGTCGACAGACAAGACAGACATCAGTAAATAGAAAAGCAACAAGAGAGAAAAAAAGTTATTCACTTAATAAAAAGGAAAGAGGGTGAATATCACAGGATGACAACACTCTACCCACATGTGTAGTCAGCCCATTTTAGAAGTAAAATTAGGGGGATGATACAAGTTTATGTTTTTAAGAGGGCCACATAAAAACGGTTCACAAGTCAGCACAACCATTTCCGGCTGTGTTAAAGCTCTTCAGGGCGTACGACAGACAAGTTAAATTAGTCTGGATATTGAACTGCACACAAAAGTGGACGGAAAATGAAACACAGAACTATTCCCTGAAGTAAACAACATTTTGTTATGTTAATATAATCACTAAATAGCATTTACTTTCCTCTAAAAAGGTGGCAGTGTGGAGCTTGTTAAATCTTTTTTGCCAAACCAGACCATCATCCATAATTGATCGTATTCATTGCCACAGTGGAAGTGGAAACATGAGGTATCGCTTTCTGTTTCCAACTGTGGCTGAGTGACTGAATTATTCAAAGATGGGAGAAGATCCTATAACCTGCTCCTCCCCCGGCCCCCCTCCACCCTCTACCCCCCTCACCAAACTGCTGGCCTCCAGCTTTGTGAGCAAGAGGGATAGAATGGCCAAATATCACAATAATGGGCCTTTCATATCTTGATAACAATACATATCATGAAAAGGGATGTTTTACTGTAAATTAATAAATGAATAGTCTATGTGAAGTAACCACATGTTAAATGTGAATTAAGGTAAGTCTGTTTTTTTGTGTACCCTGTGGTGATTAAATACTTAAAAAAAGAAAAAAAAGAGTATTTTCTCATTTAAACAGACTTTAGTGCATAATTAACATAAGATGCAAGAATCACGACGTAAAGCATCATCCAAATGACGTAAATATTGCAGTAACGCAGTCAGATAGACAACGTTCTGATGACATTTGTACATCTTTCACTGGGGCAATATGGGAGAAGATACATCACGATATCTGCTCATGTATGTGAAATCATGGGTTATGTGATTCATTTGAATCGTTGAATCGTATTGAACTGTGTGTTATTGTAAAGTTTAAGTATGAAACCAAAACCAAAAATGATGTTCCTTCGGGTATTTCAGATAACATTTTCTCAGAAGTTTGAGTTAACGTTCACAGTTTAGACAACAAAACTGTGTATAACAAAATATTATTTGGATTTTTTTTCATGTAAATGATTCCATTGAAGATAAAGGATCATTAATCGATTATCTTCTGATGAGAATATTTCTCTCTTACCTCAGGCTCCTCGTCAGAGTGCTGTGAGAGCTGGTCATGCTGGATGATTTCAGCCTGATCCTCAGTGGGCCCGTTGCCCACCCGGATACCTCCAAAGTTCTCTGTGCCCTGACACAGAAGATAAGTAGAATAAAAACATTAAGAAAGGGGATTATAAATGTCTTATTACAAGTGACACTGATTACAGGTTTGCTGCATCTTACCAGGTTTTTCCGCCACAAATACTGTCTGCGCAGAACTAGAGTTTTCACTATTAACATACAGGGAACACAAGCCAAGGCCATTAGCACCAAGAATGTTTGCAGGGCCATCTACATATTCGAGGGGAAAAAAAACAAAACAGGGTTATTAGCTTAATGTGGTTTATTTCAGGACAAAAGGATGCATGTAACTAACAGGTGTATCTGACCTGTCCTCTGTAGAGCGGTTTGTTACTGGGGTCGTTGTAGTTGAAGAGGAACATGTTAATAAAGGCGATGAGGAGACTGGGAGCATCCTTGGATATGCTTGCATCGTATGAGAGCCATTTATAGAAGATCAGGATGACGAGGTAGCCAAACAGACTGGCCATGAAGACAATTTCTGGGATGAATCCCAAGTAGATATTAAGGGGCTTCTTGAAATACCTGCAGAGAACCGCAAACAATAACAATTTAGGGTGACAGAGAGAAAGAAATTCAATAAGAAGTATAAACGTTCGAACCCTCACAGATGGTTGAAGAGAGACAGTGAGACTCCAAACAGCATGTGGATGACTCCCAGGATAACAGACATCTTCATCTTGAATGAGTTCAGGAACGTCAGCTTGTTGGTGGCAATGTTCCATATCTATGGGACGAAGTGTTCAATAATTAGCATTTTATACCTCTTAATTGTGGGTGGCTTCTTATCCTTTAACTACATTTAAATACAATAAACCTAATTATATAAGAAAGTTCATTAGTTCATTAGCACTACCATTTATTCTTAGATTTCAGCAACGAGCCATTATTGATTTATTTTCAAAAGACATACAATTATTTGCCAAGACATGGATTGAAAGCTAAGCTAGTTTGCACTTAGCAGAATAACATAAAACAAAGAAAAATACTCGCCGGATCAATGCCAATTGGGTATGGCCCTTTGAACACTCCATCTATTGTCGGGTCCAACTGCAAAACTTTATTACCCTCCAGTGTCTCAAACCTGAACAGGATGAGAACACATATCAGTTTTGTGACTTGAATTACTGCACACCAACAGCGGTGACCGGATTAAAGCTCTTGACACAGTTGTAAGTGACACTTACGTCCAGTTGGCCCCTTGTCGAGAGTTGAACATGGGCCTGACGCTCCACCCCGAGCCAAAAACGTTTAGGGACTTGGAGAAGCAGTCGTTGTAAATAATCCCAGTGTAGACTGAGAAGATTCCCATCAGCAGGATTATGTAGCGCCCTGCAAACACCATGCTGAACATCTGCCACAAACAATCAATTAGAGAGATAAGTAGGTTTCCAAAACAAGAAAAGCTGCATCTCTGCAAATTATGAACATAAATCCAGACAGTCACAAAGCTCTGTACAGCAGGAGGGATGTTGTAGAGGCTGATGAGATGGCCGTGATGGGATCCATACCTCGTTATCGTTCTTCTGGGCCATCAGCCTGCTCTCTCTCAACACGAGGTACAGAGCAGCACAGGTCATGAGCACCCCGTGGCCCAGGTCACCGAACATGACCGCAAATAGGAAGGGGAAGGTGATGATGGTGTATGGCGCTGGAGACGAGAGGTGGTGGTGGTGGTGTGGGAGGGGGGGACAGGCATCACAAGAGAGGAGAGTGGTGTGGCAGGTGAAACAACATATGAGTGTCACAATAAACAGCATGTGCAAACAAGGTGATAATGGCTGATGAGGCTGAGCATGCAGCATGCCTTTTCAGTGACTGAGTTTAATACCACAGGCAGCTGGGCAAACAGACCTTTAAAAACAAAATGTTCAACTGCCTTAAAGGATACACTACAGGTCTATGTACTGACAGGAAACAGTTGGAGGTTTAGGGATGTACAAAGAAAGGTGTGGAGCATGCTTACCTGGGTTAATCTCACGGTAGCTGCCGATTCCATAAGCGTCCACGATGTTTTGGAAGCCTGAGGTGAACTTGTTTGTCTTGTTAAAGGTGGGTGGGGTCTGCTTTGTCTGCATCCTGTTGAGGATGGAAGGCACAGTGGAGCCGCTCTTCTCCTAAAGCGCACAACACAATGTCATGCAGCACAAGATGATGATGATACAGATACATTTTCTTTCACCATCTACTGGAACTGAAATCCTACTAACCACTACCATCCTAGATTTATATCTCCGCAGTGGCTAAACTGTTTTTTACCATTCAAACTGTATTTGAAATATCCAACTCCCTCAGTTCTTCTGCAATTTGAATCGAAGGTAGTCCTTACCAATGTTACAATGAGGACCCTGGGAAAATCTCAAGCAGAGGTGAGGAGCAAGCTTTCTAATTCCACGCCCCCAAGATTCTTTTTATTTTCAGCACAATGACGTATTCAGACACATTTCTTTCAAACTGGTTCTGCTACATTCAATCCAATAACAGGTAAACTTGAACCATAGTCTACTTTATAAGATTTAATGGGAGGCCCTGTGTGTCTATAAAATCTGAATTAAACCTACTAAGTTGTGGTTGGATATTTGTCCTTAAACATAAAATGTCTGGTGCTCAGGTACTCACCGTCCCCCTGCGCAGGGCAAACTGGATGGAGTCCATGTCGGAGACGGGACACCACACCTCCGCGATAAGACACTTCTGAGTGACATCGATGTTGCAGAGGTTGAGGGTGTGGTAGATTGCCTTCATCTTCCTCACCTTGATGAACCACACTCTGACCGTCCTGGCTGCGGCCTGCAGGACCCTCTGCCTGTGATCTTCAGTCTGGTTTAGAACCTTAGGGAGACAAGAAAAGGAGGCTGTCGTGGTCAGAATTAAATCTTATACATGACTGTAATAGATTCATGATTCGTGATCTCTTGTCATTTTCCATTTCCATCAACAGTGCAGACGGAATACCTCTGGACAGAACTGAGTAGACCTATAACCAATCAGAGCAACGAAACAGCGTAGCACTGCGTGACACGGCAAATTTGGGCGGCGCTTTTGAAGCAGTGAAAAAATGGAGGCAGGGTCGCAAACGTTTTTTAAAATTTCACTTAAATGTTTCTTAAAACATTTAGGCAAGACATAAGTAATATAGTAACAGGATCTTGATACATATGTGATCTGTACTGCCTAGTTCAGTCTGATCATAGTTTTGTGAGCCTGGTTATTTGCACTGGACTGTCAGTTTTCGTCAGAGACCTGCCCCAAATTAAAGATACGGTTGTTATTGGTGTCCCCAGAATCTGGCAAGTCCATCGTGGGATCCAGAAACACATGTTCCTTCTATTTTGGTTAACCCTCAACTACAAGTGAATCAGAGGGAGGGAAGGTCATTTGTCTCTTGATAAATAATGACGAACTTCTTTTTTACAATAGCCAGTGTTGAATTATTAAATAAAACGCTATCAAAGACACTCATCATCTATAAATGTATCCAAATAAAGTCACAGCTAGGGGAATTAAAATGTCCACTACAATCAGAAAAGGTTATAAATGGCAGCAATGAATCATGCATTCCTTGCTATTCATAGACAGGGTTTACATTTACTGCCGTGGTTAGTGAGCATAAGTCATATGTTAAAAGAGCAGCAGGCTGTCAAATCCATTAGGTTATCCCAAAAGAGATATAGGATATCCCCAGGTATGCTGCTGTATGACTCGCATTTAAAACAGCCCTATGATCAGCAGATCGGAAGGATATTTAAGCTCTGTGCTGTCTGCCTTCAGGCACGGTCTCACCCGCTGTAAGGAGGCTTAATGGCCCATACATAGCTCATTTCTGTCTGGGTAGCTTGACATTCTTGATCATCCATGTCTGTCATGCTTGCTCTCACGCCCCCGTAGTGACAAGCATAACACTGCATCCGAAAACGCCAAGATCTCCATTCCCCCGGTATGCAAAGCCGTGAGAGGATATCAATTGATTTGTCAAATGGGACGCGTTCCAGATATCGAGTATCTCTCTCTCGTGCAAGCCGCTTCTGTGGCAAATGTCAATGATCCTATAATATCTGCGTACATGACACTTGAACTACAATAAATGAAGGCAAGTAATGTGAGAAATTCACTTCTACCATGCCCGGGGCAACAGGCAGTGCTACAAATGTGATCTCTGTGATATGTCAGTCTGTATGACATTATGTAAAACACCCATATGGGCGGCTCTACCATCACATGACAAAGATGTAAAACGTTATAATTTGCAAATCAATCGGAAGGGGGATACCCTGGGGCTCTACCTTGAGCTGCATAGCTAGTCACTGAGGACTAATTCAACAATACAGGGACACAAATCTGGTGGGCGTGAGACTTTGAGTTCACCCACTTCATCAGTATGAGCACTGTAATGAAAACATTATAATTTTATGTCATGAGGATGTAACAATTAATCACCTCACTATTTAAACATTTACAACACTGTATGTGTCAAAAAAGGGAGTGAGAGGGTCTTACTGATGTTTGTCACCTAAAGAGCAACACAGTTTGCCTTTCACCTTCTAACATGATTTACGTATGTCAGTGGCTAGTGAAGAAAAGAAAGCAGGATACAGTTATTCATTTAAAAGATTTTTACAAGGTGACATTTGTGCAACCTAAAGCAAACTTTTCTTTTTTCCTATAAAATATCTGGCTTGGAGCCCAGACAGAAAGCTGGAAATTAACCGTAAAGAGCAGATGTGTTATGCGTTATGAAATTTCTATCTCTTTCCTCTACTGTCACTTCCAGTGAATTTCTGAAATGCGTCTTGCTGACCAGACAAATAGGAAAAGAGAACTAACCAGTTTTGTGGTGTATATTTGTGCAAGTCAGTAATAGAGTCAACATTATGCAGCCATTTTCCCCGTCTGTGTATTTACCATTTGCAAGTCATCAATACGTGCATTAACCCCTGAAAGCATCTCTTTCCTCTCCAGGGGTGTTTCTGGGCACGGGTATAAAGTTGCTCGGAACCTGAAAATGGACGGAGAAGAAGAAGCGCAGATATAAGGATCTGTTGGTCAAGAACACTTCCTAAAAATTGTACAAATGTTGGCTAGTCACATACCCCTCGCAGATCTTCTTGACTCGATTCTTAAGCTGGTCTCCCTGGAAGAAGATGATGAAGACAGTCTTGTGGACCTGGTCGCCCTGTTGAGACATCATACAGTTAGGAGTTTGGGAATAAAACACTGAAGCAGGCATTGACAGGACGTAATAACTTAAACAGCACAGACCGTAGTCGGGTCCTCCAGGGGATCTTCAATGTCTGCCTGCCTCAGGAACACATTTCCTCGGCAAACTCTCCACAGCATCCTCTCAAATGTGGGAATACGTTCCCTGCCAATGACTCCAGCCACAAATCTATAACAGGTGGGAAAACGTTGTCACTGTTGTCGTTAGTTACCTGGTCTGGTATGGACCGAAAAACTATACAAAACTTCATGAACCTTATGAGTTTGGCCCTTCTTATATAGAAGCTAAACTTTCAAATGCTTACTGAAATGTCTCCCATTTAATAGCTTCAACAACATAATAATTATCACTTCTATCAGTCCTATACTCAACAGAGATCTTTTCTTTCTTTAAATCATGGGTCATGAGTTCTGCTTGAACAGCTGGATTAGTCCTTATGTGAATGTTAAGATACCTTAGAGGGGACACATGCTCATTTTAAGGTTCATATTTGTATTTTGGGTTTCTACTAGAACATGTTTACATGCTTTAATGTTGGAAAAACACTTCGATTTATCTCATATTGTCCGTCTGCATATACCTGTATTCACTCTCTGTCTCAGCACCTGTCCCTTTAAGCCCACCACCTGAAAGAGCCCAGTCTGCTGTGATTGGTCAGCGATTCTTTGGACTGATATTGCAATTGCAATGATACATAACATTGGAGGAAGCCATTTTTAAAATATTGCACGGTGTGATACTTAATATAGAATACTGCGCCCCCTCTGCGATCTGGATAGTACACTAGTCCATATTATGAGAGCCCTGCTTTCTGACTATATATAGTATAGTTGTGACATCACAACCATACAGAAGTCCTGACGGCTCGTTTAAAGGCACAGTTTATGAATACAGGCTGTGTGCATTTCTCTGTGGATTTAGAGTTTTGATACTTTCAAAGTATTTATATAGCACCTGAAACTTCTTTATATTTTATATAACAAAAGATTAAATAACCTCTGCTGTAATTCCATTCAGTACACTGAGACAGTTGGGATCATCTTCATGTGGTTAGTCAGTTTTCCTCACAAAACAACACAGGCTAGAAGTGTGTTTTCTGTTTATTCTTTGGCTCTGTTTTAAGGAAGACCTGATCTCAGTGATAACACTGAAATGTCTTCACTAGTGGATGCGTAGATTTCCACTTTAAGTGACCTTTGTTGTCTGGCTAAGCTGGGCAGCCTGAGCTGGTGTGTGGGTGGAGACTGGTTAGTTGTAACAGATGGCAGAAGTGCACAGAATCGATCTCTTAAAAAAGCGTAATCCTTGTGAATGAAAGAAGACCACAAAAAACAAACTCACCCAAGTCTAAGAGGAGCCACTCGCTGTGGTTCATTGGGATCCAAGAGTGTGGATGCCTCCTCCAGTAAACTTGGATCCTCCATCTGTACAAGAGTTAATTATTAGTTATTATCACCACTAGAAGTGTATTTACACATACATGGGAACTCTGCTGTTAGAAAACTTCTCAGGTATTGTATTGACTTGAATGTTGAGACTTCGATAGAGCCAGGGCCAGTGTTTGTTTTCAGCAGACAGTGACTTTCTCCTGTTAATGTCTAAACAGCTACATGTTTGGCTCAATGATTCACCTCAATTAAAGCCCATAACAACTTGTAAAAGATGACTTAACGTTGTAAGTCAACACAGTTTTGCTTGTGCAGGCAATGAAGTGGAACTGATGTTGGGCAAAGGTGGGCAGCTGAAGCGTTGCCCCTGCAAATGAATAGTAAACAGAATCAAATGTGTGCAAGGTATTATACAGCAGTGGAATTACAGCATATTAACAAATGTGACTGGCCGGTGTAAATGGGCCAAGACCATGTGAGCAACTATAAAAAAATCACGAGGTAAACACCTTCTGCCAGATCAAGCAGCAATAAATGCTCCATTGTGTGTGTGTGTGTGTGTGTGTGTGTGTGTGTGTGTGTGTGTGTGTGTGTGTGTGTGTGTGTGTGTGTGTGTGTGTGTGTGTGTGTGTGTGTGTGTGTGTGTGTGTGTGTGTGTGTGTGTGTGTGTGTGTGTGTGTGTGTGTGTGTGTGTGTGTGTTGATAAGTGTCGGCAGCTTATCACCAGTATTACACCAATGCAAACTAAAAACGGCTGAGTTTAGACTGGAGCATTGTTTTTTTCCCCCATTTCCAGACAGTGAATATATTGAAAACATGAGTTTTTACAATAACATGTAAAATAGTTTATTTGTTTCTCAAGCTGTGTGTGGTTTTAGATGTTACAACCATGGCTGTAAACGATAATAAAAAAATAAAAAGTCCACACCACAATGTTATTTAAATAAAAAGACGAGCACATTGTTTTGCAAGTTCTTTGTGCACAAGTCAAGCTGACCTCATCAAAAAACTGCTGTGTGCGACGCAGGATGTGCTTGAGCTCAGTCAGTTCCAGGAAGTTCTTCTTTAGGGCTTCTTGGTTGGTGTTTATTTCCTTCAGCTCATTCTCAAGCTTCTCAAATGTGGCCTGTGGTGAGACGGGGAGAGGGGTTAACAAAGGGACACAGCAGATGATGATGATGATGATGATGATAGAGCTCACTGTTTATCTTTAATAAAGAGAGCAGTCACCTCCAGGTCAATCATGTCCCTTGGGAAGGGGACTTCGGGGTTCTCTCCTGTGTCAATGATTGGGATGTTGGCTTTCTTTATTTCTTTCTCCACAAATCCTGCAAGAGAGAAATAACATGTAGTTGTTTAGAGGTGAAGAACCACCTCACCTCTCTTTGTAGGGCCCTGTTACGGCTCTTTACAAAGGGTGGAGATTAAATGAAAATGTGTTTTTCAGGAGACAGAGTGGCTCCTGTGAAGGAAGAGGCAGCTCTGTCGCGATATACCTCAGCTCACTTACTCAGTTTGCGATCCATCTCCTCACACCGTCGTACTTCATTGACAAACTTCCTTTGGAACACATTCACATCAGGATTTAGCTGTGAAAAATAAATAAATAAGTGAGGATCAAGTAAGACTGTTGTAGAACAGTGTGGTCAAGATCAGTGCAAGTTAAGCACATGAAGTGCACTCTGAACAAAGGACATTTTAAACCTGTTGCTTTTTACCCTGAGGAACCTGTATCTCAGCCCAGGAGGCAGAAGAATAAATTACTCGAGCAATGTTGAACGGAAGTATTTTGTTTGGCACTGTAAGGTTCCAATACTGCCGAATACCCTATCATTAATGAGATATTTGTGTCTACAAATGAAGTCTTTTAAAGAGTATTAAGAAAGCTAATTTTCTTTATTATGTTCTTTAAATGTTTAAACTGGTGGAAGATTAGGGCTGAACGATTTTGAACAAAATGTCTGATTTCGATTGTTTTGACTTTTGTGATGATCTGTACCAAACAAAGATTTTTTTATTCTTAAGTCTGTACTATATTATGTGTGGGCCTGGACATTTCTGCAGGAACACAACGTTTGAACCAGAATAGTATTTTCACATATGTTTCACCTATAACAAATATTGTAACTCCTGCGATTTGGAAATTCATAGTCCATATTGTGGTTTCACTAAAATTTGATTCATTGTTCAGCCCTATGGAGGATGTATAATAATTTGATAAAATGAAGATACCACTGTTGATGCACAGTCCTACTCTGTTACAGCCCATCCTATATTCTAGCACATGGGTGTCAAAGTCAAGTACAGCGGGCCAGATCCGGCCCACGAGTGAATTATCTTGGCCCCCGGGATGATATTTGATTAGTATTAGAGCCGGCCCGCACGCCACAGCCGCCTGCTGGTGTTTTTCACGCACCGAAACTACATTACCCACAATACAACGGTAGCCCGCAAACTCACTGCAGCGCCGCAAGTGGGCCAGCATTCAGGGCAGATGTCAACTTTCAGTCCCCCCCCCCCCCAATAATGGCTAAAGGGAAGGTGGACGATGAGAACAGGGTGTTTCAAGCTTGGTGGGAGGCAGAGAACATGTTCTCAAAGCTGTGTGTCTTTATCTTGATATTAAGGAACATGTTTTCTTTTCTTTTTTGCTGTTTGCCTGTTTTCCTTGAAATAACTGAAGTCATAAGAAAATATTGGATTATTCATTTGATTATTAACTAAAATACGGTACACTGTGTTAGGTCTTGGTTCAATAGGTTATATGCAATCATTTTAATATGTTTAAATAAACATTGAACCAGTCCCGCCCTCGGCTTGTAGCAGATTTGGTTTTTTGGCCCTCTGATGTATTTGACTTTGACATCCCTGTTCTAGCACAAAGCTTCCCTCAGGGATCGTCAGGAATGGGCTTTCTCAAGTGTGGAATGAGTGGTCAGCTGTGAGCACATGATGAACATGATGCTGAAGGCATGCACTTTCTCAGCAAAGACTGAAGCATGTTTTTCCCCCACATGTACCAGGTTGGTAAGCATGTTTCGGTTGCTAGACAATGGCAAACCAGAGCAGAATCTGTAGATAATAAAGCAATAGTGAATCAGAAGACAACAGTATAACAGTGGACTTACATCACGAAACTGCACCATCCCGATCTCTCCCAGTTCACTGACACAACAGTAGGCAGCTTCTGACTGGAGGAAGAGCTGAGCCAGCGTCATCTCTTCACTCCTGAAGAGTTCCCCCATGTTGCTGAAGGATGGGAGTGCTGCGCAGCACCCTTACAGTCAACCAGAACCTCTAAAAAAGTGAACGTTGATATTGTCCGTTATAGTCATATGCTCAAAGAGAGAAAACCTCTATCAAAACATAAAGGAAGTTCTACATTCAACACTTTTCTCTGCATTACACACTGGTGTCAAGACCACTAATGAGGGAGGCCTATATCAGTTGTGTGTTACTTCAGCACATGGGTGAGAAGTAGGCATGTGACAAAAAGAGAAAAGAAGAAATACGTATAGTCTTGCCCTCATGCTGATCTCATGATCACTGCAGGAATGTGGTCACCGTGAAAATGTGGTTCCGCCGAACCATTAATTACAATACAGGGGACTTTGAAGGGGTTATAATCACTGTGGTTGCAAATCAGAGGAAGTCAAGAATGCATTTTCTGTAGTATTTGTTCTTCTCTTTCTCATTCAGCTGAGCAGCAGAGCCTCACACTGTGAACACGACCACACAGGGCTTATCTGGGGATTACAAGGTAGCATGTGACCAGTAGCTAGTAGGTAAGCCTCCCCACTGCCTCAGCAAAGGGCACATAGCTGATTAAACACAGCAAAACGGGCGTTAAATGCATTGCAACACACTGTGACACTTGACTAAACTCACGTTACGGAGTTTAGACGACGTCAGGCAGCTAGTTGTAACTAGTTTAGCCACATTCCCCACTAAGTCACTGCACCCTCACCTGTCAAATAGCTTTAATGGCTAACTACATTAACCTGCCACAGCTACCTGGACATGGATCCAGCAAAACTACTACCATCACATGTTGCAATAACGCAGCAAAGCCACACAATCACAACATTAGCTTATTACGTCAGCTACCATTAACGTTATTTAACGACTTAACAACTAACGGGTGCTAATAAGATTAACGTTAGCAAGCGTTAGATAAAGTGTAACTTTAATGTTAGGAATAAAATAACGTTATACAACAGAATATGCACTAGTGAGGTTGATATTTACTTTTTCTGAGATTAGGTTGTTAAGTTAGATAACGTTAGCTGACTCAGATAACAGTTAGTGTAAAGTGTGTGGAGCTAACAAGAGAGCTAACGCTAACTTAGCGCACCTGTTGCTCCATATTTAACTTCGCACACAATAAACCCATCGACGCCAGGGTGGCTTGGATAATTCATACTCTCAATTAGTAATGATTAAACACCAGAGCCCTTACTGTTTCAGTGGAGACTCTCTCCTCCTCCTCGGTTTCCTTCCTGATTTCCTCTTGTTGTGTTCGGATCGCTGGTTTTCAGCTGACAGCTCTTCTTCTTCTTCTACTGCTGCTTTGAGGTTATAGACCCGCCGATGCCCTTGGCGCGGCATCACTGCCTCCTTCTGGATATATTCGTGTAATATTTTACTGGAAAAGTCGTGTAAATAACTTGTGTTGGGGAAAAAATCTGGTCTCTTCCTTAATATTTTTTAGTGGTTAATGAGGTGATGAAGTGCCATTTAAAATGTTGTCCGGTTAAATCCTCCTTCCTCGAATTCAAATGTTGATCTAGATCTGAAGTGTGCCTTTTGTGACTCCCAGACTGTTATTCATCTGTTTTGGAAATGTGAATAAACCCGTAAACTGTGGCAAGATATTTATAGATTCATTTTAGATCATATCTGCTGGGATTTTGAGCTCCTCTTGCAAAAACAGTAATTCTTCATTTTTTGTGTTTTTTTTAATGAAAGAACTGGAGGTGTATTTCAAGTCAATATCCCCCACTAATAACAAGAATGCTATCAAAACTATAAATATGTGCTCCCACTTTAATATCTTTCATTCAATTTATTTTTCATTGCTCATGTCCCCTGTTGTATCTTATTTGTCCCCTTTGTTTAAATTATCATCATAAATCTTTTTATCTCTATTCATGTATGTATTTATTTTGTTGTTACGTCTATTAACGTTATTAATGTGATGCTCATCGTATGGTTTAATGCACTGTTGGTGTATTTTGTAAATCACTAATAAAATCTGGATATATTCTTCTGCATTGTTAATTAGCCCAATAGCTCTAATAAAACCAAACATCCATTGTCATGCAGCAACATTTCAGTCCCCATGAATTAAAGAATGTGTCAAATATTTCTAACAAATGTCTTCAATTATAGATTAAGCTCTTCTTTCTCTTCTTTAGCACAGAATAATGCACATTAAAATACTTTTTGTCCCCAGGGTAACGTAATGAACTTCTCCAAGAACTATTATAATCCATAAAATTGGAAAAAAAAAAAAAAAAAAATACAAGTTTTTCTTTATTTATTTTATAGACCATGTGATACATTTACATTAAAAAGAACTGTAGGTTTCTTTGTTTTTAAAATGTACTGTGTGACCCTCAAGCCATTTCCACCCTTTTAGTAGTTTCTCACCATCTGAAACCAAAACAGCAGCCACCACACAAAGAAAAACTACAATTCCATTGAAACAATCAGGAAGTGACATCATTTATTTGGAGGAGCAAAGCAGACTGAGCACACAGGGTGAGCAGGAACTTTCACTCATGTCTCTTCTCAGGATGTTCGTCACACCCTGTAATGTCCCACCCAGTTATTTCTAAGTTAACTTATAGACCACTATGGCCATCGCTGAAGCCATCAGCACTGGACTCGAGTGGGCAAAGCAGTACCATCCCTCAAGGGAAATGATGCCTTTGTCAGAAGTGGGGAGCGAGTGACCCCAGCTAGAAGATCTCCCGCAGGCATCCTGACTTCCGCAAGGGAATGGCAACTGCTTGTGGATCTTGAGCAGCAGCTGAAGTTTCCCAGCCACATCACTGCCACCACCCTACGACCAGACTTGGTTCTGATGTCTGAGTCCACAAAGCAGGTTGTGCTGCTGGAGCTGACAGTCCACCCGTAAGGATTATTAAAAGAGAGCCTGAGATTGGCCAATATGTTTTCCTGACATCTGACAAATGTTGCTCCATAACAAGGAATGAATGAATGAATTTTTTTTACATTGGCCTCTGTTTTTCTATTTCCCATAACTGTGTGATCATCACTCAATTCTCATGACCCTCTGTGCTGCTGTATATTTTCTGCATGTTACAAAAATATGTGCCAGTTTCTTTATTTATTAATAAATTCAAATCCCTTAGTTTAGTGGAGTGTTGCAGTTCTCATTTGTGTCCACCTGAGGGCAGTGAACACCCATGATCCTAAACACCATCAGGTCAACTGTCATCTCCACCTTGCATCACAAACAGTGCTAATATCAGTCAAATCAGTATTAATATCAATATGGACAGCTCTTTATTAGTATGACCAGCGGTAATAACAGCGGCATTGTACATTTTGGTAATAATTGCATTTATAACATGCTGTTTTAATACCTGACGAGGAGACAGACTACCTGCTAGAGATCTTCATATCTTTCTGTGAGTACTTTCAAAATAAACTGACCGAACTAAATCATTCAGAAATTAATGAACAAATATGATCATGTTTATTGTTCTAGTGGTCACAGACAGTTACAGCAACTCCATAATACGGATATTAAAGGGGACATATTGTGCTCATTTTCAAGTGCATACCTGCTCTGATTGGTTACCATTTCTGGGTCTTTCTGAGTCTGAATTGGCATTCTCCATCATTGCAGCAACCGTTAACAGCACTGTAGCAGCATTTTGTACCTCTATGGTATAGTTGTGACATCACAACTGTACAGAAGTCCTAATGATCATTTAAAGACACGGTTTCTGAATGCGGCTGTGTGCATTTCTCTGTGGATTGAGCGTTTGATACTTTCACAGTATTTATATATCACCTCAACCTGTTTTATAATTTTTTTTAAATCTCACTTTTGCGAAACATTGTTCAGCTTACAAGAATCCCCTCTTGTTTTGTTCAATTTCCTCTCCTTCGTTCTATGGGTTGTTTAATTTCTAGTAAATATAACTGTTTTACTTGTCATCGTCCCTAAACAAGACACTGACACATGGACGATTGATTTCAAACACCCACACATATATTATACGGAACAATCAACACATCAACAATAGACTCTTTTGAAATGACTTACAGAGTAAGCATTTCAGACAGTGTGAACTTGGTCTGTCACATTTCAGTGGTCTGGACTGATTGACTTGAGGTGGAGTCTGGTGGAGATATGCTGCCCCGGGGCTTGGGGACAGATTGGGTGGAGCCCCAGCAGCTGGGGGAGCCGGGGGCGGGTGGAAGAAGGGAAAACTTTGACTGGGTGGTTTCACATGGAGCAGAGGCATTTGAGTCAGGGCACACATGCCTCAGCTGTGAGAGGCCCTTCTCCCCTTGGCTGGCTGGCATCCCAGAGCAGAAGCAGAGACAGAGACGGCTGAGAGAGTGAGACTGGTGAAGAGAACGTATAAGTGTAAAGTAGACTAGGAAGAGGCAAAGAAGTGGCTAAGAAAGTTGTTTTTAAAGAGAAGAGAAAGGATTCGGGACTGAGTTCTGTTAAGCGTGGCTCCTGCAGGTTGTTTTTCAGTAGTGTATTTTTAACTGTAGCGAGTGTGCAGTGAGTTTGGCTTGGAGTTGACAGCCATGGCGGATACAGGTGTCAAGAAGGAGCACGGAGGCTTAGCAGAAGTGCCTTATGATGATGACGAGGTAGCTCTGGTGAGTGCTGCCACAGAGCCTGCAGTCGATGATGATGACCCAGCTGAGGATGTGGACCTGGTGCTTGCCACTGGCCCTGGAGGCAAGAGTGAAGCGCAGATGAACGGGGTCATGGTCCTGTCTCTGCTAGACAAGATTATCGGGGTGGTAGACCAGATCCAGCAGACCCAGAACGGGCTCGAGGCTAGGCAGGAGTCCATGGAGAAGTCAGTGTCAACCATCCAAGGGGAGCTGGCTAAGTTGTCCAAGAACCACGTCGGCACGACCAACACTGTCAATAAAATGTTGGACAAGGTACGCAAGGTCAGCGTCAACGTCAAGACGGTGCGGTACAACCTGGAGAAGCAGGCGGGTCAGATCAAGAAGCTGGAGAGCAACGAGAATGAGCTGCTCAAGAGACGTAACTTCAAAGTCCTCATCTACCAGGTGAATACTGAGGTTGCAGTGTGTGTGAGCATGTTCTTTTACTACTTCTATCACAGGGTGGACGAAGTAGCGAACAACATTAATCTGGTAATGCTTTACATGTGGCTGCTAGAGTTATAGTAAATGTTAAAGGGGTTTGTTGCATTCCCCCTACTGCAGATGAAAGTTGGGAGGGGAGTGTGACATGCACCTGAAAAAGCTATCAAACCATCAGAGCAAACTTTTGACATCATCTCACCAGAGAGAGTTAGAGTCACACTGTGGCTTGACTTGACCTTGTTAGTGGAAATGTTCTGTAGTTTCACAGGATGAAGAGAAAAGCTTTGGCTCTGTGGTCTCCGTGACATAAATGTCTGAATCACTTTTTCCTAAAACTAAAATGGACTGCAATGTTTACGAAGAATCAGACACTTAGAAGCTGTTGTATGGTTTGTATTCACACTCAGTGAGCCTCAGTGAGACTCTCACCTATGAAGGGAATACTAGCTTCTACTAGTAGCTTCCATGGAAAAAACGAAGGAAGATAGTGACCTCTCCCATTCCACTGGACTTCGTGATTACCCACTGAAACTATATAAAGACTAGTGGGTGTAAATGAAAAGGTCTATAAACACTGGCATGAAGGGCTATTTGAGACAGAACCAACGCCCCACCTCTGAGAGCTCAGAGGGCAGATAGTTGGCAGGGTGCTGCTATGTAAGATGAAGATGTAGTTTTTATATTAAGATTTCTCGGCAGTGGGACAAATTGCACTTTAATACCTCAGAACACAAGTGGAAGTGGGAGAAATTTAGTTTAGGGAGCATGGTCCAAGTCTATCTGCGGTTGTGCAGGTGAGCAACTCAGGAAAATGTCAGTGGTAGTTACATTATGCACAGCACGATCTCTGCAATTTGCTAGTTGGAAAAGGTAGAAGATTTTCTCAAGGAAAAAAAACATTAGCATCAGTGAATCTCAGATTTGCGAGCTTCTCGTAGTAGAGCTTACTTCAGGATCCGAATTGGCAGGCAATAATTTTCACCTCCCCCTCCTGGGATGTCTACTATGGGAGCAGGTTACACCACTGGCATGTAGCAGAAATCCAATCATAGACGCTAGTCTTTCATAAATTATTCTGCAAAGCAGGTGTCTCCTGCTGTTGATGACACCTATTTGTGACAATACACTGCAAGTTCTACTGCAAGCCCCTTAATCTGAATATCCGTGTGTAACTGTCAGTGTAGGACACTGTGCAAAAAAGGGACAAACAATGTGGAAGATGTGGAACTTGCTCTATTTAAGAAAGCTTCTGATTTTTCTGTTTTTATTCAGACTCTAGGTTTTAATTGTGTTTCAGCAGACACAAATAATTCATGAAGTCATTTCCTGTTGGTGTTATCTCAAGTGTAACGCTCTTATCACTGTCTAAACAGGTCACCCTCATATTTCAAAGCGGTTGCAGGAGCTGTAGCTTCCCTGTTGCAGTAGCTGTTTTGGGCTCCCACGATCTAGGCTATTTATTGCCAGAGGATGGCTGCACCGTGTCCAGTTTAATCAACCGTTCATGAGCTGGTCAGATATTGGCAGCATTGCAAATCAACACTGGCTCTCAGACAAGTTTCACCACTTTCTGCCGTCTGTTTGTGTGTTAATGTGTTAGAGCGGGATAAGTTTAGAATTAGGTTAAGGATGAGATCAGGGTTAGGGTTGGAGGTTAATGTTAAGGTTACAGTTAACGGCCGTGATAGTAAAGCAAGCTACTGTAGTGTCCTCACAAGTATAAGAGTGCCAATGTGTTTGTGCGTGTGTGTGTGTGCGTGTGTGTGTGTGTGTGTGTGTGTGTGTGTGTGTGTGTGTGTGTGTGTGTGTGTGTGTGTGTGTGTGTGTGTGTGTGTGTGTGTGTGTGTGTGTGTGTGTGGCCATTCCTTGCCGATATTACCTTTCACTCACACTGTCAATGTCAAGTAAGGCTAGAATGTGAGGAAGACGAGTGAAACTTTTGCACAGTATTACCCTTCCTGTTATGCTCTGCTTTTTAACTGTGGTTGCTGTATTTTCTCTCCCGCCACCCCGTCTCTGCACTCTGAGAATAGCCACGTACTTAAAGATTCTTAGCCTGCAAAGACTTTGACGGTGATGCTTTATAATTAAACCTGCAATGATGGTGGCACGCAGGATCCCCTGGCAACAGCAGGGTGTGGTGAGGAAGACATACAGTATACCAATCGTGCATTGCATATCACTGGTGAAAAAAAGTATTCAGATCTTTTAGTGATACCAAAGTAGAAATATAACAGTGTTAAAATACTATTGTATAAGTATGGCCATCCAAATTTAAGGGTCCCATACTGCATAAAGTGGGTTTTCATATCTTTTTTTAATTACAAAACAGGTTGAGGTGCATAAAATTACTGTGAAAGTATCAAACGCTCAATCCACAGAGAAATGCACACAGCCCGTATTCAGAAACTGTGCCTTTAAACGAGCTGTCAGGACTTCTGTACTGTTATATATATATATATATATATTTATATGTATGTATATACAGTATATATACTGTAGGAAGAAAGTGTCGCTTCAGTGCAATATAATGACAGGTAGGTGAATACAGGTATATTCAGACAGATGTCAGCCACCAGACGGGCGACCAAGATGTTTTGGCTTTACTTTCAGGGAACTTTTAAGCTGTCCATATTTATATACAGTCTATGATTCCGAAAGAGTATGAGGAAAATGCAGGTGTTTTTGTTTGTTTTTTTTACAATAAAGTTGAACTCCGTAAGATTTTCATCTATTTAATTGTCTTTTAAGTTACTATCTATAAAAGAGTGAGTTAAAACAATGGTGATTGATCATATGACCCAGTAATGAAAGGGCGTTTCTGTGTATTATTCTTATTGTTATGCTGCGTTTACTTGCAATCGGAAATCGGTAGCTTCCAACTTGAGACAGGCTTGTAGTAAGGGCAGAAGTGTAATTGGAACATCTGTGTGTGTGTGTGTGTGTGTGTGTGTGTGTGTGTGTGTGTGTGTGTGTGTGTGTGTGTGTGTGTGTGTGTGTGTGTGTGCGTGTGTGTGTGCGTGTGTGTGTGCGTGTGTGTGTGTGTGTGTGTGTGTGTGTGTGTGTGTGTGTGTGTGTGTGTGTGAACTTAAGAGGGTAACATATAGATGACAGACTGGAAGTAGAGAGGTGAATGTGTCTCAACAAAGTTTACAAAAAAGCAAAAACTTAAAAAATTGTCAACACACGTATTGACCATGAACGTGAACAGTTGGAGGGCTCTGAAAGTACAGGCTCGCCTGCAGTTACGTCTTACTGCCAAAGAGGCCGCTAGAAACAAGATATCTCAAATCTTATGGAGTATAACTGTAAACATGTAAAAATTATGAACCTAAAAAATAGCATCACATGTCCCCTTTAAAGTGCACAAAGTAAAAGTACTCATGCGGAATAGCCCATTACAGAACCATATATATTATATTATATTATTGAATTATAGTTATTGATGCATCAATAAGCATAATGACTGTTGCAGATGGAAAAGGTGGATCTAATTTGAACTACGTTATAAACTACGTATCTCAATCTATACTAGTTCTCAATCTGTAAGGTAACTAAAGCTGTCAAATTAATAAAGTGGAGTGAAAGGTACATTTGCCTACACAGTGTGATGGAGTAGAAGTATAAAGTAGAACAAAATGAAAATGCTCAAGTAAAAAGGTTTGTGAATAAATGTAGCCAGATCTCTGTCATTTCAGTGAAGCTAGAACAATGGTGTTACTGTGGTCGGCAGAGAAAATCGCAGTTGTGATTCCTCATTTTAGTGACTTAAATATTGTGAGGACAGAATTTGAAATGTATGTTAGGGACAACTGTTGCAAATTAGCCAGCATCTTTCTAGAGTTTTAAAATAACAAACCCATTACTGTAAGTGACCTTGCAGCAGCTGAGGGTCTTCCTGCTGCACAAGGCAAAACCAGACTGTCATCAGAGCTCTGTGGTTCGCAAATTGGTCCGTGATCCAATGGGAGCCTGCCTCCATGCTGTCCCTGCGTTTCTCTGCTCTGACTATATTAACTCTAATATGGCTGTCCCTTGTAGACCAATTTTCTTTTCCATTTCTAAATGAGTCCAAGTTTATTGCATTATTTCCCATTAGTCTCACGTCGCCAGGCATTTCACTATATTAGTTCAGCTTTGCAAGTCTAATAATCATTCTCTAATAGTTCTCTAATAGCTCTAGACTAGCAATAACTGTCAGCAAATACATATAAACCCAAGCTGTTAGATAACATTGTGGCTTTCTTACTCAAGCCTCATGATGTTCGTAATATCATGATTAGAAATGTTGTAAATGTTCCTCTAGAGGCCTTTCTGTTTCTGTAGAAACTCTGTATTTCAGAAATAAGAAAGTTGTGCAAGTCTAAAAGATGTTAGCCTCTGCTAACATTTAAAAATACTTACTGCTATACTTTTGAATAGCAGAAACCAGACAGCTGCCATAATGTCGGTGCCCTGCCCAAATAGCTGAGCGTCTTGCTCATCCTCAGACAGAACAGGCTCATCTCCGCCCTGCAATTGTCTTGAGCTCCACCTATCCTCAACCCTTTGCATGTCCCAGTCGGAGACTTGTATGGAAGAGGGTGTTCTGCTATGTGACTGTAGTCCCAGCACACTCTTTACAAATGTTACAATAGAGCAATCGGGCACCGTCAACACTCTCCTGGGGTCCATTTCTAGGCAGATGAAGCAGACTGCATGCATATTCTTTTCATTTGCTTTAGTGCTCATCTGAGGTTATACTGCATTACAGACTCCAGTTTGAGTATGGAATTTGTGTAGCGAAGTAGAAACTTCATTGTTATTTTTGCATTTTAACCAACAGTATTGTATTTATCATGACATGTA
Organism: Echiichthys vipera; assembly: GCF_963691815.1. NCBI lineage: Eukaryota > Metazoa > Chordata > Actinopteri > Perciformes > Trachinidae > Echiichthys > Echiichthys vipera. The sequence continues at coordinate 17,839,535 of NC_139842.1, forward strand.
AAATAGTAGTACTCGACTGATTTAGCGTTGCAGACCTCCAACATTTTTAGTTTTTTGCAGCACAACCAGATACATCATCTTTTTTATTACACACGATTTTCTTCCTTGTCAAAACCTAGCATCTACATTTCCCACAATGCAACTTGACCACATACAGTTTGGTCAGATATTACTCTACACCCCCAGATTTTTGTCACATTTGCAAATCAGTCTTCAGCCCATCAGCGCAAGTGAAACTGTACTTTCAAGAATCTGTAAACGGACATTGGTGTGTAAAATTGGTGGCGTTCCCCTTCACATGTCATTGTCTGTGGAATTACATGCTTTGTAATCTTTTATGCAGTCTATGTTTGTAAGCAGCAGCTACACAACATGGTTTCCATGTGATGTTTGTTTGATAAGGGAAAATGTGATACTTTAAACTGTGACTCTGTGTGTTTCATAATGCAAGTTATCTATTTAGCCATGAGGATTAATCCAGTTTATGTAATGTGATAGTGTACAGTATGTCCATCAGAGTGTGAGACAGTACTGATGTGCGTGTGGAATCGGGGTGTGTTTGGCTGCAGCTCAAAGACAGTGATAGCCATGTGCTCAACTCTATCATGGAGATGTTAGACTTCTCAGTTACAGTCTGCTTGTTCCAGGCCAACCTCACAGACCTTCCAGAGCTCAGATCACAGCCAACAAACCCCAGCACACTCTTCTTTAGAAGCCTTTAACCCTGCCCGGACTATGAAATATTGCCATTCCACTTGCTCCAGACACAGTGATCCAGCCAAGGCTGTTTTGGCCACTTCAGCTTTCTGAATCTTTGTTTTCAGGCATAAAGCAGATCTCATTACAGAGAGAGTAGCTAAGAAGCACTTAGCACCCCCCTGTAGGCAACTCAACCAAAAAGCACTCGATCAGCAGCCCTAAGTTAGTGTTGTGATTCATCCCGCTGGCATCTCTCTGCCTCTCATGCCAACATGCCCACTTGTTATCCTCCTTCCTTCTCAGTTTCTTTTCCCACTATCAATCTAGCCCCTTCTATTCCAACTCAGATGCCTAATCAAGAACCAAGGGCACAGCTCATTCAGTGTTTGCTTCAGCACTTGTACACTATGTAGTTCTCTTCCTGTCTCTCCTCTCTGTCCTTTCCCCCTGCAGCCCTCCTCTTCCGCAGGCTTGTGGAAAGATATCTGGCAAGCTCCACATTTCACTAATGCATGTCAGCGACCACGCCGGTTCAGTTTGGAGTTCCAGTGCTCAGTGGCGTGTGAGCCTCTGCATGCAAAAGGCTGTCCAATAGTTCATGGGGTTGCAAGACTAAAAAAAATCAGACATACTGTACATTATGTACTATTATGAAAGAGAAAACATCATAGTAGACTATTCATTTATACCCACAATCATTTCTGAGGACCAGGGGTCAGAAAGAACAATAATGAGGCACAGTTTAGCCTCAATGGGAGTTCAGTTCTGAAGACACCTTCTACATTTTGTTCGAGGAATAGTTTTTTTTGCTTTCTTGCAAAGAGTTAGATGTGTTGATTGACACCACTCTCGTGTATGTGTGCTAAATATGAGGCTACAGCCATCAGCCTGCTAGCTTATTAGCACAAAGACTGAGAACAGGGGGGAGTGTCTGCCCACTTGCGGCTCTAAAACTAATACCTTATGTAATGTGCGTTTAAACAGAACAACGTCAAAAGTGTAAAACTTACTTGTTGCTGGACTATTTCCCGGGTTTTTGCAGTCACTTTCCGGATTGTTTAGTCTTGCGTCCGCCAGGCTACCAGAGGAGACATGAAGTCACCGTGCCCAGTTAAGAAATAACACGACAAATTGTTGTTTTTAAGTGTAATTGTTTCTATGGATTAAACAAATAAGATATATAGTGTTAAGATTGTGGTAGCTTTGTATGTTCCGCACAGATGTGAGAAAGATCTTCTCATCTAACTTAGCAAAAAGAAATGTTACTTTCCAAAATGTCTAACTATTTCTTTAGAGTCAAGCTTTTATTTCCCCTGCTTATCTTTTCCTCTTATCTTATTTGTTTTAGCAGCGACCAACAAGATGTTTCTTTTGGCCAAAGCTAGATGTTGTAACCCTCTGGTCCTCTCTCTTTCTTTCTTTCTTTCTTTCTTTCTTTCTTTCTTTCTTTCTCTGACAAACACACATCTTGTACGCCACGGGGAACAAGAGAGTTCAACCTTAAGCACAAACAATCCTTTTTCAATGGTTTGTAATTCTTTCATACTTTCATTTGCTTGTTTTACAAACTTTGAAGCTTTAAAAACCTTCCTGTCTGATGTCCCTTGTGGAAGTGTGTTCTGAAAACAGGAGCACTGGCCAGCATCCTCTGCTATTGTTCACCTTGTTTTCTTTGCTTATCTAAAGACTACTTTTCCAGCTGAGATAGTCATATAAAGAATGTATAGATCTATGAAGTGGCCGACCATTTTGAACATTTACGACGGGTTGGTGAGGCATAATTGGACAGGTGTAATTTTATATTTACACACAGTTCATTTGATCTGTGCTCCGCTTTATGAGATCAAGTGTACAACACTCTGTGCTGTGCGTGTGTATAAGGGCTGGATTTGCTCATAGTGTTAGTGTAGTCTTTCCTGTGCTCCTATAGGATATACAGTTGGTACAGCAGAAAGACGATCCCTGCTATTTCAACATGTCTATATGTTGTCAAGTTATTCAGGGGCACACATTTATGAGTTTCTGTTGCACATCAGCTTATTCTGCTTGAAAAAAAAAATAGTACTCAATCAATCCCTGTGAGCATGTCTTAGTGTCTACAGGTGGGCCTATGTCTACATTTGAGCAGTATAAATCAGTCCAGATGTGTTTGTAAGCTGTTGCTCCGGTTCCGTAAGAGGAGACTGACCTGATCTCAGCTCCCCAACTGCCTTCCTGTCTCACTAAACATCCCCATCCCACAGCAGCAGACAGGATTCACCAGCTGGGAGACGAATCAGGTCACACCCGCCATTTGAACAGTTGTAGTTGTCATCTACATCTTGGCCGTCAACCAGAAATGTGTCCTCATACCGCATCACAACTCGGTGGAAGCTGCACCTCCATGCTGTTTATTCCAAGATTTGTAGGCACACCCTTCACCTACAAGGCCACAACCAAAATAAAGAGTTGGCCAAATTATCTGAGTTGGTATATTAAAGGAAACTGTATGTTGCTGTTGATTATAAATACACCAGCAGCAATGCAATGGAATGGTGCTGTGTCTTGTTTCATTGAGTGAGTCTGAATTTACGATCAGCAGCGCCAACTGATTGATTAATTGCATTTTATATGTGTTTGTGTGGGGTTATTTACAGATATATGTGCGTGTGTTTGACTATATGAAGCCGTAGTTGTTTACTTCACTTTTTACGCTACTACTATAATCCCATTTGCCTAATGTTGTTTTTCTATTTCCTACAATAAATACCAAAAGTGGTGCTGGATATCGCTTCACTTCATAAAATGAAACTACCTGCAAATCTAGTTACCACTAAGCATCCTTTTAAAGCATTTTTTTTAATTTTAGTAATAAAGTTGCTGTTAAAGCAGCATTCAGACATCCACTGTTAATAAGGAACTGTTATTGCTGTAACCTAAGAGGTTGCGTGTGAAAGCAAAGTCTGGTATGTTCGAACCTTTAAGTATGAAGTGCAACAGTCAGGTTACTCTGGTGGTATATGTCCCACTGCTGCTGTGGTGGCTCACCGTTCTTGTCACTGGTATTTGAGTTATAGGCCGTCACCGGGAGTGGCAAGGTTTTGGGTACCCTCGGGATTAGATTTTGCATGCACACGGATGTTCAAGATGATTAATCTATAAATAATAGAAATTGTGTTATCGTGTCAGAGGTAAACTATGAAGATTAAATCTTGGACTATATTCTCCTTTTCTTTAAATTCACTCATTTATATGGTATAGCACACATTTACTCATGCAGGGAAGTATTCATCATCAATATTGTTAGCATTTCAGTTAAATGCAATATTTTATTAAGTACAGTACAGTACAAGGTAAAGGTCCCATATTATATCAATGTTCATGTTAATGCTTGTATTTTGGAAGACTTTTACATGCTCTAATGTTCAATAAGCACATTATTTTTCTATAAATATTTTTCATTTAAAGTCAAATACCCCTATCGTCCTATGTTGGCTGGCTGCAGTAAATCCTCCATGTTAGCAGATGGGACCAACTTAAAAAATTAAACATAAAACAATTTTTTTGCAAAGAGGATTTCTGTCATTCTAGGTAGTTCTGATTAAGCTGATGTTTGTATGTTTAAGTGTACATTTTGTTTTAGTTGGTTTGATGAAATAAAAATGGGACGAAACATGAGTGAAAGCTTTGATTGACTAACGATTGGTGGGACTTGAATTATGCCTGACCATTACTGCGCAGACTCTAGATACAAAATTACAACATGGCCGCGCCCATTCCGGGATATGTTTGCTTCACTTTTGTACGTTGTCTCTTTAAGACACCCTCCCGAAAAAGCCCAGTCTGCTCCGATTGGTCAGCATTTCTGAGTTTTTGCATCTCTGCACCGTCATTGCAGCTGGGGAATGACTGTAATGGCATTGTAGTGGCACTTTCTAACTGTATACATAGCATCGTTGTGACATCACAGCTGTACAGAAGTCCTGGCGGCTCGTTTAAGACAGTTTTTCAATACGGGCTGAGTGCTTTTCTCTTTTTATAGTACTTTCACAGTATTTATATAGCACCTTGGCCTACTTTATTTAAAAAAAGACCAGGTCAGGGTTTTTTTTACCTTAAATACAGACATGATAGCTAATGTTAGATTAAAAGAAAGGTGCTCACCTCATCAACAAAGACAGAATAAAAAGCTTGCAGCAGTCAGATGTCCCGTCTATAATGTCCCAGTGGCATTATTCAGTATCATACAAACAGCTCAGTTCAGAACAAAGTTTAACCATGTGATTGACTGGCTGGCTGCCTTCCTTCTTGTGCCCCCAGGTATGATTTCCCAGGAGTTTTAGGTAAATAATCATTATATTGGCCTAATGTAATATAGTAGGTACAGCTTCCTATAGTTGGGCCCAGTGCTGTATTCATGTTGGCAGCTTATTCATGCCCTCACTTGATCCACACTTCACATTAGACTGTTAGGTCATAATATGTATAAAGAATAAATACAACACACTCTTTGTCTTAAGTATAAAATTGAAATGATAAAACAAATATTCAAGGCAATTTCAGGTTTGTGGCCAAACTAGCTCCACTCTTCAAAGCACATTAATGGAACATTTGCACTCAGAGTTGTTCAATAGTGGCTGACTAACCCTTTAGTGTCATTACGGAGAAAGGGATGGTTATATAATATATTCCAGCACTGAATCTGCCAATTCACACAGAGACGTAAATGGAAAAGTACATTTCCATGGTTGCATGGGACCAACCGTTTAATTCCAGTGGTCTCAGAGTCATGGATGTGGGACGGCTGAGCTGTGGAAAAGGGCTTCCCCCTACACAAGTCTCCGTGTGTGAAATCACAAATCACTGTGTCAGAAAAACCAAGGAACTCCCTTCCTGTGGTCTGCACTGTAACACGACATCGCCATGCTGGACATGAGGTATACAGAGCCCCTCTCTTGTCTTTAGACAGAGTGGGATTGGTTGTTAATATTTCCATTACCCACAAGACGCTTAAACATGTAACCATCCGTGTGGGTTGTTGTAAAAGAGAGAAGAGAGCTTCATGAAACAGAATTTGCATTGTGCACGCAATCATAAGAGTCACCCCAAAATGCCTGAGGCAGCAGGCTGCTGGCGCAGGCCTCTGTGAATATTTGGAGCCTTATTTAGGAGAGTGTGGGTGGGAGGCATCAATATTAATGACCACACTACATTAGCGTCCTTATTTTAGCCCTCTTTAGGGATCAAAGCATTGCGATTCAAGCCTCTGCAGGGCTTTTACACTCGAACCTCCACCTCTGTTTCATGTCAATCTCTCGTTTGGCCTTCTACCCATCCTGCAGGGACACGGGTCAGTGAGATCACTCATTGTGAAAGTTAAGTGCACAGCTGCAAGGACTGGACAGGATCAGACAGCTGCTCCTGTGACTCATTGGAGAAGCCTTTCATCGCACTGTCTCGAAGGAATGGCTTGTGTCCACGTGTGTGTTTCTAAGCGAGCGAGTTGCAAAATGTCTGCATGCATGTAGGTGGATCAGGATCGCAAAGGTTAATGGGCATGGATTTGTTATCTAAATAAAGGCAACCTTGACACTCTTCTTAAACGCACAGAAATACTTGGAAAATATATACATCTTAAAAAAGGAATAATTTATCAATCTATATATATATATATTTATAAGAAATATATATATATATATATATATTTATAAGAAATATATTTAAAAATATATTCCTTGTGTGGATACCCATGTAGAATATTTGGCAATATATCATTGATAGCTATTGTAATAAATATGGTATTTATTTTCAGGTATATTTGTTGAATAAAATAAATGAAAAATGAATATATAACATGTTTTTTAAGGTTTTTTTTTTATACGATTGCACGTAACGTAACATAACTGAACCCAGCACAACGGCCTTTCAATTCATAACTTCAATAACATGATCATTTTAAAAAAAATGTTTTTCTTTATTTTAACAGACAATCTGGCATGTAATAATCCTTCACATATATGCAGCCATGTACTGCAATTACTGTAGTGCTACTAATTGCTGAGATCATAGGTGACAACATGTTGAAACAGCAGTAATATTAGACATGGTGGATTGGGTCTTGTAACAGATAGATGTAGCAGATAGAGAGGCAGAGAGGGGGCTGTAGGAAAGTAGACACCAGCAGCTTTAGTAAGAGCTGCTGTGGTCTCTGTATAGTGTTGATTGAGAACACTGTTTGCTCCGTCGTCCATGGTAACAGTCCCTGGTTAAATTATCCCCCTGAGCCCCTGTATGAGTCAGACAGAGAACACTTTGCTGATGGTAAGACAATGTAAAAACCTATGCTGTTGTTACATGAACGCCGTCAATTCAAGGAGGAATAGATCATTTTCACCACAGGTTGAGAAGATTCTGGTCAAATCTTTCATTTTACCCAATTCATCAAAGCAGAAGGCACTGCTGCTCAACCGCAGATCTTCTTCGCCCGTTTCCACTTTTCTATCTCACCTGTTTTGCCAAAATAGGTTCTTAGCTGTTTACCAAAGTTTTTACTGCATATCCTGGGTTGTGCCTCCTTCTGACAGACGGCTCAAACAGTTGTTGGCTTGTCTGAGCAAATCACACACACACACACACACACACACACACACACACACACACACACACTCAGAGAGAGAGTTCCCACTCTTTCTAGCCTACTTTTCCATGAGGTATGATTCTCTTAGAGGGAATAAACATTAGCAACAGACCTCCTTCTCATTCAGGAGAGCACACATACACTCAGTCACCTGTCAGTAAACACAAACACATAATGTACGTACACACATAGCGTCGCCTTTTCCATTGCTGGTTAGTGGGAGGAGAGTGAAAGGTAACGCAGGGACACTAATGGATCTTCTTCCTCAAGCTCCCAGTATCTTGCCTTGCAATCAGACGGGGAAACCCAAACAGGGTTTGTTGATGTCATCACCATTTCCACAGATGCAGTGGGCTGAGTCATGTTTTAAGAATGTAAATAACAAAATGTTCCAACCTGCAATGTCAATGTTTTTTTTTCATTTCCCACAAGTCTAATAAAAGACTGAAACATTTTAAGAAATGTGACTAAAATATAACTCTAGTCTAGACTAATAAATCGGCCGATACTAGCTTATTGCAGATCTATCTGTGTGTATGCTGGCCGATAAGTAACAAGAAATATCCATGGATCACAGGGTTGATTAAACTTATTAAACTTAGACAAGTTTATGATTAAAACAATAATTTTAATTTTAACTGTATGAAAATCCTTCACCATACTGTATGTAGTTTGTAGTTTCCTGTCAATTTCCAGATTCAAGGAGTTTCCAGATGAAATATTAGTAATGAGGCCAGTGATGATTTAGATTAAGTGGTGCATAGCTTTAGTGAGGTATGAAGCTGATGTGCTCCTGGATCATGTTGCAGTTTCACTGTTCTGCATGACCTCAGCTGTTCCCAGGATGCCATAGTCTGCTGTTTTTCCATTGGTTGCATAAGCTTCCTGTTCAGGTGTCAGAGCTTCTTATGAAAAGACTTCACAGTTTGGCTTCATGGAAAAATATAATGAGTGTCTGCATTTGTGTGTGTGTGAGGGAGGGTCAGTATAAATACTCATGCATCATATTACATCATACTGACAGAACTTATGGAAGAATATTGTGGTGAGGTTATGTGCTCATGCATTCAAACGTATCTCTCATTAATGTTATTATTGTAGCTCGGCCTCACTTTTCTTTGTGCAAAACAGGTGCGGAATATTTGTGAGTTTAATTGTAATGCACTTCTGTTGCTATATTGTTGTAGATATGTCAGCTATTTTTCCAGCTATACTTCACCACCCACCAGAGACACATGAGCAGGTGGTTGCCATGGTGACAGAGTGCTGTGTTTATCTGTTTGTCGTGCGGGAGAGGAGGGTGTTGTGTGGTGTTGGGGGGGCGGTAGGACTCATCTCTGCAATGGCCGGCAACCAGAGAACGATAGATGGAATCCAGAGAGAGGCAAAGGCCAGCCCAAAATAAACCCATACAGAGCAGGTCGGCCAAGCCCACGCCATACACGGCACCAGATAAGCAGGCAATGTCCATTTTATGATAGGATCGTATGGCAATATTTGAACTGCTCAAGGAGATGTGGCGATCATATGATCTGACAGGTGTTTGTCTTTCAAAAGTTTGATATCTGCATTGAAATCCAATTTTACTATAACTATTGAGTTATTATCGGCATAAATTAACAAAAAACACCTTCTCAAGTATCCAGAATCCGTTTTTAAACCCTTATTCTGCTTGAAAACACTGCTATTGACAGTGACAAACTAAGACTTGTCTCAGTATTCTTCTCCACACTCCCTAATATCCCTCATGCCACCCCCACGTGTTGCACTGTGCCGTCAGTCAGTCGTGCTGTATATCTGTTCCATGTGTTTCTTCAGGAGATTCAATTTGCCTGATGTGGCATCAGGCTGACAATTACAATACATGCGCTTGACCGCACCTCTCCGCTTGGTCAGTATTGGACAAAATTGACATATTTTATTTTTCTCAAATTCAGCACAAACACATAAAACACATTTGACTGCACTGTGGGCGCATTTTCAGACAATCTAATGGCAGAATATGATAAAATCACAGACATCATCATCAGCATCAATCATTATTTTTTATTATTTATATATATATATATTTAAGGTTATTTGCATAAAAGAACTGCTTACCCTAAAATATTTTACATTGAATCTAAATGCTATTTTAGTGCCATTTCTACCACGATAAGTAAACAATAAATTAAAAAAAAAAAAAAATATATATATATATATATATATACCTGTGTATATATATATATACACTATAAACAGAAAATTACCTGAACTTCCCCATGGCATTTTCATGCTATACAAAATGTTGCAGAGATAAAAATTGACCATCAGCAGCATGAACACAAATGATCAGTATCAGTTTTGGCCTTCATAAAACCCTCACTGGTCTACGTTCTTGGCACAGGCATCAGCAATGGGAAGGCCATGGTTATTTATATTTATATTAAAATATATATGTATTATTAGAGAAGCACTGAGGCGTAGCAGGGCGGGTCCCCTGGGTTAACATTGTTAGCATAGTACTGCTTCTTCCTATGCGGATATCTGCTACCACACTGACAGTGTTCTGCAACACATCATGGAAATATGGTTGCTATGGTACTGATTGATAGGCAGTAACTCTGTGTGCATTGTGGAATTGCAGACCTTTTTTCATTCCTAGTCTTTTCCTTTACCTTCCTTTACCAGCGTAAGTGTAATTGCAATTCGTTTCACAATTTTTACACTTTTTGGTAGTACTGTAGGTAGAGCGAACAGTATGGCTATATTTTGTGTTAATTTTGATAGATAATCCACATTTTTTTATATAACGTCGCCCTCTTTGTTTACTGTTATATATTGATTTGTAATTAGGCATTTAAGTCTCAACATTGAAAGTGTGTGGACGTATGTATTTACAGAGAAATTATAGCAAAATGGCAGGAAAGAACTGTGGCTAGATGTGACAGCATGTTGGTGTTAGTTTCAATATGACTAGAGAGTTGCAGATCCTTTCTTTAAAGCCCCATAGTCGTGTAATCATTTTAGGAATATAGCACACAGTTCACGTGACCACACCAGACTATGTTCTTATATTTCTAAGGCTCCAAGTGTAAAACAACTGGCACTTGGCACTCGATTGCCATCATAATTGACACCACTAGATGTAGCTCTACACCCACTACAGGCAGTGAAATGTGTGCACTGAATGTGTAGATGACACATGAATCTGTGAAGTATCATGCTTGTGTTTTCAATTTCATTTCTCACCCATTAACTTCACTTTATCAAGCTGACAATTTTCACATGACATATTAAATTAAATGCCATAATTTACATGAATCATACAATGCTATCAGTGTAGCTCTATGTTTGATAACATTCTGGTAAATGTCAAATTGAAAATGTGATTCAATCCATTGTAATTCCTGTGCAGTGGCTTAATAGTCTGTTTTTTTCTTGCTCCCCCAGGACCAAGTGAAGCCGCCAAAGGAATCCAAATCCAAGACAACAGAGACGGTAGTAGAAGGAAAAGCAGTGGAGGGCCTTGAGCAGATACCTGAGGGACGAGAGGGACTGCCAGACAATCTCAATTCAGACGAGGAGGTGGAGATTGAGGAGATTATCGAAGAGTCACGTACCAAGCGCCTCCAACGCAGCACCAAGCAGCAAGTGGACAACATAAAGAAAGCCTTCTCCAAAGAGAAAATGGAGAAGACCAAACTAAAGACAAAGGAAAACTTGGAGAAGACCAGGCAGAGAACCCGCGAGAACCTAGAGAAGACAAGACAGAGAACCCGTGACAAAATGGAGAAAACCAAACACAGCCTGGGGAAGAAGATGGACAAGCTTGGGACCCGCATGACCCCAAACCAGGAGCGTAGGGCAAAGATGAAGAGCTCCAAAGAGAAGGCGCAGAAGTCCCTCACTCCCGACCACGCGGTCTACGCTCGCTCCAAGACCTCTGTGTACCGTGTGCCTCCCTTTACCTTCCATGTTAAGAAGATCCGAGAGGGGCAAGAGGAGGTGCTGCAGAACACAGAGATGGTGGAGGTGATCGACGCCGAGGGCCAGCCAGGAGGGGAGGAGAACGGGTTGGGAGTGCACGTGGAAGTGGAGGAAGGGGAGCTGGTGAGGGTAGACAGCCCAGAGATGAATGCTCTGTTGGAGGTGACTGAGGACTCTCAGCTGGTCAGGGTGGAGGCAGACCACCTAAAGAAGGCCCAAAGCGAATAGAGCGTTGCAGAAGGATGAAGAGGGGAACAGAGTCTCATCATAAGGACACAATATTAGTCGTAGGGACTTTCTAGATGTAATCTAGTGACATCTCATTTCTCTTCTGTTCTCTTTTTATTGTACCCAACAGGGATGACTTTCTATCTGTCTGATATCTGCTCCTCTTTATCATACAAATAAGAAAAACAAAGCTTCTGAAACATGCTGCAGGCTGACAGATTATCCTAGACTTGTGTTTAGGGTGTTTGTTGTTGTTTGATAAATTGAGTGGCTATAAGAATAAAAAGGTATAAATAGTCTTTGCTATTGAGATGTAATGTATGATCAAATATTTGTCATGTATGATATGCACATTAGTAGGTATGGTAACAGGAAGCTGTTGGCAGGATTTATGCTTTAATCAATGGGTTTAGTGATGTAATGTGCAAGATTTAAACTCAAATAAATAAGTAGGAAAGGTGTAGGCCTACAGAAGAAATGAAAAAACAGGAGAGGAGATGAGAGGGGATGAACTTAGAAAATCATCTCCTCAACTTAAAAAGTTTACAAAAACATTGCCCCTGATATGTAAAAAGCATTGGGGGGTAGAGGTTAATTACCAGTTATTGTGCCAAAATATTACAATAGAATGTAAATTACAGCTGCAAATGACTCAAAATAGAAGTGTAATGATAAATGATATTGAGAACAATAAAAAGAGAACAATTCACAGATTTAAACACTCACATATAGCACCACAATAAACAGCTAAAGTTACTGTTTTACCTTTTCTAAGACAAGGCTGCAAGTCATATCCTGTATGTACATTTTTTGTTCTTTGATTAAAGAAACGTTAGTTACAAAGGATCATGAAGTTAAACTATATTATGTTGCAAAAATATCTCTGTTTGCTCTATTCTGGGTCACAAATTTCAGCTATATGTTATAATGAAATACTCAACGCTGATGTCAATGAAACATAGAATGTAGCCTTTTGTATCTTTACAATGCATGCATAAAAACTCATTTACTGTAATATCTGAATGTGTAGTTGTTGCATCTGGGCATACCACACACCAACTTCCACACAGCATCTGCACAGGGGCGAAGAGAAGAAAAATGACTGTGTCTCCATGGACACAGCTCATCAAAGTACATTTTCACATCCCTTAAGTTTTCTGAAGGTAATTGCAGACAGATGATGGTCTGAAGAGCAAGATGCCAGTTTAATGACTGACTATGTAAGATATGGAGATACAAATGTCACACTGAATGCAGTTGAAGTAAGATTGCACGCAGCCGTGTATTATGAATGGCATGGCACCTTAAAACATCATGATTTAGTCCACAAATGCTTTTTGCAGAGACCAGGTGCAATCTTGTTTACTTCCTCTGAATTATAAAAGCAATGTCCGTACTGATGAAAAAAGCTGTCTGAACATTATTGTAAGTTAGAGAAGATGACGGTGGAGGATTATTCTGATGTAAACTGGCAGTGCCAATGTTCAGTCATTGCCACTTTTGATCATGAAGGGCGAGCACACACGGCTCCAGACAAGGAGAAGGTGAATGTACAGCTTCCATTTTCATCCCCTGGAGACTGTGTGTGATCTTGATGTGGTGCAAGCACACAGAGGTCCACTGTGTAGCATGGAGAACCATTAAAATAATCAATGGGCTGGGGAATACAATTAAGGAAAGTGCTCCCTCAAACACTGAGCAGGGGCCAGAGAACAGAGAGGACAGAGGACAAATAGTGTGTCTGTGTGTGTGTGTGTGTGTGTGTGTGTGTGTGTGTGTGTGTGTGTGTGTGTGTATGTGTGTGTGTGTGTCTGTGAAGAGTATACTCACACTGATATCCTGGTGAAACACCAAGTGTATGTCAGCACCAAGTGCAAATTACAAAGAAGCAAAGGAATCAATAACAGGCCTGTGATATTTCGTAGGCATATAATTATTAAATTATTATTATCATCATGACGTTTGAGGGATTATTTTTGACAAAAACATTGTTTTGCACATAAAAATGAAAGCACAAGATAGTGGTCCTTCGTGTGTTTTGCCACCGTGTATAGGCTACTTTTGCCTTGTTTTGACATACTGGTTATTTAAAAAAACTAAACCAACCTGCTATAAGCATGAGGTAGGCCGTGCACAGCTTATATAGAGACATTGTCATTTTTAAACATGCTGCAACACAATTTGACACATAATTGCTCTTGGTGTTATTAATTCATACTCAAATAATGACGCTTGCCTTTTATTTTATGTTTAAGGCCTCTTTTGCCACTTCTATATTAATAAAAAGCTAACTGAATAATATACACTGCCTATTATTTTTTATTTTCTTGAATTTCATGAAAATTTCGTTTACACTGTTTGCGTGTCAGCTTGTGTGTTTGATTCTATGTGTTCACCTTATCTGTGAGAAGAGGCGTGTGTAGTTAACTGTGACCTGTGTGATTAAAATCGGGAGAGGTTAAATACTGAACAGCACTGGCGTTATTAAACTCTTGATGACGTCAACACTGCCAGTAATTCAGATGACTTCCAGGCTGGCTGTTGTGTCGAACTGCTCGGCCTCCCTCCCGCAGCCTATAAGCGAGCTGAGTTCCACGCGGAACACCCGCGGGGAGGGTTTACCGGCGGGAACAGCGCAGTTGCGACAGCAGTAAACACAACGTTCTCAACCAGACTCCTCGTAAAGTCCCGCCTCTTTTGCTCCCATACTGAATTCTGATTGGCTTTAATATACTCTGCTGATTCGTATTGGCTGCAAGTGTTGTCTATTAAGTAGTTTATGAAGTTCGTGTGGCTGGAAAGACTGCAATGTAGGAGGTGGGTGTTCGATGTGAGAGGTCTGACGGAGAAGTGTTTCCCGTGCTGACAAGAAAACCTATACAATAACGATATTTTTCTGCGTGTTGTCTCTTGTTTTCTGAGTGTTTAATCTCTACAAAAGACGTCACTGTTATTACAAGTGTGTGTTTTTAGTAGAAAGGGTTTTTTGAAAACGGAGAAACTTTCCAAAGGAGTAACAACGCGCCAGGTAAGCGACTATTAAGGCGACTTCTGCTTAGGGCATTTATTTAACATCTGTCTTAGACCTGAGGTGAAGTTGAATTTTATTATTATGGTACCGCAGAGCGAATTAATGCAGGGCTAGCTTGCAACTGCAGCATTGTGCCTAAGTTCTTCATGCTGGGGGAAGCCATCATGTGTCCACGCTGATGTTACATAAGTTATTAAAGTGTTATGGCGTTACCCTGTTCTGCTCGTTAAGTATGGGGCTGATACTATTACAACCAAGACATATTACGGCCAAAACACGTCTTGTTTGCTTGTGATGTTTTTTTATGTGTTGTTGTTTATATTTTCTGATGTTCCCATGTGATTTGGATCGCCTGCTCCAATAATGGCCATACACAACGCCACTTGTCGCCAAACAGGACTGAACAAATATTAAATTATTTTACTGGATGCATATTTGGACCCAAGTGAAGTTCAGGTCATTGTTGTGTGTTTGTTCATTGTCACGCCCATTACAGCCCATCTGACTGCAGGCCAACATGGCTGACACCTTGCATGGTGCACGGTGATTTAAGTCTTCCATTTAAAAGATATATATTTATATTTTTTCGATTATCTGCACAAACCGTCACACAATCTTCATTTTGAGAATAAAAAAACATCAGCACGAAAAGAATCTGAATTTACCTTGAAGTGTATCAGATAGGCTAATACACTGTAATCAATGCACTGTCAGGACACCATGACATGACATAATGAAATGCATGACTTGTACCTTTGTTGTTTTGTGTGTCACTGTGTTTACAGAGGCTATAATAATTCATTGTTGGCATTGTTACTGACTGGATTTGTTTTGTTCTGTTCAATGGAAATACTTCCTGGAATAACCATGACATTGTTTTAAAAATCCCTTTGTGCTTTAGAGTTAGTGCCACGTGAATACAGAGCGTTGGAAATTGGACAAACAGCACACATCTGGCTGGCCTGACGATTTTGTAGAAAAGCCGGCTTCTGTGTTTCAAAAGATAAAAATGTTGCATTGCTGCCCGATGATCACTCATCATCATATGATAATTTATCATCTTTCAATGGAATCGTGTTGCGATTGAACATGCACATACTACTAAATATTTTTTATTTATATTTTGCACTCAAGTTACAAAGAATACATACATATTTAATTCACACAGGACTATACAAAATAGGCTTAAACATGTGTTTTTTTAAATTGACTCTTTATTTATTGATTTATTTACCAGGATTCATGCTATATAGTGATACATATCATTATCACCTTTGTCAGGATAGAAGATTTTGGCCATATAGTCCAGCCCTACGTTTAGGCATAACCTTACCTTGGCATTTGTATCAATATTTGTAAAAAGGTTTCCAATCTTTTAAAGAGTCTCCAAGGCTATCATTAGTAATATGTGTGACCCAGATACAAAGTTAAATTAATTTAACAAACAGCCCAATATGCTCATACTTTGTGGACCCACTATTATGGCTTATCATTTGATATAAACAGGTTGTAAGCTAGTAGTAGCCAGGGCATTAACTCAATGCCAAACAGCAAAGATCAAACATTAATGTGCAACTTGTGTGACTGTACACACACTGGGTCATGGGTTATCATGCAGAAATCTCACAGAGAGATTCTAGCATGAGCCAGAGCACATTATTTCAGTGGTGATATTGTAATTCTGTAATTGAATACAAAAGGCCTACATGTAAAAGCATGATGGAGAAAACAGATGACCCAGTAAAAGTCCCACCGTGCCAAGAGGTTTGTGAATTGAACCTGAGATGCCGTTTCTAATTTTAACACAAATTCACCGACAATAGAAAGCAGGAAATACTCATTTGGATATTGAAAAAATTAAACAAAATCCCCACATTGCCGGCGACGATACAGCTGCTCTTTGATGTGATGATCCTCTCAAGAGTTTCTCAGATGCACCTCTTTCACATACCAGTGAAAGAGGAACGTGGCTCATGTGAAATCTGTCACGTTTGATGGACAATTTCGGTAATGTCCCTTACATGCTTTAAAAATACCCTCACTTTGTTGTCCGAAATTTTTGTTGCTACACTTGTGATTTTTCTGCTCAAATTTGCCAGCACGTCTGCTTTGGTGAAATAAGAAGTTGAAAAACTATGATTATATTAATAGTAAAGGTTATAGTACATATTCAGCATGTGGTTAGTGATGGTTTCTGTAATACTGCATGGAGATTGTAATACTCTTTCCCCTCATGAATGGGGGTGGGCAAAACATTTATTAATGAAGTTTGTCAAGTACATTCTGAGTGATGCAGAAATATGGAAAGCTATTGAATGCAAATGTAGGTAGCCTTCTTGTTAAACTTTTTCGTATGAGTAAACAGAACTATCTGTCTGTCTATATCTTTGCTCCTGGAAACAGAAGGCAGAGTGCTGTTCCTTGTCAAGTCATCAGTTATTATGGATAAGATAAACTTCTGTTCATGTATCTAAATCTTGTCTGGTTTTGCGGAATGTCATTGTGCCACTAGACCACCGACTAGTCTAGACTAGACTTTTGATGGTAATGCAACAGTATTCAAAAGTTATGTAAGAAGCTTAAACAAAGGCTTCGGTTGGCCATTTAATATGGATACTAGAGGAGACAACTGTCTGCTGGATTTAGAAATGTTTGGTTATTGTTAGTGTACAGTCTTGAGCTCTCAGGGGAACTGTGTAGCCTGCTGTTGGTAAGATGAGCCAGCTAGTAGAAGCTACAGTGTGAATCTGATGGATAATGGTTGTCTCTGCAAGCAGCTGTGTGAGGATTAACAAAAGTATATTGACCAGGTTGCCTTGTGCTTCTCTGGGAAAAAAAATGATGGGAATGATAAAAAGCCAGTTTGGTTTTATGTTGAAGAATACTTGGTTTCATTCATATCTATAAGAGCTGTGTGTGGTTCTCATTGTTTCGAGCGAATACAGTGGGGGCAAAACCTGGGCCAAAGATCATTCTTTCCTATCTGCTTAGGGAGTTGACAGCTGTTCATATAGGCCTATACTTCTCGGTGGAGGCGTAGTGTTTCGCTGAACAGGAAGTGACTGCTGAACAGGAGGTTTCCCGAGAGCAGAAAAAAAATGACATTTAGCTATTTCTCTGTGGTCAGTGTGAGAGAGGTGACACTCGTAACAAAAAGTATCAGTTTGTGCTTTCCTCAGAGATGTTCTCTGCTTAATTATGCTGTTGAAATTATTATTGTTCTTTCTCGCTGTTGCTACCAAACTTATTCTGTCAGAAGTTTACCATTCTATTATTTTCTGCATTTTGTGAATTTTGAAACCTCAATTACTTTGTGAATTGTTTTTTGGTGGAGGATTCAAATAAGCCCTCTGGGTTTTTTTCCCTCTTCCTGCACAGTCTATTGTTTGTAATTTCTTTTGTCATTTTTATGAATGTTTTTAAATTGTGCAAACTATAAAAAATAAAATCACCTTTTTTTTCCCTGTAGGTTTGAGGAGGTGTCAGGATGGCACAATGGAACCAGTTACAGCAGCTGGAGACCAGATATCTGGAGCAGCTCTACCATCTATACAGTGACAGCTTCCCCATGGAGCTACGGCAGTTCCTTGCCCCCTGGATTGAGAGTCAGGACTGGTGAGACATAATTGAATTGTTGTGCTGTTAGGGAAGAACATTATTTTCCTCCTGTCTGCTAACACATGACATTAAGTTTCTTAATCCTCCACTCCCTCCAGACTGGCAGTTGGCCACTCACCATGACTTGCTGATACTTTGCCACGTAAAAAGCTATTATGTTTCACCATCTTCTTCCCATATGACACCATTACAGGGTGCATATTATTTATGGAATGAGAGCCAAATTAAGACAGTAACAGTACCTGTATGTGATTTGTATGCAGCTATTTAAACAATTATTTGATCCCCTCATGTTGAGTAAGAGATGAGAAAGGTTGTAATGGTGATGTGAACTGTGTATTCACCTTTTACCACCTCTTAGAAGAAACTAGAAATAATCCTAATCCTGATTGTCTGATCCTCTCCTTTTACAAGGGCTTACGCTGCCAATAAGGAGTCACACGCCACACTGGTGTTCCACAACCTCTTGGGAGAAATAGACCAGCAGTATAGCCGTTTCCTGCAGGAAAACAATGTACTCTACCAGCATAACCTGCGCAGGATTAAACAGCACCTGCAGAGCAAGTACTTGGAGAAGCCGATGGATATTGCCCGCATCGTTGCCCGCTGTCTCTGGGAGGAGCAAAGACTGCTGCAGACTGCTACCACAGCTGTTCAGGTAGAGAAGAGTTACACTAACCTGTAGCATTGCATCAAAGAACTTTAGTTCATGGATTTAAGGTGGGAGAGCAATGAGTATTTTATGTTCTATTTCTCTTGCAGGATGGCCAGGCAGCACATCCCACCGGGACAGTAGTGACAGAGAAGCAGCAGATTCTGGAGCACAACCTCCAAGACATAAGGAAGCGGGTGCAGGTTAGTTTCTATGAGAGACTGACTGTTTTAAGTATTTGACTATTGCACGAAGAATCCTGAGCACTATCCATCTGGACAAAAGAATTCTGTTTTGTCATAAATATATAAATCCTTGTTTTGTTCTTCAGGATATGGAACAGAAGATGAAAATGCTTGAGAACTTGCAGGATGACTTTGACTTCAATTACAAGACATTGAAAAGTCAAGGAGGTATATTTTTAATTTATATATTCTCAGCTTAGCAGTGATTTGCTGGTTTTGGTTTGCTGACCTATGACGTGTCAACCCTCTGTCCAGAGCTGTCCCAGGACCTAAATGGGAATAGCCAAGCATCTGCTACCAGACAGAAGATGGCACAACTCGAGCAGATGCTGAGCGCCCTGGACCAGCTGAGGAGGGTGGGTGTCTATGTTTACCGTGTTCTTATGAGTGGCGAATAAGAAATGATCAAATTACCTTCCAAACACCTCTAGCTTCATGGTGCTGTGGTTTAGGGTCACACCCAGCTTGGGGTTGTCAACTGGCACAAATGGTGAAAGAAACTCTGCTGTTACCACTGCTAAACGAGGCGCCATACTGAATGTGCATTTTACATGCTAGGCCACCAGTTTTGACTTTAAATTGCTTTGGGGATTTTTGACTGAAATTGCTTTGGGGTTTCCTTGAAAACAATGCTTTAAAGTTTGAGGAAAAGCAACCTACTATACACATCAACAACAGTGACTTTGTTATCAGACCAACTATTTAATGTATGCTGTCCTTGGTATCTTGTAGCAAATCGTGACTGAGATGGGGGGCTTGTTGACCGCCATGGATTACGTACAGAAGAACCTGACTGATGAAGAACTAGCAGACTGGAAGAGAAGGCAGCAAATTGCTTGCATTGGAGGTCCACCTAACATCTGCCTGGACCGCCTCGAGACATGGTAACCATTATGCAAATTCCGGACTAGATTTACTGTCACATTAATGATCAATGAGAAGAGTGCAACATCAGGTGCGTTTCCACTATCGGCGACTACTGAGGCGGGTCTATCTCGCTATGCAGGATGTGACGTGAGATGGTACTCATTCCACAACAACCCGCATTATTTTTAAAAGCTGGCGATCGATAGGTGGACTGAGGAAGAGGTACAGGCCATGTTGGTTTGCTCTGCTCCTTCCATCTTCCTTATTGTTCACAGCGCGCTGTATGACTGATCAGCTGGTCGCTGGCGATCAAAACCCATTCAGAGTGCTACGTCACCTCCGGAGTGTTGTAAATCTCTCTCGGGCCTTTTTTAAAAAAAATGGAAACACGGCGAGTGAACGACCATTTGAAACTTTCCGCGTGGCCACTCTATAGGGCTAGTGGAAACACGACTATTTTATACTAAAATAAATATATTCATTGATAAAAGTTTTTTTCAAAACAACTTAGATGGGGCACCGATTTTAGAACGTAAATTCTACAATTCAATAAAAAGCTACATTAATTATTTGAATCAAATGAATACAATACTCCTGTCAACAGTGTTGCTCAACAGTGTTGATCCCGTTCTGCCTGTCTCCACTGATGTCCTATTGATGCACTGCTCATGAGAATATCCCTGTTCCTTTCCTTCTGCATATGTCTTGCATAAGTTAATTCAAACATATTTTGACAACCAAAGGTCAAGATGTTGCAACAACCTGTAAGCTGTAATGCTTTTATCTCCAAATAATTAAGAATATGGTTAAGATGACCACAGTTTCTAACTAAGTATTTGTAGTTCTATTTTATACCATAAAATATTATTTGGGCTAACAGACTAACTCAGGACTCCCATTTCTACTCTGCTTTCTTATCCTTGATCTCCAGTCTTCTATGCAGACACAGACCAAAATGTTTTTTCTGTATTTTGCCAAATACCACTAGTATTGTCAAGTCAGTTTTACAACTAGAGGCATGTTTCATCAAGATGTTTAACTTAAACGGCCCCTTTTTTTTTTTTTTTTTTTTTGACCAGGATCACATCCTTGGCTGAGTCCCAGCTCCAGATCCGTCAGCAGATCAAGAAGCTAGAAGAGCTTCAGCAGAAGGTGTCCTACAAAGGTGACCCCATCATCCAGCACCGGCCCGCCCTGGAGGAGAAGATTGTGGACTTGTTCAGAAACCTGATGAAGAGGTACTGCATGCAATAAATAATGAATGTACATCTACCCTGAATAATCTATGAGATTCTGATTTCGACTTACTAATCATGCAGAGCTTTTAGTCACATCTAGCGGTCTTCATTTAGCAACTGTGATGCCATTTAAGCCATCTCTATTCTCTGAAGGAATACTGTGAGATGAACTTCAAAGCTGCAAATCATTAGTAAAGAGACCTTTGATCTCAGAGTCTCTTCACCATATGTTGTGATGTTTGCTAGAATCTATCTCTGAAACATGATGCGCTTTGCCTTCTAGTGCTTTTGTGGTCGAACGGCAGCCTTGTATGCCAATGCATCCAGACAGACCTCTGGTCATAAAAACAGGAGTGCAGTTCACAAATAAAGTGAGGTAAGATGCAACACTGAAGTTTCAAAGAACATGCATATGAATACAGTTTAATAAAAACATTTAGTGTGTCACTTTTTATACCCTAATGAATCCTTTCCCTGTCTCTTTCTGCAGGTTACTGGTAAAGTTTCCGGAACTCAATTACCAGCTGAAAATTAAAGTTTGCATTGACAAGTGAGTTTTCTGTAGGTTCTAACATTTATGTAAAGTCACTGAGACACAGATGTAATTGAAGACCTGAGGAGAAACTGCTTTACTGATTTTGACTGTTTATTTTTCAGGGAATCTGGGGATGTGGCTGCAATTCGAGGGTAATTTAATAACACTTATTTCACCAAGTCTGATCATTTACAGCATGTTGTTTAAGAAAAGAGTTTCACTTTCTCTTGTTCCTTGATTTTTCTTAGGTCACGAAAGTTCAACATCCTCGGCACCAACACAAAGGTTATGAACATGGAAGAATCCAACAATGGCAGCCTGTCAGCAGAGTTTAAACACTTGGTGAGTTATAGAGGCAAAGCTCTTTATACTGGACAAGTTCTCTGATATAAGCCTGCAGGGGAGCACTAACTTCCTGTTTCTTACAGACCCTGAGAGAACAGAGGTGCGGTAACGGTGGCCGGACCAATAGCGACGTAAGTACTATTTCTTGGTGGGATAGTATAATTTAATGCTCAAATAATTGGTTTAACTTCTGCCATAAACACTTTCCCTGTCTTTTGATACACACAAGTAGCCCATGCAGTTTTATCTTATGCAGTAGATAATGAAATGAAAAAAATCTGTTTGCTTTAGGCCTCTCTAATTGTGACAGAGGAACTCCATCTTATCACGTTTGAGACAGAAGTCTATCATCAAGGCCTGAAGATCGATCTTGAGGTCAGTACCAGTCAGTACCTCTGTGACCTGACCCTGATGGCAGGGTCACCAGCACTGAATATTTCTGTTGAAGCAAAGATTGATTTGAATATGCAGACACCAGACATTATCATCGTTATGTAGTTGTCAAACCTCTAACACACCACAGAGCTTGTGTGATGTTGAGTCAAAAGACATGACAAAACAAAGGTCTTTTCTCACACATGGTGTGAAGACAGGTTAAATGGACACGCTTACATCGTTAGTCAAAAGATGCAGTGCTGCTACTGTTTATTGCCTGACTTTTTCTTTCTCAGGGCTTATTTATTCACAGAGGGATTATTCTTCTAAATGATTCGATTCAATTCTTATTTTCATATGACCAAGATGTTATAAACTAAGCATGGATGTAAACTTTAAACCTTCAGTTACAACTGATTTTTGACACACTAAAACATGCATCTTCTTCGGCATTCACATAATGAATTTGACAAATTATCCTTTCATGATACTGCAAATCCTACCCAGATTTCGGGATGTGACTTCTGCCTGGGTTGCTGGATAAAGCTGACCTTTTTACACCAAAATCACTTATCATGCTAAGAACAGCGGCATACACACTAAGAACAATATTAATGAGAAGACCTCTTGAAGAAGTTTTTGCATAATTGTGCAAGAGTAAATGTCAGCAAGGTATATCATACTTGAAATAAGATATATTGATATTTCCTCCATTTTCGCAGACTCATTCCCTGCCTGTGGTAGTCATTTCGAACATCTGCCAGATGCCCAACGCCTGGGCTTCAATCCTGTGGTACAACATGCTCACTAACCACCCAAAGGTAAGACAGCACCCTCTGGTGGAAAGGGGGCTGAACTCGGCTGGGGGAGACTGTTTTCACCTCACAGATGTAGCATATCTGTTTGTAGTGGAAAAGAATGGTATGCTTCATAAACTGTGTTGGATCGGCGTGTCTCCGTACAGAATGTGAACTTCTTCACCAAGCCTCCAGTGGGGACGTGGGACCAGGTGGCTGAGGTTCTAAGCTGGCAATTCTCCTCCACCACCAAGCGAGGCCTGACCATTGAACAGCTCACCACACTGGCTGAGAAATTACTAGGTGGGGTTTTCTACCTAAAAGTCTCCAAAAACATCTAAGTTAACACTGTGTAATTTATTAATGCGTGATGTTTATTGTCAATCCAGGGCCTAGTGTCAACTACTCTGGCTGTCAGATCACTTGGGCCAAGTTCTGTAAGGTACTGACCTCAAAAGCACATATGGCTCAATCTGCCACCTTGCCATTGTGTTGCTTCAATGTGAGTTATTTTAATCCTTCCTCTTCCTAGGAAAACATGGCTGGCAAAGGTTTCTCCTTCTGGGTGTGGCTGGACAACATCATTGACCTGGTGAAGAAGTATATCCTGGCACTGTGGAATGAAGGGTGAGAGTTCATCCTTTGTTTACAAGTCCCTGAGCAATCACTGGGATTGCCTGTTTCATATCATTGAAAGTGTTTTGACATGTAGTTGTCAACCGTTCTAAAATAGACCGAAATATTTTAAATTCAGCGTCTAATTATATGACTTCCTGTTGCTTTTCTGCAGGTATATCATGGGCTTTATCAGTAAGGAGAGGGAGAGGGCCCTTCTTAGTCCGAAACCTCCTGGAACTTTTCTGCTGCGCTTCAGTGAGAGCAGCAAGGAGGGTGGAATTACATTTACATGGGTAGAGAAAGACATCAGTGGTGAGTATTTTTCCTTTATTTATTTATCTTTCCTCCTTTATTTTCTGTTACTGGTACTGAGCTTCCTTGTATGTTTCTAGGAAAGACCCAGATGCAGTCAGTGGAGCCTTACACCAAGCAGCAGCTCAACAGCATGTCTTTCGCCGACATCATTATGGGCTACAAAATCATGGATGCCACCAACATCCTGGTTTCACCTCTCGTGTACCTCTACCCTGACATCCCCAAAGACGAAGCGTTCGGGAAATACTGCAGGCCAGAAATAGCTCCTGAACCTGAGATGGGAGGAGACTCTACAAGCAGTAAGTCACTCCCTTGTTTTTTATACATAGTGTAAGAGAAGCAACAACACATATTGCTTAGTATGCATGTTATTTATGCTTTCTTTTTTTCTTAATTGTGGTCAATATTTTTTGTAATTTTGCTAACCTTTTCTTTTCCCTGACAGCTATTCAGCCATACTTGAAGACTAAATTCATCTGCGTAACCCCGTGAGTATCTGTCACTTTTCCTTTATTTTGAAGTCATCAACAATATTGGGAAGACCTCATGCCACCCTGTGACCACCACTTATGTTAGTTCTTATTACTAGCTGTTGATTTATAAGACAAAATATTCTCCCTGAATGTTCCTGGTCAAGATCTGAACTTCCTTTTCTATGTGACAAGAATTGCTAACTTTTCGATGAAAAGAGAACAAAACTGGTTTTACTCTCACTGAGTCATCACTGTCATTGGAGTAACCATCACCCTGTTCTCAGATAAAGTATTGTGAACCCAGATTATGTGTAGATTCAGTTTTGACAGATTGCACCTCAGGTTGTGTCTTCACTTAGCGTTCCTGATGGGAATTTATTTCCATGCTCAATATGCAAACAGTTCCACTGTCCTTTGTAAATCCGAAGTAAACCAATGAAGACATAGGGAGAAAGGGGAGACGAGGGTCAGCTGCAGATGAGATAGTGTGATGAGTGTATTAGAGGAGTGTTTGCACAGTCTGCCATGTGTGCTTTCGTTGGTAGTGGGTTGTGAGGTTTGCTCAGTGAGATCCTGACCTGTCTCCATAGGTGTCCCTCCGTGTTCATGGACTTGCCGGACAGTGAGCTGCTTGGGAACGGATTCCCAGGGTAGGCGCTCGGGGAGGGGTGGCATGTAGGGAGGGCTTTGTGTGTGCATTGGTTGGGTTTCAGGGATACTGGTGCATAACCCCCTACCTACATAATTCCTGTCTGTGTTTCCAACTCACCACCACTTTCCCTGCTCAAAATACAAGAGCACCTCTCCTGCCTTTCATTAGTTTTTCATTTGGTTCAGATCACACATTCACAGACATATTGTGTCATAATACCTCAACCAAAGCCATTTGTATGAATTCCGCAGCACAAAGTACCTAGTTTGAGGAGGCAGGCAGAAGCTGTCACTTTAAACAAAGACAGACACGAAAGGGGGAAAAAAGTTCTTTGTTAAGCCTTGACCAGTGGTCTGTTTAACCCACCAGCCAGCTAACCAACACCTGCTGGGACATTGACTACTTTATATGCTAAAATATTCTCTCCTTCACCCTTTTTTTTAATAAAGACAACATTCCTACTAAGCTGCTTACATGGCCAATGATAATGAATATTCCACCAATATTCTTGTTTACATGCAGCTATGCAAAGTGGCCAATGGTGGTGGACTAGTTCAACCGTGCAAACACAGCCTCCCTCTTTCATTCCTTTAGTAACCCTCTTGAAAAGTTCAGCATCACGATGTGTGCACATATCCCACATATATATGTGCACACCATCATCCAAGTCTTTTCTAATGGTTAAAAGTGTTTCTCTTTCTTACCAGAAATGTTGGCCTTTCTGTTGGGCATGCATTCCTATCCCAGCCTAGCAAACTGTTGGCTAGTTGGTTTGTGTAGAACAACCATAGCAACGCAAAAAGCTGGGTGTAAGCCATAAACAGGCTGTAAACTGTTTCAAATTGCAATAAAACCCCCAACTGTGATGCATATTTAAATTATCCCGATATCCCACGTGTCTTATTAAAAAAGGCTGTATTTGGAAAAGGGCCTTAATCAGAACATCCAAACAGAATATGCTTTTTATTCTAATTAATAGTGGAATTTTAGTGTGCATGTTTACATACTAATTTTATTGTTGCTGTCATTAACATTTCATAACAATTCATTGTTAAACATGTTGTGTTGTACCTGTAATACCAGCAGGAAACA
The DNA here is from genome assembly GCF_963691815.1 of Echiichthys vipera. Taxonomy (NCBI): domain Eukaryota; kingdom Metazoa; phylum Chordata; class Actinopteri; order Perciformes; family Trachinidae; genus Echiichthys; species Echiichthys vipera. The sequence goes on from NC_139842.1 coordinate 17,865,900, forward strand.
ATATGTAAGATGCTCAACATCAGCCCAGTCTTTCCTGGTTTAAGGAAAGCACCGCCATCTAGTGTCTCAAGATCATAGTCGCAACAAAAAAATATAATTAAAAGCAGTCGCGTGGCCATGTCCGTCAGACCCGGGCCAGTAGCCTACAGGAGACGGGAGTCTGTTTGAACCCATCCCCTCTGGAAAATCGCAGCATAAAAACAAGTACTGTAAAGGAGTTTAACTGAAAGTTATCGTTAGCCGTTACCATTAGTCGTTACAGCCAAGTGAACATGAAGGTTAGCTTACTGATCAAGGAGACCGTAGCCATTTCGGTGTGCGTTGTAATGCCGTTGAGCTCGCCGTCTCCGCTCACTCAGCTGCTGGGACAATTAACAAAGCAGCTGCAGGATTGGCAAACTCTGTTTGACCCAGTACCAGCTTACAGTAGCTGCGCCCAACAACAGATAACCCTGGCAACCCACAATGGCTGGTAAAATGTAAACAGAACGTCCTTGTCAAACCCATCAAATTTTTTTGATAATATTAATTCAGACTAAATATATTTTTTTATAAAAAAAGCAATACTTTCATTCTGTACCCCTCAAACCGCCCCATGGGTGTAACTTTTTTTTTAAAATATAGCTTTTAATAAAGATTCTACATATTCAAACTTTAATGTATTTTGATATTTATATCTCCATTTTGACCACAGATTCATCCTATTCTTCATCTCTATCTTGAGCATGACTGTGCTTACTGACATGAATGCTGTTGGAGTTTCCCTTTTTAACCCATTAACCACTGATATGTGTATTGAACAATGCAGCTGAATCAGCGCCCTTTTACTTTTGGTAGCCCTGCACTCAGTATGAAGAAGACTAGCTAGTAGGTTGCTGCAAGTGGGATGACAAAAAAGTTGTCACACTCCTTTTTTTTTTTTTGTCATTAGTTATATTGTAAGGATAATTGAACACTAACAGGCATGGTAGAAATCCACGTGTAAATGTGTGACCATTAGTGGGCATTTCAATTGTAATGTAATATTCAATTTATCTTTTTTTTCTTGTTTTTTTTAATCACAGCACAAACTCTGGAAATACCAGTGATCTGTTCCCCATGTCGCCCCGCACCCTCGACTCCCTGATGCACAACGAAGCTGAAGCTAATCCAGCCCATTTGGGTGAGTGAGTTACACACATGGTGTACATACAGACACACATTTGTCCTTTTGTGAAACACTCATTGACATATTAGAACTTGTTAAACAACTAATATTAATAGTTTGTATTTTAATTTCTTCCACAGACTCACTCACTTTGGACATGGATGTAGCATCACCTATGTGAAAAAATCTGTCAAGATTCTTTGTTGGGATTCGATATTAAGTTGGGATTGAAGATTTGATTTATTTTCTCACTCTGTTCACACAATCTGCCTGTACAGTTTAGTTTCTTTGGCCTGTGTAAAATCTCTTTTTGAAAGATGTTCTTTTAAAAGAGCATTTTAAAGCTCAGTGTGTGAAACTGTCGATCACCTACCCGTTGTATTGGAAGCAGCATCCTGCTCCAATTCAGTACTTCCTCATCTTGAGACATTTTTAAGTATCTGGAATTCTATTTTTTGAGAACATTGTATTTTTGCTTTATTGAATTTTTCCAATGGCTATGAATTCATGTGATCCTTTCTTTCACTAAGAAAATGTAACAGGAATAATTGTTGTATAAGCTATGCTGCTTTGGAATTGTGCTGTTTCTGTGCATTTAATGGTCCCTGTTAAGTGTTTTGTTGCATTTATAATCCCTGCTAAACGATCAAATCATGGATGTTCCGCAAAACCTTGGTTTCATTTAAAATGGTTTCTTTTTCATGACTTTTACTCAAAATGGAATATTTCATATATTTCTCAGAGCCATTTAAAGTGTTAAAAAACAACACTTCTGAGGTTATTTTCTGATGATGATTTCCCCCCCTGTGAGACATTATGTGATATCATTTGTAAGTAGTGCTCCCTTTTTTGTCACCCCAACTTGAATACTGTAATTTGTGATCATGTCAGTTGCACTTGCTTTTGAAATGAGCAGTTTTAATATTTGTGTTGTGCCTAAATTCACTTGCTATGACCAGATATGTAATGTAAATCATTTTATGAACAATTTATTTTAAGACAGACTTGTTATCAAAATAACCATGGATGCTTAAGAAGGATATTTCACTCTAACAGAGTGTACACAGTAAAGTGTGGAGCAGTTGACTTTTGCCCTTTTCACACAGTTGAGGAAAATCCCTGCCACACGTGTGTCTGTCATGCCATCAAATGTCAAGAGGATTTCTGTAAAATATGCTGTAACTACTCATTATTTGGCAGAAGGCAATAAAAACAAGTTAGCACTATAAGTAGTCAAGTAATCTCTGGTGTTATTATAGACTTGCATGTAAATTATACAGACATGTCATATTTAAATTGTTTCTATCCGAACAATAGGAATAAAAAACATTTTGTAGCACTTGATGGAAATGACATTCTTCACACACGGCTGTCTATACTGTCTAAGAGGCTATAGCGGGCTCAATGTTAAATCTAGTAAACGTTCTAGCTAGCTTGTTGGAAAGGGGGCTATATAACATCCCACTCGACACAATGGGCAGTAAAACTGGCATGGCCATATATAAGGGGGTCCCTTGACCTCTCACGATATCTGAATGACAATGGGTTATATGGTCATGACCATGCACTTTATGACAGTTTTGAGGCAAATCCATGCTGTTTTTCTCATGCAGTATCATTTTTATTTTCTATTTTTAGTATAAAGTTATTTTCACCTATTCCAAAATGGGGAATTTGGATATCTCTGCACACTGGGGTCCATTAACAGCCTTGGAATTGTGTAAATTGGGTCTGATTGGAAAGCTGAGACTCTTGTCGCCCAGCTGCATTCATGTGTGATCATGTAAGTCTCTATAGACTTTCATTGCAGTGAGTCTATTGTTTGAGCATTGACCTCACTGTATAAAATTAGCTGTTGTGACCTTTAGGATAATCACAGCCACATGAAACTACAACCACAAACTACAGATTCATACGGCATTCAGAGGATGGATGGCTTTCCTAGGTGTGTTGACAATAAGCGGGTTTCTGCAAGAGTTTCCAGAGCAGAAATGCTCACCATCCAGTCGTGGGAAGATGCAGTTCTTGCAGAAATCTCAAAATGTTCAAAGTTTTTGATACCAAATCACGGCATGTTTTTTTTTCTACGATGTTCCTCAAGGTCTGGGAAATACAGTGAACTGACATGTTTATGGTCCATAGTAGGCTAGGGAGAAGAACAAATTAAGATTCAACATTAAAAAGCAGAAAAGGTAAAAAAAAAAAAAGACTTGGTTAAATTTTGTTTAGTTCATCATCATCATCATCAGTGTTTCAACATTTAAGTTTAAGTTATTTTTAAGAAATTTTTTTCTAGAGGAGCATGAGTATTTAAAACACATTTTGGTTGCACATTGTTTAAAAAAAATGTAAAGCCCTTTTCTTCAATAACACCAGCGTTCATTTATTGAGTTCATCTACGTTGAGCACGCACCGCTATCTATTTTAACTTCGACGCTCTTTTGAACAGGCGTTATGTTGACATGTATAACCGCAGCAAAAGCACAGGCGTAGGCTAAATGAAGAAATTAATGGGGGTTGAATTCCATTTAACGGCTTCAGTTTCAGGGTGCTGGTATGTGCGCGCTGGCTCACTGTCACACTGCCATGGCCTACTGGGACACTTGTATAGAGCCATTTGCAATGGTATTAGGAAGTCAAAACGATGTAAAACTGTTTTAGAATATACTACCAGCACTGCAACATTTATTTATTATGCCTTTGATTGTATGTTTTTCATTTATGTCTTATTTAGTGATTTATTTATCCATATGTACAGCTAGTCCTGAATGATCGAGATATAAAGCAGATAAAGACAGACCAGTGACACACACACACACACACACACACACACACACACACACACACACACACACACACACACACACACACACACACACACAGAGTACTCTTCTGATCTAGCCAGAGGAAGTCTAAAACAGGGTTTATCGGAGTAAGTTCATCATGAAGGCAGATAAGATTATTTTCTCAGAGAAAGCATCAGGAAAGAATTCATGATTGGAAATGTGCTGAAATGCAGCAGTGTTGATGGGACACCAGGCGATTAATAAAGAGGAAGTCCAAAGATTTAATACAAGCAATAAAGCGAAAGGTGATAAATAATATCCAAGCTATAAACATTTCATCATTATGAGGTCCCTCTGTCTACTGGAGGGGAAGAGCTGCAGGACCAGTTGTTTTAGAGCTACTGTGTTAAACATGTGAGTAACAGGGACATTGTCACATTGGA